>NW_028324189.1:19829391-20156688 GCF_054372755.1 Phalangium opilio
TTCATATTTTTATTTAGTATGGCTGCTTTGTTTTTTCAACTCAAGCTTCATCGTTTGTGATTTGAACATGGTAATCGCATTGCCCGTCGCGATTTACGAGTTCAAAGGGGTTTTTCGAGACTTAAAATCAAGCGTGGGCAAAATTTTAGGTTAAAGAGGGAAATGGCTTTAGGCCTTGGCGGGCCTTGGCGAAATCTACAAGGTAGATCGACGGCTTTTTGGTAGATTTAAAGGTAAAAAAAACGTCGTTGAATTTATCCTACATTTAAGGGATAATTTCGCTAGATCCAATTACTTTACACAGATTTAATTGTTCATTTTAATATTTTTTCTACCGGGGCTTGTACGTTAGAGCCACCTATTTTTGACCAATTGCATCAATTATTAATAATTGCTAGATTAAATTTGGTTATTTCGTTTAGCATCTATTTAAATTATTAAATTTTGGTAGGTGTGTAACCATTGATGGAGGGCTAATGATCTACATTAATGAATTTATCATAATCTCACGAGATCCGCACAATTGGATTACAATTTGCGATTAATTAACGTTGTTATTCTAGGTTCTCATTGCCTCATATTTAAACCTACTAAAACTTGGGCTAAGTTTCATTCAAAATTCGACGTATATTAACTGTTGTTTAGCGTTTTCTTTAATATCATTTTAAAAGAATATTATCAAGCAATTTAAGAATAAATAATTTTTATCAAAAAATAAATAAATAAATAAAAATGGAAAAAAGCACTTGTTTCTATCTTAAGAAAAGAAATCGAAATAGAGAAAATTTGCTTTGTATTGAATGTGTTCCCAATACAAAGACCATTTCCCAAAATTTCCACTCCTTGGGAAAAACCAAAGTTTCCATCCCTACAATTTGAAAGCGCGCCAAATAAAATTGTCCAATAAAGAAAAAGTGGGCGTCAAAAAGTACCACGTGGCTCAAGAGGAAGTGACGTCCATTTGGATTGAGAGAAAATTTTCGAAGTATCCGAATGACGATAAGGATTGGGGTTAGAGAATATGGTTTGTTCGGTCCACTCCGAATGAGCCCGATCCGAATCATAAGGATTCGGAGTGATCCGAATGATTTTCGTTTTTTAGAGAATAGCCTCCCTGTATCTCTAGTAGAACCAGAGGGTAAACGAGTGAGAGGGTGGGTTAGCTAAACGAGTGCGACAGGGTGGGTTAGCTAATCGAGTGCGAGAGGGTGGGTTAGCTAAACGAGTGCGACAGGGTGGGTTAGCTAAACAAGTGCAACAGGGTGGGTTAGCTAAACGAGTGCGACAGGGTGGGTTAGCTAAACGAGTGCGACAGAGTGGGTTAGCTAAACGAGTGCGACAGAGTGGGTTAACTAAACGAGTGCGTCAGGGTGGGTTAGCTAATCGAGTGCGACAGGGTGGGTTAGCTAAACGAGTGCCACAGACTGGGTTAACTAAACGAGTGCGTCAGGGTAGGTTAGCTAAACGAGTGCGACAGGGTGGGTTAGCTAAACGAGTGCGACAGAGTGGGTTAACTAAACGAGTGCGTCAGGGTGGGTTAGCTAAACGAGTGCGATAGGGTGGGTTAGCTAAACGAGTGCGACAGACTGGGTTAACTAAACGAGTGCGTCAGGGTGGGTTAGCTAATCGAGTGCGACAGGGTGGGTTAACTAAACGAATGCGACAGGGTGGGTTAGCTAAACGAGTGCAACAGGGTGGGTTAGCTAAACGAGTGCGACAGGGTGGGTTAGCTAAACGAGTGCGACAGGGTGGGTTACCTAAACGAGTGCAACAGGGTGGGTTAGCTAAACGAGTGCGACAGGGTGGGTTAGCTAAACGAGTGTGAGAGGGTGGGTTAGCTAAACGAGTGCGACAGGGTGGGTTAGCTAAACGAGTGCGACAGGGTGGGTTAGCTAAACGAGTGCGACAGAGTGGGTTAACTAAACGAGTGCGTCAGGGTGGGCTGGCTAAACGAGTGCGTCAGGGTGGGTTAGCTAATCGAATGCGACAGGGTGGGTTAACTAAACGAATGCGACAGGGTGGGTTAGCTAAACGAGTGCGACAGGGTGGGTTACCTAAACGAGTGCGACAGGGTGGGTTACCTAAACGAGTGCGACAGGGTGGGTTAGCTAAACGAGTGCGACAGCGTGGGTTAGCTAAACGAATGTGAGAGGGTGGGTTAGCTAAACGAGTGCGACAGGGTGGGTTAGCTAAACGAGTGCGACAGGGTGGGTTAGCTAAACGAGTGCGACAGGGTGGGTTAGCTAAACGAGTGCGACAGGGTGGGTTAGCTAAACGAGTGCGAAAGGGTGGGTTAGTTAGACGAGTGCGACAGGGTGGGTTAGCTAATCGAGTGCGAGAGGGTGGGTTAGCTAAACGAGTGCGACAGGGTGGGTTAGCTAATCGAGTGCGAGAGGGTGGGTTAGCTAAACGAGTGCGACAGGGTGGGTTAGCTAAACAAGTGCAACAGGGTGGGTTAGCTAAACGAGTGCGACAGGGTGGGTTAGCTAAACGAGTGCGACAGAGTGGGTTAGCTAAACGAGTGCGACAGAGTGGGTTAACTAAACGAGTGCGTCAGGGTGGGTTAGCTAATCGAGTGCGACAGGGTGGGTTAGCTAAACGAGTGCCACAGACTGGGTTAACTAAACGAGTGCGTCAGGGTAGGTTAGCTAAACGAGTGCGACAGGGTGGGTTAGCTAAACGAGTGCGACAGAGTGGGTTAACTAAACGAGTGCGTCAGGGTGGGTTAGCTAAACGAGTGCGATAGGGTGGGTTAGCTAAACGAGTGCGACAGACTGGGTTAACTAAACGAGTGCGTCAGGGTGGGTTAGCTAATCGAGTGCGACAGGGTGGGTTAACTAAACGAATGCGACAGGGTGGGTTAGCTAAACGAGTGCAACAGGGTGGGTTAGCTAAACGAGTGCGACAGGGTGGGTTAGCTAAACGAGTGCGACAGGGTGGGTTACCTAAACGAGTGCAACAGGGTGGGTTAGCTAAACGAGTGCGACAGGGTGGGTTAGCTAAACGAGTGTGAGAGGGTGGGTTAGCTAAACGAGTGCGACAGGGTGGGTTAGCTAAACGAGTGCGACAGAGTGGGTTAACTAAACGAGTGCGTCAGGGTGGGCTGGCTAAACGAGTGCGTCAGGGTGGGTTAGCTAATCGAATGCGACAGGGTGGGTTAACTAAACGAATGCGACAGGGTGGGTTAGCTAAACGAGTGCGACAGGGTGGGTTACCTAAACGAGTGCGACAGGGTGGGTTACCTAAACGAGTGCGACAGGGTGGGTTAGCTAAACGAGTGCGACAGCGTGGGTTAGCTAAACGAATGTGAGAGGGTGGGTTAGCTAAACGAGTGCGACAGGGTGGGTTAGCTAAACGAGTGCGACAGGGTGGGTTAGCTAAACGAGTGCGACAGGGTGGGTTAGCTAAACGAGTGCGACAGGGTGGGTTAGCTAAACGAGTGCGAAAGGGTGGGTTAGTTAGACGAGTGCGACAGAGTGGGTTAACTAATCGAGTGCGTCAAGGTGGGTTAGCTAATCGAGTGCGACAGGGTGGGTTAACTAAACGAATGCGACAGGGTGGGTTAGCTAAACGAGTGTGAGAGGGTGGGCTATCTAAACGAGTGCGACAGGGTGGGCTAGCTAAACGAGTGTGAGAGGGTGGGTTAGCTAAACGAGTGTGACAGGGTGGGTTAGCTAAACGAGTGAGAGGGTGGGTTAGCTAAACGAGTGAGAGGGTGGGTTAACTAATCGAGTGCGTCAAGGTGGGTTAGCTAATCGAGTGCGACAGGGTGGGTTAACTAAACGAGTGCGACAGGGTGGGTTAGCTAAACGAGTGTGAGAGGGTGGGCTATCTAAACGAGTGCGACAGGGTGGGCTAGCTAAACGAGTGTGAGAGGGTGGGTTAGCTAAACGAGTGCGACAGGGTGGGTTAGCTAAACGAGTGCGACAGGGTGGGTTACCTAAACGAGTGCAACAGGGTGGGTTAGCTAAACGAGTGCGACAGGGTGGGTTAGCTAAACGAGTGTGAGAGGGTGGGTTAGCTAAACGAGTGCGACAGGGTGGGTTAGCTAAACGAGTGCGACAGAGTGGGTTAACTAAACGAGTGCGTCAGGGTGGGTTAGCTAATCGAGTGCGACAGGGTGGGCTGGCTAAACGAGTGCGTCAGGGTGGGTTAGCTAATCGAATGCGACAGGGTGGGTTAACTAAACGAATGCGACAGGGTGGGTTAGCTAAACGAGTGCGACAGGGTGGGTTACCTAAACGAGTGCGACAGGGTGGGTTACCTAAACGAGTGCGACAGGGTGGGTTAGCTAAACGAGTGCGACAGCGTGGGTTAGCTAAACGAATGTGAGAGGGTGGGTTAGCTAAACGAGTGCGACAGGGTGGGTTAGCTAAACGAGTGCGACAGGGTGGGTTAGCTAAACGAGTGCGAAAGGGTGGGTTAGTTAGACGAGTGCGACAGAGTGGGTTAACTAATCGAGTGCGTCAAGGTGGGTTAGCTAATCGAGTGCGACAGGGTGGGTTAACTAAACGAATGCGACAGGGTGGGTTAGCTAAACGAGTGTGAGAGGGTGGGCTATCTAAACGAGTGCGACAGGGTGGGCTAGCTAAACGAGTGTGAGAGGGTGGGTTAGCTAAACGAGTGTGACAGGGTGGGTTAGCTAAACGAGTGAGAGGGTGGGTTAGCTAAACGAGTGAGAGGGTGGGTTAACTAATCGAGTGCGTCAAGGTGGGTTAGCTAATCGAGTGCGACAGGGTGGGTTAACTAAACGAGTGCGACAGGGTGGGTTAGCTAAACGAGTGTGAGAGGGTGGGCTATCTAAACGAGTGCGACAGGGTGGGCTAGCTAAACGAGTGTGAGAGGGTGGGTTAGCTAAACGAGTGCGACAGAGTGGGTTAACTAAACGAGTGCGTCAGGGTGGGTTAGCTAATCGAGTGCGACAGGGTGGGCTGGCTAAACGAGTGCGTCAGGGTGGGCTAGCTAAACGAGTGCGACAGGGTGGGTTAGCTAAACGAGTGCGACAGAGTGGGTTAACTAAACGAGTGCGTCAGGGTGGGTTAGCTAATCGAGTGCGACAGGGTGGGCTGGCTAAACGAGTGCGTCAGGGTGGGTTAGCTAATCGAATGCGACAGGGTGGGTTAACTAAACGAATGCGACAGGGTGGGTTAGCTAAACGAGTGCGACAGGGTGGGTTACCTAAACGAGTGCGACAGGGTGGGTTACCTAAACGAGTGCGACAGGGTGGGTTAGCTAAACGAGTGCGACAGCGTGGGTTAGCTAAACGAATGTGAGAGGGTGGGTTAGCTAAACGAGTGCGACAGGGTGGGTTAGCTAAACGAGTGCGACAGGGTGGGTTAGCTAAACGAGTGCGACAGGGTGGGTTAGCTAAACGAGTGCGACAGGGTGGGTTAGCTAAACGAGTGCGACAGGGTGGGTTAGCTAAACGAGTGCGAAAGGGTGGGTTAGTTAGACGAGTGCGACAGAGTGGGTTAACTAATCGAGTGCGTCAAGGTGGGTTAGCTAATCGAGTGCGACAGGGTGGGTTAACTAAACGAATGCGACAGGGTGGGTTAGCTAAACGAGTGTGAGAGGGTGGGCTATCTAAACGAGTGCGACAGGGTGGGCTAGCTAAACGAGTGTGAGAGGGTGGGTTAGCTAAACGAGTGTGACAGGGTGGGTTAGCTAAACGAGTGAGAGGGTGGGTTAGCTAAACGAGTGAGAGGGTGGGTTAACTAATCGAGTGCGTCAAGGTGGGTTAGCTAATCGAGTGCGACAGGGTGGGTTAACTAAACGAGTGCGACAGGGTGGGTTAGCTAAACGAGTGTGAGAGGGTGGGCTATCTAAACGAGTGCGACAGGGTGGGCTAGCTAAACGAGTGTGAGAGGGTGGGTTAGCTAAACGAGTGAGAGGGTGGGCTAGCTAAACGAGTGAGAGGGTGGGTTAGCTAAACGAGTGAGAGGGTGGGTTAGCTAAACGAGTGAGAGGGTGGGTTAGCTAAAAGAGTGAGAGGGTGGGTTTAGCCAAACGAGAGAGCCATGTTTGTCGTAGCCCTAAGCTTTTAGTATGGATGGATGGGGACAAATTGGACAATAACTTGCTCAAAGGACATCCCCGTATCTCTAGTAGAACCAGAGTTACGAGCCTCCAAAGTATAGTGTAGTGTTAATCCTACGGAGGGTATGTTCACGAGCATTTTGCTTAATTACTCGGCCCCTGTTTGACGCAAATTTCCCTGATTTCCCTGAATTATACTAGAAATTCGTAATTTCCCTGAATTTTCCCTGAGGTTTTTGTCAACTATTTATTTCCCGGTTTTCCAGGTTTGTATGAACCCTGATTCGAAATAAATTTATAATTTTGTTGTGGCTCATTTTGTGAAGGACAAATAGGGCAGATTTCAGAAGAATGCTTCCACTAGTGTAGAAGTTGCAGGTGAGTTCTCCTTGTTTGTCATTCAATGGTACTAATTACGTTGTTTATATATAATATTGAATATCGGTAATGGTATGGAAATGGTTCTCTGCTATATTTGATTTCGGTAATGGTTGGAAATGTGATAACGTTTCTTAATCGGGAATGGGAATGGTTGGTATTTGGAAACCACGGATCGGTAACGGATGGGGAGGTTGATGAAATCTATGGGTGGAATTGGTAAACAAAAATATGAACAAGAGTGGTATGGAAATGGTAACGTTTGAAACTGAAATGCCGCTCTCTACTGCAAAGCAGCCTCGGCAGATCTATGCCGGAGGTTTGCCTTAGAGGGCCTGGATGTGGCCATCATTCAGGAACCTTGGATTCATAATGGTAAAATCCTTGGTTTAAAGAATGCAGGTAATATCTCTTATGACTTTACCTCACCCAACCCCAGGGCGTGTGTTCTGACCAGGAAGGGTCTTGACATCCTTCCGCTTCCGAACTACCTCACTAGTAGGCCAGGACAGATAGGCCAAAAAAGGGCTTGACCTAGAACATTAGAACATAAAGATGAAAATTGGTACATGTGTTGTTTTGCACCCAACAAAAAATATACTAAAAGTCCCCTGCTGTACAGCGCGAGCTTTCGCCGCCATCTTGGAAAATGGCCGCCGGAAATGCCAGCTACAATGTATAACACGTTTTTCTTCAAAAATTATGAAAATTGGTACACATAATGATTGGAACCACATGAACATCAGGGCAAAATTTTACAACTCTGTCTTCAATAGTTTGGTCGCCATATTGGAAAATGGCTGCCGTGAATGCTAGGTACAGTATATTTCACCATGTTATTGGAAAATTATGAAAATTGATAGGTATTATAATCAGAGCTGTGTAAACCTCATAGTAAAATATTGAAGCCATTAATCCGATAGTTTGACCGCCATTTTGAAAAATGGCCGCCATCAATTTCATTTAGATACAGTATATGGTTCAAAAATTATGAAAATTGGTAATAATTATGTTGAAGACCGTCTTAACATCATACTTGAATATTGATGACGTGCTACTGATAGTTTGGGTGCCATCTTCGAAAATGACTTCTGGAAATGACAAATATATTACCGATATATAAATTTTTTCGATATTTTTTTTATTGAGTAGATGATTTTCATGAACGTATTAAACGCCATAAAAATAACCAATTTTGAGTCTAAATTATCGACCCATCTTCAACAATGGTCGCTGAAATATTGATATCCTAAAATCTGGAAAAAAAGGAAAGCCATGTTACTTCCATTTTGGTTAGGAAAAACCATTTTATATGGGGTATAAACATTCTATTGCCGTTAAGGATTAGATTTAAGACACATTTCTAACATTTCGTTTATATTTCGCTTCATCCTGAAGATTTTTTATTACGGCTAATACCTTGACAATGACCACACA
Source organism: Phalangium opilio (assembly GCF_054372755.1). Classification (NCBI taxonomy): domain Eukaryota; kingdom Metazoa; phylum Arthropoda; class Arachnida; order Opiliones; family Phalangiidae; genus Phalangium; species Phalangium opilio. The sequence goes on from NW_028324189.1 coordinate 19,837,243, forward strand.
TTGCCCAGCAAGCAAATCCAGATCGTCTACATTTACAGTTCTTTATACAAGATGTTCTGCAGACTTCAGGTACAAATAATGAGTGTTAGAAGTTCATCTGATGCCGGAAGGAGAATGGTGTGGATGGGTCTTCGACTTTCGCGATCGCGAACCAATCCCCACTGTTTGGGATTAAATCGTTTCCTAGCTATTGTTGGACTTGAAGATACGCTCGGAAAAAATGTAGTTTTGCGGCGTCGGTTGTTGGATGAAGCTTAGCGAGATCAAATGAGGACAGTATGTGCGGCAACGGTTCCATTATACGAGTAATATCTACATGGTTAAAGCGTGACGTGTCAATTATCCCCATAAAACAAAGCGAAAAGAAATCTGCCTTCGGCAGCAGCTATGACTTCCTTAGATGCAATATGGCCATTCAAAAAGCGCAACAAATCTGTAAGATGTTTATTATCTGTCATTACTTTAAACCACGCCTTATCATAACCACACCCAGTTACAGCACGCAAATGAAAGAAGTGTTCTCTTAACCTTTTTAACTCAAAGGACTTGTCGCGGCGGAGGGGGCCCGAGTTCGGTGTGACGGTTCGGGAGTTCCTTGGATTTGCCCTTGCTTCAGACCGTTCCTTGCCCCATTCCGTGAATGCTTTGCTGGGCCGCTTCGCCCCCGCCTAGGTGTTGCCTCGGCTCGCCCCCGCTATTGGCAACCCTCTAGGGGTCGCGGATACACTATTTGTTTGGGCCTTATGGCACTTTTGTGCTTGGAGAGAACTCCCCCGTCTCCTCGAGTTTTCTGCTGCCTTAATCCTTCCCTGTCACCGACGACCTCCTAACTGGGCTCGCCGCTGACGGTGTCCAGCTTCTGTCACCCGCTCAAGTGGCGTTTGTCGGGCCCGCTGGCCAATCCCGTGTGCCATGACTGCGGCTCCGCAGGTTCAATTTGGAATATGATGGGGAGGGTCGCTGACAAGGCCCCCAGCTATGTGTAGCGCCTAATCAAGGGTTCTGACATGCAATTATTATGAAAAATCTTCAGGATGACGATGAATATGAATGAAATGTTAGAGATTTGTCTAAAATCTAATCTTAAAAAACACTAAAATGTATAAACCCCATATTAAATCATATTCTCTAATCAACATGTTGAGACTAACAGCTATGAATAACTTTTCTTTCTTTCAGAATTTAGGGCAATGATTTTCGTTTCGCCATTTTTAAAGGTGGCGTCGATAATTTCAACTTCAAGATACCCATTTTTGTTGTTTATTACGTTAATGAAAATCATCTATTCAAAATAGGAATTTCAAAAAGATTTATATATTTGGCATTCCAGCAGTCATTTTCGAAGAGGTGCCCTAACTACAGTAGCACGTCTTCAATATTCAAGTATGATGTTTAGACGGTCTTCAACATAATTATTACCAATTTTCATAATTTTTGAACCATATACTGTATCTAAATGACATTGATGGCGGCCATTTTTCAAGATGGCGGCCAAACTATCGGATTAATGGCTTCAATATTTTACTATGAAGTTCACACAGCTCTGATTATAATACCTATCAATTTCCATAATTTTCCAACAACATGGTGAAATATACTGTACCTAGCATTCACGACGGCCATTTTCCAATATGGCGACCAAACTATTGAACACAGAGCTGTAAAATTTTGTCATGATGTTCATGTGGTTCCAATCATTATGTGTACCAATTTTCATCATTTTTGAAGAAGAACGTGGATTACATTGAAGCTGGTATTCCCGGCGGCCATTTTCCAAGATGGCGGCGAAAGCTCGCGCTCTACAGCAGGGGACTTTTAGTATATTTTTTGATGGGTCAAAAACAACACATGTACCAATTTTCATCTTTATGTTCAAATGTTCTAGGTCAAACCCTAAAAGTCCTGGGCTATAGGGATACTGCTGTGATTAAGGTAATGCCTTCCTCTTTTGGAGAGGCAACTGGCCTTATCATGGCGTCTGCTTACTTTTCCCATGATGCCACGGGTTCCCCTCCACCACAGGAGGTTGTCGTTCTTGTCGACCGCTGTGAGAGGCAGGAGGACATGATCATTTTGGGCTGTGATTCCAATGCCCGCCATGCCACGTGGGGCAGTAGTGACTGCAACAGACGTGGTGATGAACTGCTTGAGTATCTAGTCGGTACGAACCTGCATATTCTCAACAGGCACAATGAGCCAACCTTCGTTACTTCTAACAGAAAGGAGGTCATTGATGTCACCGTGGTCACAGACAATATCAGTCTGTCGGTTTCTAATTGGCATGTGTCTAATGAACCGTCTCTCTCGGACCATAGGCACTTCTGCTTCTCGGTCGCGGTCAAGTCAACTTCGGTTAAGACGGAACTGCGTAACGCCCGTCGGACCGACTGGTCCGGCTACAGGGAGGAACTTTGCCTCCTACTCAGAGGTAATGCTCCAAAGCTTTCCTCGGTGCTGGAATTTGATTTGGCAGTTGATCTTATGCAACAAGCCAATATCAATTCCTACCACCACAACTGTCCGGCGAAGCCTGCCAGCCGGCCGAGGCTCGTTCCTTGCTCACTCGTAAACTCTTTAATAGGGCTAAGAGGACTGGGGACTGGACTATTTATAGACAGACCCTCAATAAGTATAATAAACCCATCTGGGAGGCCAAGAGGAACTCCTGGAGGGACTTCTGCGGTAGCATCTCTGATGCCCCCGCTACTGCCAAGATCATGAAGATCCTGGCTCATGATAACACTCACCAGCTCAGCACCATCAAGGTGGCAGAAGGTGAGTTTACCATGTCAGGGACTGATACCCGTAAGCATATGCTTAAGGTACATACACTTTCCGGACTCCAAGGATTTTGACCTCACAGGCACCGACGCTCCCCCCGTGCACTTTCGGAGAGCACAGTGGGCGGACTGGGTCATCGCCAATAAGATAGTTACATACTCTAGACTTAAGTGGGCTGTAAACTCGTTTCAGCCCTATAAGTCCCCTGGCCCAGATGGCGTCTTTCCCGCCCTCCTCCAGGAAGGCATAGACGCCATTGGCCCTTATATGTGCAGGATATTTAGAGCCTGCATTGCTCTGGCGCATATTCCAGATGTCTGGAAGCGCTCGAAGGTTATCTTTATTCCCAAACCTGGGAAGACGAGCTATCTTGAGGCTAAGGCATTTGCTTCTTATTTTAGATCAGTTTCATGGATTAAATCAGCGCTTCTCAAACTTTTTAACCTTGCGGACCGGTTTTTTTTCAACTATGTATGATGGACCAGAGAGTCGCATGTCCGCGGACCGGTGCCGGTCCACGGACCACAGTTTGAGAAGCGCTGGATTAAATGATCACTTAATCTTTTAAATTACCGAAAAACATAGTGAGCATAGATTCCTTCCGTCTCAATTTGGGAAATTGCCAAAAAAAATAGCAAGCAAGGGGACCGTCTCAATCTAGTTGTGGTTTTAAAACTTTTGACTTCAGGAATGATTAATATTGTTTATCAAATCGTTTCTTTTCTTAAGTGTTATTAGTAGATGAATCAAGCTAGAGCGGAAAAGAGAAATTACTGAAATGATAATTTAATTCTGCAAAGATCTACCTATCATTTTATGTCAGTTTCAAAAAGTGATTATTTAATTTTGAACTTGCCAAAATAAATAGTGGGCAACGATACCTCCGTCCCAATCTAGTTATTAATCAAAAATGTCTTGATTAGAATCAAGACCTAAAAAGTATCGATAAGACTGAGGTTATCACTTGTCTGAAGGATCAGATATTAATTTTTCTTTTTAATTGAAACTTAAATGCATGCTTAAGAAAAAACAACGCTCCATTACCCCAGTAGCACTGCCGACGTAGGGCCTACATGGTCGGCTTTGTGTGTTACCGACGAGTTGGTAAAAAGTCACTAATAAGTTGGGAGAGTAATGGTTTGAAAGTCGAAATGTCCGCCTGGAGGGACGATGGCCCGCCGGTTTTCCTACTGTTTTGAGGCTACTATAAAACGACTGTTGGCCGACTATATGTCGGCGTAATTATGCCTACCTAAAGCCGCGCTCAATCCGACGATTTCGCGGCTTTTTGGTATAGGAACGGTAAATCGTCGGTAAAGGGCTGGTAGAGTAAGGGTTTGAGAATCGAAATGTCCGCCCGGTGGGACTACGGCCCACTGGTTTACCGACTGTTACGACACGAATGAAATACGACCCTCATCCAACACGTTTGAGAGTTGACTTAACCGCATGTCAGCAAGAGGTCCGACGCTTTTGCGACGATCAAACCTTAACTCGAGGCCCGACGGTTTTGCGACGATCAAGCCTTAACTCGAGGCCTCATTCGCTTATAGTAAAGGATACTGATACCTAGTATTGAAATTTCTTTAATACATTTTCAATGAACATCACTTAAGAATTTGTACTTTGAATGTTTCAAGTAACATGCAGGTCAATTATAACAATTTCAAATATTAAACAATGTATTCTATATGACACGACTAGTCGAATGAAAATATTAGCTGCCTAGCTAATTGGTTTTAACAAAAAGTAAAATTTTTCAGGGCGAGTATAATATTTACATCAATTAAAGCATTTATTAATATTCATTGTTAATATCTTCGATGTGGCCAATTACAATCTCTTAAATTTACAAAAATCTTAATGAAAAATATACACTTACAGATTTTTTAAGGAAAAGAAAAACATACAATTCTAAAGGGTATTACTTGACACATTTTTCTCTTAAAATGTTTGAAACCGCATAAAAATTCTCAAATTAAAACAAATTGAGATCTATTTTGGAATTCAGTATTATTTTCACAACAAAAAATATTTAAAATACTTAATATATAAGGTTTTTGAACTCCAAGCGCCCCAAAACACTTGCTTCCTTTATATTCAAACAAAGAAACTGAAGGTATACATAAACGTTTAAGTTTTGGTTTCACTTTCTATGGGTGTGGTTCCCAGCAGATGAGAAGCTAGGTAAAAAAGCAAAGGCTTATGCATAAAACTGGCTCTAAGATAAATTGATAATTCAATAACAAAATTCAAAGCTTACGTGACAAACGAAGACGTTTCTAGTTTATTTAGTGTGACAAAGAACCTTAGCGATGAAATTAAAAGTTAGCAAGCCTGTAACTAATCATTTTCGACCACAAAAATCTCGTTTAAACATTCTAACGACTCAGCCGCGTCAGAGAAACTGGAAAGGCTAACTTGGTTTCGCACTAGCAGCGCCCTCTTCGATGATGACGTGCATGGTTTCATTTTACTCTTTTAAAACGTGACCATACCGACTAGCGGGAAGGAGTTGGTAATCAATTGGCAAAAATGTGTTACATGTTTTGGACGGTAGGCAAGCCTACTTCAAACCTCCACAGTTCCAACTGTCGGATAAATGTCGGTTACTAAACGGCCTAAGAATAACTTTGCTTTAAATTTTACTCTTCTTAAACGTCACAATAACGAGTAGCGCGAGGGAGTTGGTAATCAATTGGCAAAAAATGTGTTGGAATTTTCTAGACGGTAGGCAAGCCTACTTTAAACCATCTCAGTTCCAAATGTCGGATAAATGTCGGTTACTAAACGGCCTAATCACAACTTTGCTTTTAATTTTACTCTTCTTAAACGTCACAATACCGACTAGCGCGAGAGAGTCGGTAATCAATTGGCAAAAAATAAGTTGGAATTTTCTAGACGGTGGGCAAGCCTACTTTAAACCATCTCTGTTCCAACTGTCAGATAGATGTCGGCATTGCCAACTTAAAGAAGTAGTCGGCTTCATGAGTCGGAATAGTGTCGGAATAAGCATGGTACAGCTGACTGGACCGTAAACCGACTATTCGACCTTTAACCGACTGTTATGCGGAAGGCTTGTGCTACTGGGGTACCGTTTTCCGTTGAAATAAATTATTTTACTGGTAATCAATTTCAAAAATTTACTTATCTCGGCTTTTCGACCACAATTCCATTCCCCGAAAACATTTTATCATTACATTAATTACTTTTGGGAGAGTACGTGTATGGTTTTGCGTTTTAAAAGGATCCTAAAGACGTTACATCCCCATTTGTGACCGGTACGCTTCGCAGTGGAACATTTTAATTATTCTAAAACCAATGGCGCCAAATTCAATAGGGACAGTAAGATTTTTACTCGCGGTTTTGCAAAATGATGTAATATCAAGTGTACTTTAGTCAACCGTCGTATTGTTCTTTCTCATAGTTCAGGGCATGATCAGTGTTACTGCCCAATTTCTCTCTCTAGTTTCTAAAAATGGTTAGAGACTATTTGATATGGCACGGCACAACATTATATACATTTGAAAATTCTAGGAAGCACAAAAGGAAAAAGAATCCATTTTTTTTATATTTTGGTTTGAAATAAATAAATTCATGATAGTAGTTATAACGAACAGAAAGTCAAGGGAATGGCACCGGTAATGAGCAGCAGAAAGAGAGGAAAGTTTGCTTCAAGTTAGCAGAGGGACATGGTAGTGAAAATAGTAATCTAGAATTTTGTTCATTCAAACCTTATTATATCATGAAAAATTCAAGTGAGCAGGCGGCACTACCTAGAAAGATTGATTTTGGCAGATAACAGCGAAAAAATTATGTTCTACACACATTGGGACTATGGGAGAGTTTCAGGGCCGCAGGTCACAAATGATGAAATTTCAACTCCAGTTTACATCAATTCTCCCTGGTCGTACTAGTAGCAGGTTAAGCTATAGTTTGCTCAGGTCCTGTTAGTCTCGAAAGGGTTATATAGTGCTTGTAACTTTTAAAAGGTTGTTGTCATGGCTAAACAGACCGCTATTACAGTTTATGGTTTTATAGATTATTTTGACTCGTTATCTCCCAAATGTAATTAATGTAATGATAAAATGTTTTCGGGGAATGGAATTGTGGTCGAAAAGCCGAGATAAGTAAATTTTTGAAATTGATTACCAGTAAAATAATTTATTTCAATTAAGCATGCATTTAAGTTTCAATTAAAAAGAAAAATTAATATCTGATCCTTCAGACAAGTGATAACCTCAGTCTTATCGATACTTTTTAGGTCTTGATTCTAATCAAGACATTTTTGATTAATATCTGTTCCATCAGTCTTCATTTTAATTAAGAATGTTAAGAAACTGTTTTACATTTTCAAAATCTGCACTAAGCAGAAACATATATAAAGGGGACCATAACTTTAGCTTAATCAGACATTTATTTATAATGATACTTCAAATTGTAATGAGAATAATACATTTTTTACAATCATTTATTGAAACGCGAGGCGCCCCCCTAAAAATTCCAGAAATAGGACCAAATTGACAATTTTAGAAAATTTTTGAAAATGCTGATTTATGTCCGTTTAACATTTAGTTCAAAATTGTCATAAGTCTAATATGAAATTCGGATATCCTTAAAACTTCACAAAGACGATCCGAGATTGTCAATTTCAAACTTTTTTGTAGCATAAACTAACGTCTTTTTGATTTTAAGCTTAAAACCTTTAACAAAATATAGTCAGGACTACCCTAAAAGTTCACAAAGATGATCCAAGATTGTTAATACGCCTAAAAAGTGCCATCTTCAAAATATGTAGCCGGGGAAAAGAGAGCGTGATCGAGTGGGCTATGCTAGTGGTTGGAAGTCGCGAGGGGTTGGGACAGGGATAAGGGAGTTGAGATGGATTGGAAATGATGATGGGCGACCTGCGGCACCGTATCTCTCCCAATGTACCTCGGGCACGTCCCAACTCTTCGGTAGGCGATTGCTAAGTGCTGCCACGTAGCCCCATTTTATTTGTATGAGAACTAGCTTCTATTTTTAAGATAGAGGGAGAGCCTTTTTACAATTTCGTCCAGTACGCTGAGGATGCACCACAAGTACCTAAAAGCACCCACAAGTACCCACAAGTACCTACAAGCACCCACAAGTACCTACAAACACCCACAAGCACCTACAAACACCCACAAGTACCTACAAACACCCACAAGCACCTACAAGCACCCACAAGTACCCACAAGTACCTACAAGCACCCACAAGCACCTACAAACACCCACAAGCACCTACAAACACCCACAAGCACCTACAAGCACCCACAAGTACCTACAAGCACTCACAAGTACCCACAAGTACCTACAAGCACTCACAAGTACCCACAAGTACGTACATGAACCCACAAGTACCTACATGAACCCACAAGTACCTACAAGCACCCACAAGTACCTACAAGCACCCACAAGTACCTACAAGCACCCACAAGTACCTACAAGCACCCACAAGTACCTACTAGCACCCAAAAGTACCTACAAACACCCTCAAGCACCTACAAACACCCTCAAGCACCTACAAACATCCACAAGTACCTACAAGCACCCACAAGTACCTACAAGTACCCCCAAGCACCCACAAGTACCTACAAGCACACACAAGTACCCACAAGAACCCACAAGTACCTAAGAGCACCCACAAGTACCCAAAAGCACCAACGAGCACCAACAAGTACCGACAAGCACCCACAAGGACCCACAAGTACCTACATGCACCCACAAGTACCTACAAGCACACACAAGATAATCAAGTTTAAATAGCTTTAACCTAAGCAGAGAAAAGATAAAATGTCCATTAAGCTAGCTATTTGTTCTAAGAATTTGACTATAACCGCGGTAAAACGACCAAACTCCAAGAGTGGCTTCATACACTACATAACTCATGCTACAAAGTCGCAGGTTCCATAGTTTCAGGGTAAACCACGTAAGTCGGAGCATGTAATTAAAACTATGAAAAACTGTACTTAAACTTAATTTTTCTTGATGAAAAAAATAGGCGCCAACTATGGATATGGGGCTGCCATTTAAGACCGTTTTCAAATCTATCTGACGTATAGTTATTTTTGTAAGGGTATGGACAAAATTTGTAACTTTGGAAAATTTCCCATGTTATTTCTATGGGAAATTTCCAGTTTTTCGTCAAAATCTGTGATTAATTTTATGGAAATGAAAACCACCCTTAGCAACTTTATTTTTTATAAAATAAACTAATTAATGGATCTCTTTGAAATTTTAACCACATATTAAGGGTCCGAATTGTAGTTCAGTGGATTTTTTTCGAACCAATTAGTACAATACAAAAAAACTACATCCAAACAAAAAACCCTCCTTATACATTAAGAGCAGTATGAAGTCTTATCTAAGAGAGCTACCGCTCTCATAGAATAGTTTTAAAACGCTGATTCGAGTTTTACAGAAATTACTGAAATGATAATTTAATTCTGTAAAAATCTACCTATAATTTTATGTCAGTTTCATTAAGTGATTATTTAATTTTCAACTTGCCAAAACATTTATTGAGCACAATATCTCCGTCCCAATCTAGTTATAGTTTTAAAACGCTGACTCTAGTTTCATTTTGTTAATACATTTAATTTTTTCATTAAGTTTTTGATTATCATTAGTAAATCAACCTTACGAGAGCGCGATTTTTTATGCGGATAAAACCATGACCATGGTCACACTAACTTTGAACAGACGAATCTTCAGAAACGATATCATTGGTAAAATTAGAAAACTCTCTCTGCTTAGCGCTCCTTCCGTCGGGGAGAACTTTAATTTATTATTTTGAATTGAATTGAATTGAATTGAATATTATTTCGTGTAAAATAACATACATGAATGTACTTTTTAAAATTATGCACGATTAAATTAAGTCTAACATATTTTAAATTTTTTGCCAACCTTAAGACTGCATATAACTTTCTGAAGCATTCGGATTGGAGCGACTCTATATGATGACCGAAATCTAGTTTAGAGTCCATAAGTATGCCCAGATCTGTCATTGTTGTAGATCGATTTATTGCATTTCCGTCAATAGTATATTGATACGTGATGCAGTCTGTTTTCTTAGTAAACGTCATTACGTATGTTTTGTCTGGATTTAGTGGAAGCTTGTTTTGTTTCCCCCAGTTATTTTTTCTTCATCGCCTTGAATTTAACTTTTCATAGCTATAGACATCCTTTATTTCGCTGTATGTTTTGTTGTCATTGGCATATGCCTGTGTCGTATCTTGCTCGTGCCATTGTAAGTCGTTTATGAACATTACGAATAGTAATGGACCCAATGCCGAACCTTGAGGCACTCCGACAGTGGTTTTAAAACTGACGTTAGTCTTTTCTTGATTAACTTTTAGGTAATCTCGACGGTCTTTAAGGTAATTCTCCACCCATTGTAGCATTTGGCCATGCAATTCGTACCACGACAATTTCAAAAGTAAAATCTCATGGTCCATCCGGTCGAATGCCTTACTTAAATCCATATAGATGCAGTCTACCTGCTTCTGACTGAAAACCCTGGGTACCAGGTAGTTTGTAAAGGTAAGCAAATTTGTGTTAATGGATCTCCGTTTACAAAATCCATGTTGATTTGTCGCTAGAGCTGACAGGAACCAGTTGCTCAAATATTTATGTATGATATTTTCAAATATTTTGGCGAAGACAGAGATAACTGTAATTAATCTGTAGTTATTCACATCTCCTTTGTTGCCTTTTTTGAATATGGGAACTGCGATAGACGTTTTCCATTTGTCTGGAAAAACTCCTTGACTCAGGGATATGTTAAAAATATGAAGAAGTGGAGTTGATAGCGACTCGGCACAGGCCTTCACAATGAATCCAGGAATGCTGTCAATTCCCTTAGCTTTGTTCGGCTTGACCTTTCTTATGGCTTCATCGACGTCCTTCCGGTTGACTTGAAGATTTATTAAAGGTTAAATCTGTTCTCCTCTCATATTGTTTAATATATTGTTTTGCTCTTGTTCCGTGAGTAGTTTTCTCTCGGGGCCACTTATTTCCTCGAAGTGTGTTTTGAATTTCTGAGCTATCTGTTCATTTTCTGTGATATTTTTGTTTTTGTCTCCGTCCAGCTTCAGGTTGTCTTTGGCTTTCGGCTTGAGTCTTTCGTTGTTATAGGTCCATAGGTTTTGGGGCTTTTCTCGTAATTCGCTTACAATTGCTCGTCCAAATTTATCTTTGTCCCGTCTCAGCAGCCTTTGTGTTTCTTTTCGCAGTTCTTGATATGTTGTCATATCAGCCTGATTTTTAGTTCGTTTGAATTTTCGATGAAAGTATAGTTTTCTGCTAAGTGCCTTTCTTAGTTCCCTTGAGAACCAGTAAGGATATTTTGAGGTTTTTTGACTCTGTTTTGGTATATACAACTTAATAGACTCATCCATAACATCATGCAGAATGTCAACTGCTCCGTCAACTGAGTGCGTGGCCACTATTGTTTCCCAGGATTGGTTCCGAAGATGGGTATAGAGGTTTCTGTAGTTCCCCTTTTTGAAGTTGAATAACTTTTCAGAGCTTTTGTTCGGTGCTGTTAGTAGATCTTGCTTAATATAGAGCGTTATTAACAAAGGTGGATGGTAGTTGTCAATTTTAGTGATAGGTGTCGGATCGTTGTTGATTTCGACGCGTGCGCAGTTGGTCAGAACCAGATCCAGTATATTATCAGAGACATTTCGGCAGACATTGCAGAGTCCTGCACGGGCCGGGCTTTCCACTTTTGAAAATTGTATCGGGCCGGGCCGGGTCGGGCTTTTAAAATTTTGGAAATTAACGGGACGGGCCGGGTCGGGCTTTTAAAATTTTGGAAATTAACGGGACGGGCCGGGTCGGGCTTTTAAAATTTTGGAAATTAACGGGCCGGGCCGGGTCGGGCTTTTAAAATTTTGGAAGTTAACGGGCCGGGCCGAACTTGATTCTCATTTAATCCAAAGTTCAAATGAAAGATAATTCAAATGAGTATTAGCTTCTAAGAACAAATGTAACGAACAGTTATCAAAAGAAATGAATAATACACGACGCTAAAGCAAATATGAATTCAAATCATTTATTTTATGTAAAAAAATATAAAAATTGCAACTGAACTACGTGTAACGGGCCGGGCCGGGCCGGGCCTGTTCAATTCATTCAATGTGTCGGGCCGGGCCTGTTCAATTCATTCAATGTGTCGGGCCGGACCGGGCCGGGCTTGGTTAATGCATGTAACGGGCCGGGCCGGACCGGGCCGAAAAACCAACTATGTACTCGGACTCGGGCCGGGTTTCGGGCTTATTCAAAATTCTAAAACCGGGCCGGGCTTGGGTCGGGCCTGAAAAACTCGGCCCGTGCAGGTCTCTGAGACATTGTATTGATTTAGGTTTAGGCTCGATGCAAAGTGGAGAAGGGCTTTAGCTTTTGGTTTAACGCCCGGATTGCACTCGTTGGTCAAATTGAGGTCCCAGTTAATTCCCTGAACGTTAAAGTCGCCAACAATTACTATGGTGTTTTGTACAGTCTTCAGTACATCGAGAAGTTGGTCGAAGTACTCAACATACACTTCTTTCTTTGTGTTTGGTGCAAAATAATGATTCCCTATTAACGTTGGAAACCCGTTTCTTCCGCCTATTTCAATCCATACACCCTCTGATCGCAATTCAAGGTCACGACGTCTTTTGACCATGAGAAATATCTTAACTAGAATTAAGCTACCGCCCCCTCTCTTATCTTTGGTATTTGTTTGGAGTCGGTCCGCTCGGAAAACGTTCATGTCTTGTGGCACGAAGTCCTTATCAAAATGTGTGTTGTTTAAAAACGTTTCAGTTAAACAGACTATGTCTTGATCATAGTCAAGAAGATTAGCTCTGACATTGTTTAGTTTAGTGCGGAGGCCCCTTACATTCTGGTATGCGATATGTAATTCTTTTATTGATGATTTCCTATTCATGACGTTGTCCAAGCGTACTTGAGTTGGCGCTGTTACGGCTCTATGTTGCTGATGAACAGTTGACCACTTCTATAATGCGTTCATCATCAGCTACATCAGCTCTTTTCTCCAAGGGGGAGCTCTTGCTTGGAGACAAGGACTCGTCATCATTGGCTTCAAATTGTTCTTCCGTAAATGCCCTGTTCGTTGGTCTAGATTCTTCGCCCTCATTATCGATTTGATTGTTGTAGAGATTGCCTCGGAACTGTTTGACACGTACATTACTGGGCCATGTGGCACTATCTAACAGCCGGTCATATTCACCGTGAGATGAGGATATGTAAAAGGATGAAAACTTGCTGTCTTGATTTAAACTTCAGGCACTTGATGGTCTTAAAACCATGCCTGTCGAGAAGCCAGTCTTTCAGGTCGACACTAGTAAGCCCTGTCTCAAAATTTGATACAAAGACAGCCTTTTTACGTAGTATGTGTTTGATGGCCACGTTTAACTTCCTTGGGTCTAAGCATATTCTTACTTCGATATTATCTTTTGGCTGTTGTTGTTGTCCTTCCGTTTCTCGTTCCGCCTTTGGCACCACGACCATAGGGTGTATCCACTCGGTTGGTTCGAATACAGGTATTATGATACCGTATTGTAACATCTTGTCTAGTTCTTTCCTTACTGCCTCGCGGTAGGCATGCGGGATCTGGCGTGCTGCCGCGATAGATGGACTGACGTTCGGGCGCAGCTTGATGTCATATTTCCCGGGTAGTTTTCCAATGGCGTCGAATGATGTGGGGTATGGCTGTACCAACTGCTGAAATGAGAATCCGAGTGTATCTGACTGAGGACGCTCAGTGTGTGTTTCGTCTCCTTCAGTGGTATTTCGTAAAGCTCCGTCTGACTCGATTGTATAGACTTTGTGCGATGGTGGGTCTCCCAACGGTTGCCGCTGGTGCTGTATCAGTCCAAGCGATATGGCTGCCACGGCGCCGAGGATTGGAGTCCGTTCTTCGTGGGTGACGTAGAACGGGTACGTTGCGGAAGCTGTGTACTTGGCTCAACGGGACGTCGAATCTACAAGACTTTATCCATACCACAAGAAGGTGATGACCGTACACTAGCGGTAATACTCAAAGCTTTTGATACACATTATGCACCACATAAAAATCTCGCGTACCTGCGGTATCAACTATTTAGTACCAAGCAAGCCGCCCACCAATCCTTCGATGATTTTCTCACTGACCTCAAGACTAGGTCACACGATTGTGAATTTCACGCTGTAACGGATTCCATACTGACGACGTTAATTGTTGCGGGCATAAAGAAAGATACCCTACGCAAATCGCTCCTAGCGGAACCCGACCTAGACCTTAAACGAGCTACAAAGATGTGTCAAGCAGACGAGATGTCAACTAACTGCGCACAGGCTATGACAGAAATAAATAAAGCCCATTCTGCGAACGACAGCAACACGGTTGATGCACTACACCAACGTAGCCAGATGACGCAACGCGGACGCTACCATTCGAGATATTCGCAAAACCCAATGAACATGGCACCAAGAAGACAGTTCCAGATCCGCCAGGCTGAGCGCCCACGACAACTAGCACAGCCATCATTCCCGTCACACACCCAGGGCAGACCGACCAAGCCACAACGACCGAAGTGCCCGTCATGCGGCCTACAACATCCACCCAACCGGTGTCCCGCGCACAACACGACGTGTTTAAAATGTTTCGCGCCCGGTCATTGGGCTGTTGTATGCAGATCCACGCACGAAGTGCAACAAATCGACACGTCCAACATATATGAGGACGAACCCTACGAAGAGGATGATGTCAGAAATACATACTTCAGCTACTGTCTTACGTTGAGCTCACAAGCGCTAGACCACATTGAGCTGCATCAAAAATCCGACCTGCACAAGGATGACTACCGGCAAACAGTCCAACCACACACCACCCAACAAGAGGACCACCAGAACGAACAGGAAAACCACGGAAGACGGACATCACCAAGAATAGGACCACCTCAACACGTATCAGCATTCACACAGCAACGACAGGAGATAGGACCTAGAACCAAATATGGTCGTCTGAGCGTACCCCCAACAAGATATGGACAAGAATATATATATTAGATTTTAAGGAAAAGTGGAAAGTTAATTTAATAAATTGTAAATAGTATAAAAGGAAAGATGTTACATAAGATAATTAGTTAAAAAACTATTTGACCTATTAATGTTAATCTATCTGATAAGCCTCGTAAAGAATATATGTATTTAGACGATAGGGGGCGTAACCCTCTTGAGAGATACTTTGTTACACGACTAGTCAGTTGCTGCCTGACGCTCAATGAATAAACTTAATTATTAACAACTAGTTTGTAATTAATAAACTATAACAGTATGGTGGTCTTTTCCTTTTCGGCAGCCTTGAATGGGGCTCCAGTTTAACTACCAACTACCACCTGTCTTTATGGCTTCGATATTTTTTCTGTTCTGACGTGATTCGTAGCGTTGGTCTTCAGTTGGTTTGTTTTTCGATTTGTTTTCCGATTTGCGACTATCGCCCACGATGGCTTATCAGTCCTCTAGACTCGAGGGTCATGGGGGAAGTTTTAGCCTTATATGATAATATTAACTGTAATGAGTAGTAACAGTATGTTACTTTGGCCCAGTGGCGTGGGCTGGCGGGGGAAATTGGCGTGAAAGTAGTGATGTCAAACTTGGCGTGAACTGATGAGGGGAATTGGCGTGAAAGGCATGGTGTTAGACTTGGCGTGAACTGATAGGGCAAAATTGGCATGTAATCTCATGACGGCGTTTAATCTCATGTCGAACACTTGAGATAGGGTTATCTATTCCCGTTGGCTTGTCCTATCTTAATTTTTAAAGAAATTAATAATAAATGCATGGTCTCACTGATAGGGATTGAATTATGACGTTTGAAACCAAAGTCACGTGCTCGGGAAGTTAGGCTTAAAACTAGATGTCATATTATTAACGAAGTAGGCGGGAAGTATGAAAGTGGACGGTAAAAAGAGAGTGCAGTTTTCAGATACGACAGTGTACCTGATTCCTCACGAGGACAGGAGAAACCATGAATTTCGCAACCTACAATGTTTTAGAATGCAAATTAAGTGTAAATACGAGGACATATTAACTCCGATATTGAAGTTGAAAATTGAACGCATCGCTAAGTCTTGTCATGGCTCGGGGTTTTTAACGCCATGTTGACTCTACATGGTAGAACATCGCGTTATCTTAAAGAACGTCATGTTGGCGTGATTAGAATCCAATCATATCCTAGAAGAAAGTCACGTGACAATACAGTATAAAAGACTAAGTAAGTTTGAGGATAAGACATTCTACAACTCTTTAACCTTCCTTGAAGTACCGATCCAAATCCGAAATTTAAAATGTAAGTACAACTCTCAATTTCTCTTTAGATATATTTCTATTAGTAGGTTAAATTCTCTACCATTTGTCGGTATGGATTTAAGTATGCAACACCCCTTTACCGGGCTCGTAGCTGGGGTCACCGGATGTGGGAAGAGCGTTTTTGTAGGGGAATTAATGAAACATAAAAATATATGTATTTCACCCACTCCCGAAAGAATAATTTGGTGTTATACGGAATATCAGTCGAAACTATATAGTGTTATACAATCCCATACCCCAAACTTAGAATTCCATGAGGGATTATTAGATGTGAGCATCTTAGATTCTAGTGTGAGAAACCTAGTTATATTAGATGATCTACTATGTGAAATAGCAAATAATAAGGATGTGACAAATCTTTTTATTAGAGGATCCCACCATAGAAACACTTCCGTTCTAATTTTAATGCAAAACCTATACTACCCCGGAAAGGAAATACGTACCCTGAACCTTAACGCTCATTACCTGGTTATATTTAAAACACCCCGTGATCAGTCTGCCATTTTTCACCTTGCTAGACAAATTTCGCCGGGTAATAACAAATACGTGGTAGACGCGTTTAGACAGGCGACTTTAGAACCATACGGATATCTCTTTGTAGACCTTAAGGCTAACACCATAGATAAACACCGTCTAAGAACTGGTATACTTCCAGGTCAACAAGCAGCGATCTTCATCCCGAAGTAACAGCGGTGTTGGAGGCTAATTTCTTCCGGAGAGACGGAAAATGGATAATCAAGGAGCTCACGATGTTCTTGAAGGAGACCGAGGTGTACGAGGTATGGATTTTTAAATCGCCAAGCAAATTTGCTGATCTCTCTGACTAGGATAAAAGACAATGCAAGTGGTTAACTCGAAACACTTGTGATCTGTCATTTGAAGAGGGCGACTATCCCTACGTGGCTCTTAAAGGAGCCGCCGATTACATCAAGCTCCTAGCATCGTCTTTCGTGACGAAAGGGTTGGAGAAGGCGGATATCCTGTCCAGGTTCCTGGGAGAGGAAGTTTCCAACGCCGAGGACTACGGTTGCCCAAGACTATCCACTACCGAGGGCGAAACCCCGAGTCCTTGCACATTCCATAGGGACGAAAACAACTGTACCCTGGTAAAAGCCGCGAGGCTAGCATCATGGCTCCGTCAAAACGAGTCGGAGAACATTTAAATTTATTAAAATTTATTTCTATATGTAATTCTTGCCAAAGAGGGGCGGCGATTAAGTATTCAAATAAAGATGCTATAAAATCTATCATTGAGTGTTGTATAAATATCTTACAAGGCAATGTCCCTCTTTCAGAGGATGAGAAGAAGCGGTTGATGAAACATCGACACGTTATAAGAAGAGTTACATCTAACATACCTTATTCTAAAAAGAAGAAATTATTAATTCAAAAAGGCGCTTTCTCCCATTTATTCTTGGCCCTTTATTATCTATCATTAGTTCGGTAGCAGGCGCGGCTATAAGTCGAGCTATAAAGTAAGAAGAAAGAAACAAATGGCACGAAAAATGTTATTAATTTCTGAAGACACATATAATAGGTTAAATTCGAATAGTGACTTAAAAGTCGACACTTCAATGGAGTTGGATAAGGATGATAAGTTGAAATCTATCATTAACGATACTAAATTAAATGATACCGATAAATTATTAAGATATAATCACGTACTTTCGAGGGAAATTAATAAAACAGCGAAAAGGAAGAAAGTGAAACCTGCGAAAAACCAGAATTAGAGTTCCGAAATCACCTCTTCGGTTCCTCCCTATAGCGCAGTCGATTGTTTGAACTTGTATAAATGGATAGACCGTATATCAAAAATAAAATGGACGCATACCGGAGAATTAATATATGAGAATCGTAAAATCGTCGGTTCCAATATAACTGATTTATTAACATGTACTGCGACGAGTTCTAAAAAACGGTTGCCCGCCATTGGCGCCTCACATTTTTACCAACTTTTGTATACGGCTAATGTACCAAGAACATTAATTAAAATTAGAAAAACAGATTTACCCCCACCTGAAAAAAGTGAAGCGAAGAAAGAAAAAGTGGAGAAGGAGGGGGATTATTATCTACCATCTCAGACTGGTGAGGGTTTCGGAAATTGGATAAACTTGTTGCACTTGTTTTTGATAAAATACGATTCATTTACATTCCACGTTTCATTCATTTTATGTATTCCGATATGGAAGGTTGTGATACTCAGGTGGGTACTTTTGTGGTGTTAGCCAACCTAGTAGACACATTTTTTAAATCCCGTAAAATTTTAACTGTGGTTTTAGTAATTGCTATATTCCTAATTATAGAGGTTAGCGATTTTCTCTTCTGGCATTATCACAGTGTAACAAACTGTACTCTTAGTGGATAGACTTAAAGAAATTTTTTCCAAGGTTTCTGACCCTGGTTCCTACGGGAGTGTTCTCGGGTTATACCGAGCCGCTAAGGAGGGCGGGTTAAAGGTTACGGTAAAAGACATGGAAGTGTTTCTGAAAACTCAGGACACGTATACGTTACACAGAAATGCTAGAAAAAACTTTCCCAGGAATAGGACAATAGTTTATGGAATTGATGAACAAAGGCAGATTGATTTAGCCGATTTGAAGAGCATAACTCGCCACAATAAAGGGTTTAGATACCTTCTATGCTGCATTGATGTTTTGCGAAGAATTGACTCGAAGTCGGCGTAGATGACGTATTTAACCTGCGTGAATAGACAAAACATGTTATCAATGATAGCCTACTCTATAACGATAGCCATAGCTAACTCTCACTCATGTATCTTATCATACCCTCACGCGTTATCTGCACCCCCCTGATAGATAACAATAATAATAGTTTTAGCCTACCTTCTGTTGCCAGGCAACGTTTTTGAAATCCAGAATGGGCTCCTTCACCGGCATCTCGATTTTCTGGGGTCCGTGTAGACTGCACTCCATGATGTGATCCATGTAGTTTACCTCCGAGTTCACACCGGAGAAACGATGCAGGCAATAGCGGCAGTAATAGTTCCTGTTATTGTGGGCGGTGAACGCTCTTGCAAGAAGTCGGGATATGCTGCGAATTAAACAAAAGTGCTTCTTCTTTTCTTCAACAAATCAACTTGTCGCGGTTCCTCAACTCTGTTGAAACTCACGTAAAGAGGGAAAACCTCATTCTCATAGCCGAATATATTAAGCGAAAGGTTATTCACACGCTCAAATTTTTCTAATTTTGCGGCATTTACTTACACGGGGAATGTAGTGCCGGACATGTCTAATTCATTGTTATACTCTAGATACTTTGTTACGCGCTGGGGGTTATTATTTTTAGGGTGTAAATGAGCCAAAATTGACCATAGGAAACAATTATTATCTGTGTTTTGTACATTAAGGAGCGCTTTTTTTAATGCGAGTTTCTTAGGGGTTTCAAAGTACGTACCCCCGTGAAGCGGAAGATACGTTATAATATTAATTTGTAAAGATTGGATTCTATCTAGTATCCACCTGCTACCAGCCTCCACATACTCTTCCATTAAACGTTTCAGGGTCAAAATTACTAGGTCCATCTGTCCAGGGATAACGTCAGGCGTTAAAACTGTTAAGTTTCGGGTCCTGTCATAGATCAAACATTCCACCTCCACGTCAGTATTAGCTAACTCGCGGGTCTAGCGAGCCCTGACAGTTAAATACAAAACTACACTCTAATCCCGTTGCAGTTATTTACATTTGAGTTTATTATCTCTGCAATGATTGTTGAAAAATATATATGTGTCTATATCCCGAATGAATATAAACTATTAAATTTGAATATTTATTTATTTTAATTAAAAATTGGAAATATGGTTATACTTAGAATAATGGAAGAAATATTAAATTTCAATATTTATTATTTAAATTAACGTCAATACAATATTTTACAAGAATTTTTTTCAGTTGCATACACTTTTAGAAACCATTTGCTCACAGAATTGAAAACTTAAGAAAGAGGAATTATTAAAAATGCTAACTATCATCTCTATATTTAAATTTGACACGGCATTAGAATAATGTTCATCTACACGTTCACTCCATTCCATCATTATGCAATCATGTTGCATCTGCGATGGTTGATCTATAAAGCATCCATTGCAGGTATTCTTGATACCCTCAGTCGGTTGCTGTATAACTATCTCCTTAATCGCGCTCTCTACACGTTTTGATTCGGTGTTTTTCCAGTAAGTTCTCCCATAGGTATGATCCTATAGCAAATCCATTCTTAAGCCGCGTTTACAGAAGAGCGGAAAGCTGAAGCTTATGTAGTAGAGATGAAGCGGAAACTTTTTCTCATGCACGCGTGACCGTTCACACAAGAGCAAGAGCGGAGATACAGACGCTTTTGCCTAAAGCATCAGCTTATTTTGTGAATAAGCTCGAGATCTGCCGTAGAAGATTCTCTCGCGCAAGCGAGATAACACGTGACCATCTTCATCCAATGAGAAAACGTCAGGCATGCGCGCTCTTCTTTACGAACTTTGGTTCTAGACAAAGAGGTGGGAGTTTTCTGCACGTGGCGGTGGTTAATTTCGCGTCTAATTTACCGTGTCACTTAAAAAAAGAACAAGAACGACTTTTGAAAGCTCAATTGCGGCTAAAGGATGGTGAAACTGATAAATATAATAATAAATTATCCAGAAATTTGGAATAAATTGTGCCCAGAGTTTCGCGATAGGCAGCTACAAGGTGTAAAATGGGAAGAAATAGCAAAAACCATGAAAATGTCCAGTATCGATATTTAGATATAGTCTGTTATTAATATTAGTCCAATTCATCTCGTAGTTAAAGATGTGAAGAACATGTGGAAATATTTAAAAGGCCAATTTTGCACAAATTTTCATGCTGTTAGCAAAAAGAAATCGGGTCAGGAATATGTTGACGAAGACATAAAATTAGTGAAATGGCCGTGATTCAAGCAGCTAATGTTTTTGAAAGACGTTGTCAGTCGCCGAGAGTGAGCATTGTTTTTAAAATTACAAAAGATGTAAATATATTCGTTTGTTGACATATTATTTCTGATATCAGGACCTTTTGCAATCTTGACTTTAATGAAGAGGATGGCGAGGCTGCAGATCAAGTAAACATATAAATATGAAATACTACGTACCCTTAACTAAATACCATCATAAACCGGTTTAATATTGGTAGATATAATCATCTATGGCAAATGGGCACTGCCCTCAGGAGATTGTCTCTCCAGAAACCCAAAATGAGGATACTTCCCCAACCGTGACCGAGCACGATCTCCAGCCCCCACCGACAAGATCTAGTTCACCGGTGGCAAGAGTCAGTTCACCGGTGGCAAGAACCACTTCACCGGTGATGAGGGAAACATCACCAGTGACAAGAGCCAGTACATCCAAAACGACTTCAAAAAAGCGTAAAAATTCAGTTGAAGCCAAAGATAATGTGGATGAGGCCAGTATGATTCGTAAGGAAATTAGTAAAGTAGGCCAGTGAGCGTATGAAGCTCTAGCGGTATATGCTGTTTGCCGAAAGGTGTTATTAAGAACAAATTCTGTCATCTAGGTTTTTGACGGCTTCTATCGTCCACGAGTGTGAAAGAAATTTAGAGACACGTCCACAAAAATTTTGTAAATACTTAGCAGAGCTATTGGCCCAAGTTCCTGAAGCTTCACAGTTTGACTGTGAATTGGAATTAATGGGAGTAGTGCAAGGTTATATACGTAATAAAAACAATCCATAAACGTGTTAATATTTTCAAAATTTTATTTCATATTCTCAAACTATATGCTTGTCCAAGAGTATACTATACCAATTTATTTTACAAAAAATATCTCAGCCCATAAAAGGATACTAAAAATAGGGTTAAGACTGGAAAATATTTTAAACTCAGTTTTCAAAATTTGTGGTACAAATGTCTTTGCAGAACATTAGTGATTGACGCCAGGCATATCCCACTGCCAGGGAACGGCACCTTCTTCTGACCAGAAGTAATCTCTGTATATGTTCCTATATTACATAGACAAACTAAAATTTAAGCCTTGGCCGTAAAGAACGTCGAAAAGCTTACTTTAAATGATATAAAAACCTCCATTAACTGTAATTATTTACCTGAATTACTTTTCTAGACGAAAATTTGACCTGATAAGGACGTTTTTCTTATTAAGGTTGCTACAGTTAATTAGAAAATACATATAAAGGTGCTCAAGCTCGGATGAAATAGCAAAGTAATTTGTTAGCGTCTACTGCTAAGAAATTAGGAAAATCCGCAAGAAACCCAACATTTGAAATTTGTCAACGAACTTTTTAGCACCCACAAACCTAGGCCCTTCTAGTTGTCAACGAGAACGAAATGAAGAATTATTTTTAAGCGCGCTATAACGTTAGGCTGACTTCTGACCCAAAAGTAATTTTTTGACGTACTTTGTTAATTACTTTAAGTACAATACTTAGACTTCATTAATTAAAAATCGAAACAGGTATGTTTCCGATTTAAAAAATGCTTGTTAATTTAGAAGTATTCCGAAAACTAACTTCGCTGTAGTTTTTCAGTGTGGCTTGTCACAATTTCGTTAAAAAACTGAAAATTTTATAATGCTTTTTCTATGGGACGCTAACCCTAAAAACTGTGAATTTTTCTTTAACATTACGGAAGGGTGTCATGTCATATCTACAAGGGCCTACCGGCCATGTATAATTCCACAACATTGGTAATAGATTCTTAAATTTCAAACTGAAATATGATCGAAAAATTTAAGTAGTCTAAAAATTGGAATGTAGTACTTTATAACAAGCTTATGAGCAAAAGGTTGCTAAAAATTGAAAATAAACACTTTAGTGTGCCATAAGAGATATTGAAGTAAACAAAAACAATTTAGATTATAACCACTACAGTTATAACATGCTTCTTCTGGGGACTTGTGTCGGAATTTCTAATAGGGTAAGATGAATTGAAAATAATATCCAAGATCTTAAGATATTTCACAAGATTGGTAATAGATTCTTAAATTTCAAAGTAAAATATGATAGAAAAATTAAAATGTAGTACTTTATAACAAGCTTATGAGCAAAAGGTTGTTAAAATTTGAAAAAAAAACACTTTATTTTGCCATAAGAGATATTGAAGTAAACAAAAACAATTTAGATTATAACCACTCCAGGTATAACATGCTTCTTCTGGGGATTTGTGTCGGAATTTCTAATAGGGTGAGAGAACTTTAAAATAATATCCAAGATCTTAGGATATTCCACAACATTGGTAATAGATTCTTAAATTTCAAAATAATTTCTGTTCGGAAAAAAATACTTGTAATAGATACTGATATTTTCAAACACATTATTGTTGAAAAGGTAAGTTAGGCTATAAAACGGGAAATTTTTTTTTAACAAACTTAAAACGCAAGGTTGTTAAAATTGAAAAAATAAACACTTTAGTATGCAATTAGAGATAGTTAAGTAAACAAAAACATTTTAAATCATAGCCACCCCAGGTTTTGCATACTTCTTCTGGGAACTTGTGTCGGAATTTCGAATCGGGTAAGAGGACTAGGAAATCATTTCCAAGATGTTTCCAAGATGTCAAGATATTCTACAATATTTGTAACAGATACTGACATTTTCAAACATATTATTTTTGAAAAGATATGTTAGACTATAGAACATGAAATATTTTTATTAACAAACTTAAAACGCAAGGTTGTTAAAATCGAAAAAAATAAACACTTTAGTTTTTGTAATTAGAGACATCAAAGTAAACAAAAACAATATAGATTATAACCACCCTAGATTTTACATACTTCTTCTGGGAACTTGTGTCGGAGTTTCGAATAAGGTAAGAGGACTTGAAAATTATTTTCAAGATCTCAAGATATTTCACGTTTTAAAAAACAAGGCACGTATGCTATTTAAAAACTTCTAAACAAAAGGTTGTTAAAATTGAAAAGAGACATCAAAGTCAACAAAAAATAAGAATATGGATCATACAAACATCATTTTGGGGAGTTTTGTCAGAATTTCGAATAGGGTAAGAGGACTTGGAAATAATTTCCAAGATCTCAAGTTATTCCGCAATATTTGGAATAGATAGTGAAATTTTTAATCATATTGTTTCCGAAAACATAAGTTAGACTATAAAACGAAAAAAATTCTCATTCAGAAGATTGAAAATAAACACTTTATTACGCAATTATAGACATAGAAATAGACAAATAGAATTTATATTACATCCTCTCCATGTGTTTCGTACTCCTTCTGGGGACTTGTGTCGGAATTTCGAATAGGGTAAGAGGACTTGGATTTTTTCCAAGATCTCAAGATATTCTGCAATATTTGTAATAAATACTGAAATTTTCAAGCATATTATTTACAAAAAGATAAGTTAGAAGTAGTATAGGGCTACACTTCGTACCTCCGTAGGTGTAGAATGTAGGTGTAGAGTGTAGGTGTAGAATGTCAAGGTCACAGTGTCAATGCCCTCTCGCCACGCCCCCTTGGGAAACTCGCGCGCGCCCCCTCGCGGGAAAACTTGCGCGCCCCCTCGCGGGCCCCCGCGCGCCCCCTGGCGGCTGCACCCCCTGGCGGGAAAACATTGCGCGGGTATCTGGCAGTCCTGTCTACAACTGTATCTGTGACGTCATTGGCGGGAAAACACCTGTCAGTCTCTTCTACAACTGTATTTGTGACGTCATTGATAAGAGACGAGAATTTATTAAACGTACATGGCCAAGGGTGAATGATAGGCTGAAAGTTGCGCAATCCATTGTAATATTTAGTTTGACTCAAAATTTTAACCTTTTTTCAAGGAGTTTATTTTGATTATGGTATTGTTTTTAATGGTAATTAAAAGTCAGTCTCTTCTACAACTGTGACGTCATAGATAAGAGACGATAAAAACTTTAAACGTACATTGCCAAGGCTTAAATCTTCTACAATTGTAGTTGTGACGTCATTGATAAGAGACGAATGGAATCTTTGAACGTGCATTGCCAAGGGTTAAATCTTCTACAATTGTAGCTGTGACGTCATTGATAAGAGATGATACGGGTGTAGAGTTACGCTTACAAAAGGAACAAAGATTTGTCAGCCCAAACCAGAAGAAAATAGGGGAAGTGGGTAGCCGTAGCCTTGAGCCATACAAGTCGTCCAGTGATTCTCACTTACAATGTTCGATTCCCCTACCACCCTTAAAATTTGAATCTGGCCAATCGGCGCGAAGCATAAAATAGTACCAGATTTCATTGCGAACGCCACCATGTAGCGAACTGTGGAACTAACTTGTGTAGTCTGCTTATATTTCTGCTGTGCTTCAGTTTGAGTTAGGGTTACGTCAGGTAACGGGTTAATGCAGATATTGGTTTAATTAAGGACGAAAATTCGGTTATTTAATAAAATGAATGTCGTTAAGAGTACGCAGTGTGATTTAACGTACAAGGAAACTACCCATAAGAAAACTCAGGCTGTGTTGAAAGGAAAAGTAAGATCTACCCAAACCAATCCCAATATTAAAAATCAAACTACAACAACTTGGATACAACTTTATTACTTTTAACTCTTCCCTATCACAGTTTAAAACTTCGGACAAGTTAATTTTTTCCCTGGAACTTAGAAATACCATTGTATTTAAAAATAAAGACATATTTTAAAATAAGTTATGAATTTAGTACTTACCACTCGATTCCAGCCTCTGCCATTCTGCCTGAGTGCCTCACTGCCTCTAGCAGACGCCTCTAGTCAGTTGGAAGGCGTAGGACCGTACTGTCCACAGAATCACGTCACTCGTGTGTTAATGCGCGTAAAAATCCTATCTCTCTTCACACCCACGGGGAGGGAAATGGCGCGAAAAATCCGTAAACGGGACGCCTCGCGAAGTTGCCCAAGCTACCCACTTCCCCTATTTTCTTCTGCCCAAACGGAATCAAATACCAGTACTTAGTTTCAAAATACAATCACAGAAAAGTAAGCGTGTGTAAATACTCTCCTTTCAAATCTGGCGTATTCAAAGCAATTCACGTCTAATTTTCTATTAGAATGGTACTAAAGCCAAGGTGGAGGCCGAGGCTACCCCGTTTACAGGTCAACACCAAATGCCAGGACTCGTCCTAACGTGTCTAAACCTAACCGCTTAGATCCATTAACGGCTGAAGAAAGTCGCAGAGACCCTTGTAAATCTTTGATAGATAAACTACAGTCAGTCAGAGTTGCGGGTGAAAACTATAGCCATAAAGGGCCGTACCCCAACAACTTATTACGTAAGATGGCGAGAAGAAATTCCCCCCACAGAATTTGTATAAGTCTTAGACGTCGATATGATGCCCAACTATAACCTCCACGAAATGTTCCTGGAGTATGCCTGAGAAAATAGACTCCTTCAAAACTAAGTTAATCTATACTTGATATTCAAGTAATCTCATCTGTATAAATGTTGATTTAAATATAAAATGTACAAACAACAGCTTCAAAACTAAGTTAATCAATACTTGATATTCAAGTAATCTCAATGTTATTTGTATATGATCTGTATACTTTCTTATTTAAATAAAAAAATGTACAAACAACAAACCTACAATCGTAAATTCATACGCAAAGATAAATTATCACTATGCAGCCAATGGTAGAAAAACTAGTTGGTTTATATTGAACTAACATTGGGAGAAAAATGTTCAAAAATGGTACACCTACTGTTTCCGTTTTGTCGTGACAGATGTTCGTGGAATGGTTAGTTGATTCAAACGAAAAATATCGTTATAATATTGGATTGCTATTGGGAATGTACAGTTATTATATGTGAAAAACTAAGCAACATTTTATTATTATTTTTAATTTTTTACACAAAGATGATTTTCTCTCATCAGGTAAAGTTTGTCGCATTTGAAGCAACGGTTTTTCGTGTCGCATTTGGTGTTTTTTAAATGCCAAAAAAAACAAATTTTACAGTGTACGGTCGTGGTGCCTCTCGCTTTTATAACGGATTTAGCCGTAAACCGACAAGTTGTGCCTTCTTCGGAACATTCGGCGTTACGAGCGTCCTTCGCTGACGAATACGTACCGCATACTAAACACACTCTATCCGGACTCAAAGGTTGAAATTTTTCTTCTATCGGGTGTATGTGATTATTTTTTGTTACAAAAACAGTGTGATGTCTTAAAGGACAATCGACATCTCCATCGCAATAAAACGTTTGTCCGGCGTGATCTGGAAACTCAATAAGGCTTCCGCCGCATTGATAACATCCAGTCGGATAAGGTTTCATTTTATCAGTAGACATATTATCAAGAACTAGAACTAAACGATTTTTTCGACTAATGCGTTAGCAAAAACTACATTGGTTATCCAGCAGATATACTTTTCGTCACGGGGGGAAAGAATCATATTATATTAATAAATCCACGGTACTATAGTCATCAACCGAATACACCCTCAAGTAACATTGGCTCGCTCGTTAACGTATCTGCCTTTAAACTCGTTGTTCTATGTATCACGAGTTCGAATCCCCTTAGCGAGAGTCCTTAACAAGCGAACCAAGGTTACTTTTATAAAGGATATATTTTTATCTCTTATAATAAACAGTTGCTTTTATAAAGCGAAAACAAAGTTGGTTGACGTCAAAGATAATTGGAAATATATTTTTATATCTTATAATAAACAGTTGCTTTTATAAAGCGAAAACAAAGTTGGTTGACGTCAAAGATAATTGGAAATATATTTTTATATCTTATAACAAACAGTTGCTTTTATAAAGCGAAAACAAGGTTGGTTGACGTCAAAGATAACTCGAAATATACGTATAGAAAATATATTTTGCTCTCTTATAACTAACAGTTAGAGTATTTGGTTAATTTTTACACCATCAGGGACGAATCAAAAGCGTTCTCCGAAACTGACAATACACCGGACACCCCTTCCTAACCTATCTGCTGTAGTGAGGATTGTAGAATGAATTCACCCATTACTTTAGAAGCCGTCGTTAGACGAAACAACTTAAGACGAATTGAAAAATTTGGTGCTATCGGATGGGATAAAGATTACGGAAAATCCGAAAGGACTACAGATCCCGAAACGGGGTATTTACTAATAAACCCCACACCGAATGAAGTCTATAATGTAGCCGATGGTAAAGGTTATATATGGCAATACGTTAATGGCCCTAATATAAATTTTGGATTGAAACACTTGGCAATGTACAGATTACTAACTTCTACAGTGCAATTACCCCCAGGGTCATTAATTGACATGTTTGTTAGACAGTTTCCATGTATCATAAATAACAAGGTTCATCAATTCAAATTGGAAGAATTCACTGGGGATAGTTTCCACGAATTTACCGTACACCTGACACCGAACAAAATGTATGGAACCACAAATATTTGTCAGTTAGGTAGTTGCCATCCTCGTAATGAGGAGGGATGTAAATTTCGTACATTTTATTACGCTGGATTCGAATTTCATTGCCCATACCAGTACATAAGAGTTCTTAACTTAGCTCTTCATATGTGTATGTTTATGGTATATAAAACTAACAAAACCATAAGTAAATTATAGTGATGAAAACGACACAGCTACGCATTATATATTCAAGGCCATGCAGATTTGCAGGTTAGCCGAGTGTTTGTGTGATAACACTAACAGTTTAATGTTTCATGAAGTTCATTATCACATGAGATCCAATGACGCGAATAATTATTTCGCGAATAAGTATTTCGCAGACTTTCTTTAATATAAGCCTATTTTCAAACCTTATCTTTTTACCATTGAAACAACTGTCTATCTGAACGAGGTTTAATTCATGGTTCGTACAAACCTGGGAAAACTAAGGCAAATAAATAACTTTCAAAAAATTCAATGTTTTTCTTCTTGGCGGTCTAGTGTAAACATGTTTTACTGTAGTTTAGTGTGTTTTGTTTTAATTTAAGTGAATTTTAGACTGTTTTATTGCAGTTTTATAGCAATTTAAATGTTTTATTGTACTTTTAGTGTATTTTATAGTGGTATAGTGTAGTTTTAGAGTGTTTTATTGTGTTTTACTGTATTTTATTGTGTTTTACTGTATTTTATTGTAGTTTTATTGTACTTTTAGTGTATTTTATTATGGTATAGTGTACTTTTAGAGTGTTTTATTGTAGTTTTAGAGTGTTTTATTGTAGTTTTAGAGTGTTTTATTGTGTTTTAGAGTGTTTTATTGTATTTTAGAGTGTTTTATTGTAGTTTTATTGTACGTTTAGTGTATTTTATTGTGTTGTACTGTGCTTTATTGTACTTTTAGTGTATTTTATTGTACTTTTAGTGTATTTTATTGTACTTTTAGTGTATTTTATAGTGGTATAGTGTAGTTTTAGAGTGTTTTATTGTGTTTTACTGTATTTTATTGTAGTTTTATTGTACTTTTAGTGTATTTTATTATGGTATAGTGTACTTTTAGAGTGTTTTATTGTGTTTTAGAGTGTTTTATTGTGTTTTAGAGTGTTTTATTGTGTTTTACTGTGTTTTATTATAGTTTTATTGTACTTTTAGTGTATTTTATTGTAGTTTTAGAGTGTTTTATTGTATTTTAGAGTGTTTTATTGTAGTTTTATTGTACGTTTAGTGTATTTTATTGTGTTGTACTGTGTTTTATTGTACTTTTAGTGTATTTTATTGTGTTTTACTGTATTTTAGTGTACTTTTAGTGTATTTTATTGTGTTTTACTGTATTTTATTGTAGTTGTATTGTACTTTTAGTGTATTTTATTATGGTATAGTGTACTTTTAGAGTGTTTTATTGTAGTTTTAGAGTGTTTTATTGTGTTTTACTGTGTTTTATTATAGTTTTATTGTACTTTTAGTATATTTTATTGCAATTTAAATGGTTTATTGTGTTTTTAGTGTATTTTATTCGTTTTATAAAATACTATCAAAATAGCTAGGACCCAAGGATTCGTTATACCTGAAGGTGAATAATATAGCGCCTATACCGTGTTATATTTTGCTTCGTTATAATTAACAGGTGTTTTAATAAAGCGAAAACAAGGTTGGCGTCAAAGGTAATTCGAAATATACGTATGACGTCAAGGTTATAATATATTTTTCGCTCTTATAACTAGCAGCTGTTTTTGTAAAACGGAAACAAGATTTTTTTACATCTATGATAGTTCAAAATGTACTTATTTTAACGTGATACGTAGACCGCTTTAGATATAGTATATAACCCAGCAAGTCGCGGCGTACAATCACTTGAGGCAATATCTCTCGACCATAAACTATCTAAATTATCACGATGTCCAGGGTAAGATTTTTTTAATTTTCCACGTTTTTAAAAACTGCATGTCCAAATGTATCATTATTGTCTTTAGACGGTAAATCAAACGTGGGAAACTATCGAAATTAAATTTAACGAGAGCGACAATATCGGTGTAAAATTTAGTTAAATTAAACAATAAATTATATGTAGATATTAGAAGATACGCTTTTAAAAAACCCCTTATATATGGAATATGTATTTCGATAGACGTGATAGAAGAAGTTAAAAAAAATTTAAGCAAACCATGCGGTATCATAAAACAGACCCTATGTTTCCCGGGAATGCTGGAACTGGAAAATTTTAAAGATACGGGTTATTTATTGACAAAATATAGGGGGGAAATGCGCGAAAAACAATTAAATTTAAAGTTTGATGAAATACCAGAGGTTGTCAGTCTTATAGATAAAGTTTTAAAGAAAATGCCTGTAACTGTATAAGAAATTTGTAAATTTAAACAATAAAGAATTTTTAAAACGTATTTTTAGAAAAATTTATACTTTTTATTTTAGAACTTGTAGTGTATATTATTTTAGATATTTTAGTTTGTTTCCTAGGTATACGTCAAGAGTTTTATATCGAGTTGCGCCTAAGATCAAATAGAAAACATGTCATCATCCGAAGAAGAGCCTTTGGATCTTTCCTATTTTAATCCTAAAAGGTTTTACGAATTATCAAAAGTTAATCAAACTGTCTCTCGAAAGTTCAACTGTTTAGCCTCTGAATATAAAATTATTTTTAAAGACCTTCATATGCTCAAATTGACAGAAGTATATGAACAATTGAAAAAAATCTTTCAATCCATTATAGAGACAATTTTAGAATCTTCTCCAGGTTACAATAGCGTTAGATTTTGTGTTAGGTCTGACTTACTGGAAAATGCTATAAATTTAAATTTTATGGCCCTAAATGAGTTAACGGCGGAAAGATTAATGACTGCCATTAGTCAAGTAAGTCAAAGCCGAAGAAATTTTTTTCTCGAGGGTGATGTCAGGCTCGATGCTATATTTTTAAACGTTAATGTACCAATATCAGGTCGTCGATCTGTTAAATATAGATCGATGATAGCTCTCGACAAATATATTCAGAAAGGAAGGACATTTTTACCCATAATAAACGATGATGAACTATGCGTATCAAGAGCAATCGTTTGCGGGATGATGGTTGCTGATTTAACATATTTAAAGAAACAAAAGCTTAGTACTTTGACTTTTGATTTTAATCGTTATAGACGTATACAAATAGGTCATAGACCTTTGCAAAAAGAAGAAGCGTTAAAGCTTCATGCCAAGGCTAATGTGCCTATTGGTCCCGTTAGTTTAGACAAAATTGCAATGTTTCAAAAAGTATTGCAACCCGAGTATCAAATAGTTATTTTCAGTGCTAATGATAATTTCAAAAAGGTTTATCAAGGTGAAATGTTTTCGGAGAAAAATTTTTTTTATTACAAATAGATCAACACATGCATGTCATTAAAAGTTTAGCTAGTATGTTTGGGGCCATGTCGTATTGCAATACGT
The DNA here is from genome assembly GCF_054372755.1 of Phalangium opilio. Taxonomy (NCBI): domain Eukaryota; kingdom Metazoa; phylum Arthropoda; class Arachnida; order Opiliones; family Phalangiidae; genus Phalangium; species Phalangium opilio. The sequence goes on from NW_028324189.1 coordinate 19,869,172, forward strand.
GTTTAACAACGTTTACTAATTCAAAGAACGCAAAAAAACACAAATGTTTTAATCAAAAAACCAAATGTTGGCGTTGTTACTCTGAGACCTTTCACGAAGACCCTCAGCTTGAAATATCTCGCTGCCAAAGCTGTAATAGATACTTTAAAGGGTCTGAATGTTTCCAATTTCACATAGAAAATGGCACTTGTTTAAAAATTAAACGGTGCTTAAAATGTTGCAAAGAAATTCGCGATGACAAACATAAATGTCTTACAACTTGTTCTAGATGTAAAATTGAGCACCCTCCCAAAATGTGTTACGTTCAACCCCTTGATGATACTTTTAAAGAAACTAGATTTTGTTATTTTGACTGTGAAACTATTGATATGAACTCTAAACATACCCCAGTTCTATTAGTTTCGGCCATGCAAATTAATGATACCGAATACGATTATCAAATTTTTAGAGGTTTTGATTGTGTTGATAAGTTTATGAAATATCTGACCCAAACAGAAAATGAGACATCTTATACAAGGAACAATAAACGAATAAAAATAAGTAAACCTAAATTTGAAAATTTGACTATAGTGGCCCACAACTTTAAAGGTTTTGATTCGTATTTTATATTAAATTGGTTAATTAATAACCATGTAAAACCAGACGTCATATTCGACGGCTCTAAAATTCTAGCTCTCTTTATTAAAAGTCAAAATTTTAGGTTTATTTGTAGTTATTCCTTCGTGGCCCTTCCTCTGAGAGCCTTTACAGAAACCTTTCAATTGGGTAGTTACAAAAAACAGTTTTTTCCTTATATTTTCTTAAAAGAGGACACTTTAAACTATGAAGGTCCGTTACCTGAAAAGACCGCGTTTCAACCTGAATTTATGAATGAAAAGGACCGACAAGCCTTTGATTTATGGTACAGTGAAAAAGGTAAAAAATCCACGTACAAAATAATGACCGAATTAGAGGAATACGCTGTACAAGATGTAGTAGTTTTACAAAAAGGAATTACAAAATTTAGAGAACTTTACAAAAAAGCATCGGGTCTAGATCCTCTTAATTGCGGAGCTATTACAATATCGGGGGCCTGTACTAACGTGTTTTTACACAAATATTTAGAAAAAAATACATTGGGTGTGGTACCTAGTCCGGGTTATCGTGGGTCATACAACCAAAGTAGTAAAGCTATCAAGTGGTTGGCTTGGGTTAGTAAAGAAATGAAGGTAGAAATACAGACAGCCCTATCTCCTGAAGGAGAAAAAAGAATTGGACCTTATTTAGTTGACGGTTACTCAAAGGATCCTGAAATTATCCTAGAGTTCAATGGTTGCGCGTATCACGGTTGTCCGAAATGTTTAAAAGGTAGTGAATGGAACAGTTTAGTAAATGATACAAATAAAAACTGTTACGAAAAGGGCCTGGATAGAATAGAATTTATAAAAAAGTTACACCCCAATGCAAAGTATATAATAATGTGGGAATGCGAGTTTGAAAATTTGTTAAAGACAAATATCGCTTGTAGTACCTTTTGCGAAACTGTAGAGGTACCTTCACCAATATTAGCCAGGTCGGCTTTATACGGTGGAAGGACAGAAGTCTTCAAATTATATCATAAACCGGATGAAGCAAAAAACGAAAAAATTTATTATTACGACCTCATGTCACTCTATCCCGCTGTCAATAAATACGGAATCTACCCAAAAGGACATCCCAAAATTTTAAATAGTAACTTTAACTATGAAAAAAATGCCTATTTTGGTATAATATCGTGTGAACTCTTGCCCCCGACTGACCTATATATCCCAGTTTTACCATATAGGTTTAATGGAAAATTGTTTTTCCCCCTGTGTAAGTCATGTGCCCTTGAATCAAATAATGAAGCGTGTCAACATTCTGACAAGGAACGAATTATTTCGGGTATTTGGCCCTCGCCTGAAATTTACAAAGCCGTAGAAATGGGTTATAAAATTATAAAAATATACGAAGTACATCATTTCGACGAGACATTTCAGTATGAAAAACATGTTAACGATGGACTATTTGGCGGTTATGTTAACAATTTTTTGAAGATAAAACAAGCTAATTCCGGCTATCCGTCTTCCGTTAAAACTGACGAGCAAAAACAAAAATATATTGAATCGATTTATGAATCTGAAGGTATTAGTGTCGAGATGGATGAAGTAGTTCATAACCCCGCGCTGAGAGCTATTTCAAAGATTTGTCTCAACAGTCTTTGGGGTCGTTTTGGTATGAATACAAACAAAACCAAAACACTAATTGTTAACGAGTGCACAGAACTTTTACGTATCTTATCTGATGACACAAAGGAATTGGTAGATTTAAGACCAATTAATGAAGAAATGTGCTTATTATCGTACAAAAACAAAGATGAATTTGCACCAACATATTTCAAAGGAAATCCGTATGTGGCTTGTTTCGTTTCGTGTTACGGAAGATTAACCTTATTCGAGACCTTGCATAAATTGGGTAAAAGAGCATTATACACAGATACGGATAGCGTTTTATTTGTGGCGGGGGAAAACGATTTTAAACCCCCCACGGGTAACAATTTAGGATGTTGGGTTAACGAACTAGGGGACGCTACAATTACAGAGTTTGTTTCAAATGGGCCCAAGAGTTACGGTTACAGAACTACGGACGGTCAATCTGTCGTGAAGGTTAAAGGAATTTGCCTTAATCGTGTTAACGAGAAAATTATAAACTTTGAAGCTATAGTGGACTCTATAAAAAATAAATCCAAACGTCTAAAAGTGGACGTTCCTTTCAACGTCATTCGAAATAAAACGTCGGCCACTCTTTTAAGTCGAAAACTAGAAAAAAGCTTTGGATTTACGTTTAACAAACGTGCAATTAAAGGTTGGGACACTTTGCCATTTGGTTTTAAAGCGAACCCATGAAAATTATTTTAGAATTAAAAATCAAATAATCATAATAATTAATAATGTATAGTCTAAAATTAACAAAATAGATTAATGTAATAAATAATATAGGTAAATAAGATAACAGCTTAAAAAACCTCTGCTGTTCTAAGATAAAAAACGGACACGTGACGTATGGGGTCTCACGTCTCTTGCTAGTGGACTTTTTTAGAATCACTCTCGAAATTACCTCCAACGCGAGAAGTTCATTTAATTTTAACCTTGCTAAAATAAACTATTTCTTGCAAATAAAGTCTCAAAGTTTATTCATTTACAAAATAACCAACAAAAGTATATTAAGACTAGTTAATTTTTCAGTCGGTTAATTAGTTCTTTTAGATAATATTAGTTCTCCCAATAACCTAAACACCAACAAGGAGCTATTCGCAACAACTTTACCTGATGAGAGAAAAGCATCTTTGTGTAAAAAACCAAAAATTGTTGGTTAGTTTTTCACATATAATAACTGTACATGTAATACCGTTGGAAGATCGATATAACATGGAACTATATAATAACATGAGGTTTAAACATCGGATTAAAGAAACTGAAAAACTTTTAAAACCAATTTTCGATAGTTTCCTAAATTGCACGAAATAAAGAGATTTTGATTTCCAATTGGGTCTAAGAATTTAATAATTAAATATTTTTTAGGAAATTTTAGAAAAATTATATAATATGAAAATAAAATCCGAAAATGAGGAATTATACGAAAAACACCCCTCGTGGAGAAATTTACAGATAGCGCGGGTCAGACCGATGTTGCGTGAAGGTGTACAGGAGCAACAGGACCCAATTGAGGAAATACCCTTCGTTTTGGACGAGCAACACCGTCAATGGATAATAGCACAGCATAGAAGTCAGGGGTTGCCCTTACGACCTGAAGCGACCTCTACATCCACAACTCCTAACTCTAATAATCATCCTAGTCGCACTTCAAACCTTAACCGTAACCCACCACAATAAAATACACTAAGGTGCAATAAAACATTTATTTTCTGTTTTTCTTTACAATTGAGAAGAGATTGTCATTAAGAATTTGTTTTTCATAGTCTTGTATTTTTTTCCTTTAATGTTTTGTGTCAGTGACAGTTCTTTGCTATCGTGTGACAAGTAGATGGTGTCAACATCCCACGCAACTTCTTCACGATAATCGCGCGTACAAGCGTATACCGTTGAAAAACCTCCACAAACCAGGTCTTTTGATATATACTCTAAAGACATTCCTAACTGAATGCTCATATGATTAATAACTTCAATCTCGTTGTTAATTGCTTTAAACTTGAAGACTCTATTTTCAATCACTTGGCACAGCTAAATAGTTTGTTTTTTATGTTAAAATCAATTAAAAATAATTTACTTTCTACACCCTGAATATCTAAATAGTGGAATGTGTGCTCTATCCATTTTTAAATAAACAAACTATGAATTCAATTTCAATAGGGAATAACAAAACAGGTTCTAGTACCTTGATTGGAACGTTGGTAATAAATATAAACATACGACAGGAGGAAAATGCCTGAAAAACTAGTTATTTCAAAAGGTATGACAATCTAACAGCTCAAATTAAAGTCGAGTCCTTTCAGATTTCGATGCCGATTTAGCTGGAAAAACAAATCCCTTAAACATTTATATGTTGGAAGAAATTTTGCTACTATTAAACCATTGCAAGTACGACATCTTTACCAAAATAGTCCGGTTTAGTATAGGTAATTGCTTTCAAACCACTACTAACCTATCGGTGATTTATTTTGAATCAGTGATAACTTCGTTATAACTTGGAGGTAGGTTAGGTTTAGACACGTTAGGACGAGTCCTGACATTTGGTGTTGGTCTGTAAACGGGGTAGCCTCTGCCTCCACCGTTGGTTTTAGTACGATACTAATAGAAAATTAAATGTGTATTGTTTTGAATGCGATAGATTTGAAAGGAGAGTATTTTCACACGCTTACTTTTCTGTGATTGTATTTTGAAACTAAGTACTGGTATTTGATTCCGTTTGAGCTGTCAAATCTTTGTTCCTTTTGTAAGTATAACTCTACATTCAGAGACTAATTACGCTTTCTACTATTGCGTCTAAGATGAATTTCTTATATATTAATTACGCTTTTACGTGTACCTTTTAATTACCATCCAGCAGAGACCTATCATTAACCCTTGGCAATGTATTAAAGCTATCCATTCTCGTCTCTTATCAATGACGTCACAAATACAATTCTTCAAATGACGTTACAGATACAGTTGTAGAAGAGAGGAGTTTCCCAATAGGCGCCGCACGGTGTTTTCCCGCCAATGACGTCACAGATACAGTTGTAGATTTTCCCGCCAATGACGTCACAGATACAGTTGTAGACAGGACTGCCAGATACCCGCGCAATGTTTTCCCGCCAGGGGGCGCAGCCGCCAGGGGGCGCGCGGGGGCCCGCGAGTTTTCCCGCGAGGGGGCGCGCAAGTTTTCCCGCCAGGGGGCGCGCAAGTTTTCCCGCGAGGGGGCGCGCGCGAGTTGGGGGCGTGGCGAGAGGGCATTGACACTGTGACCTTGACATTCTACACCTACACTCTACACCTACGGAGGTACGAAGTGTAGCCCTATACTACTGTTAGACTATAAAACGAGAAAATTTTTTATTATCAAACTTAAAACGAAAGGTTGTAAAAATTGAAAGAAAATAAATACTTCAGTATGCAATAAGAGACATCAAAGTAAACAAAAATAATATTAATGATAACAACTCCATGTTTACATACTTCTTCTGGAGACTTGTGTCGGAATTTCGATTAAGGTAAGAGGACTTACCTTGAGATAAATATATTCTTAAATAATGGTAATAGACTCCGCATTCCAAAACATAAAATGTTTGAAAAAATTAGATAGCCTTTAGAAGTACAAAATTTTTATAAACAAGGTAATGATTATTTTGATTAACGTAAAAATAAACACTTCATTTTGCAATTAAAACATCAAAGTTATGAAAAATATTTGATTATAGGTTTTTCATACTTCGCACGGGGACTTGTTTCGTAGTTTTGAATAGAATAAGAGAAATTGAAAATCGTTTCCGAGATCACAACATATTTCCGAATTATAAAAAATTCCCAAACAAATAAGTTAAAATTTAAAGTGAACAAAAAATCTTATTATCCACATGAAGTGGTTATATTTTACTTTTTATTTTTTTGTTTTTATAATTCGTAACTCAGAAGCTCGATTTCATTTTAAATAATATCTACATTTTATCGTTTATATTATGTTTAAATAAAATTTTTGTATCGTAAAATAAATTTTATATGCAAAATCCTATTCAACTATTGCAAAAATTGGAAAGATATTTGAATACTTTACTTGTCCTCTTATGATTTTCAAACGTAAAGGTGGGTTTCCAAACGCGCTTGAAAGGCGAAAAGATTGAGCTTGAGACGTTCCAAAAATCGCGCGATATAGTCTCCTACACAGCGCTCGACAAATACTTTAGCGCCAGCGTAAGCCCAAGCCTACACCCGTTTCCAAACTCGCGCGATTTGGAGGTCACATGACTAGCGTCAAGAAGGATTCTGCGCTAAAACAAAATGGCGATCTTAAATGGAAGAAAACGGCGTTTGCTCTTAAAAAGACAATTTTTGATAATACAGCTATATAACCAACTAATTTCAAACAAAAAACGAAGCTATACGCGTAGACGCTGGTGGGTGCATCCAATTTGGAGAAATAGGAAAACTGAAGGATACTTTGAGACACTGGTAAGCCTCATTTACATTAGGCCTTTGCATTATAACAGCATATACAAGTGTGTTGCCAATTTAAAATTGATGATACTTTGTTGGAATTAAGTTGAAATGCATGAGGAGAAATGATGAGACCAAGTTCAAAAATTTTACAAGAATGAATCCTAGTCTATTCGACAAACGTTTGAAAATGGTCGAGAAGAAATTGGAAATGTATCCTCCTGGACGCTCACCAATTTCAACGGGAGAAAGATTAGCATTAACATTAAGGTTGTTATTCTTATTTATTTACTATTAATATAAATAGAATTACGACAATGAACCCTTTTCCGTGCTATTTACAGATTCCTAGCATCTGGAGCTAGTTTGGTCAGTATGACATATGCATTCCGCCTTGGGAAAACCACCGCTCATCGAATCATCAAGGAGACTTGTGCAGCAATTTGGGAAGCTTTGCAACCAATATACTTGCCGGTATAGGGAACACCTAAACCATACTTCAAAACAAAATAATGAGCGTTTGGTTTTAGGTACCAAATGAAAACACATGGATTAAAATTGCTAATGAATATGGAACTCTGTGGGACTTCCCAATGTGTTGCGGTGCTGTAGACGGCAAGCACGTTATGATACAACAACTGAGGAAAAATGGATCTCTTTACTATAATTATAAAGTACTACATGTATATTTAAAATTACCAAAATTTACTGAAAATATTCATAACTTATATTTCATAGGGTTATAATTCTATAGTACTTATGGCCGTTGTCGATGCAAAATACCGTTTTGTTGTTGTTGATATTGGGGGATATGGCTCTCATTCCGATGGAGGCATATTTAAATCCTCGGCATTTGGACAAGCTGTTCAGAATCAAAAAGCTGGATTTCCCAAACCACGTCGAGCTCCAAACAGCGACATAATTCTGCCGCATGTTCTCCTTGGGGACGAGGCATTCCAGCTTCTACCTAATTTTATGAGACCCTATCCTGGCAATGAATTAGATTCTGCTAAACGAATATTTAACTATCGTTTAAGTCGAGCCAGGTAACTAAATATATGAAACCACAGATGTTTACAAAAAATATAATATATCCTTTTCAGAAGGTGCAGTGAGAATGCATTTGGAATTTTAGCGGCTAGATGGAGAATTTGTTGAAACCATCAAATATAGACGCAGTTGTGAAAGCATGTGTTATATTGCACAATTATTACTAATTGAGGAAGATAAAGAAAATACTAAACTGTATTGCCCTGCCGGGTTCAGTGACCGTAAAGATGTTTTGAAAAACATACAAGATGGAAAATGGCGAGAGATCCTAGCGTACCTCCCAGCAAATGGACTAAACAGTTTGGATGCCACAACCGCGAGAAATTTCAGTTCAGATGCCAGTGATATCCGAAAAGCCTTCACTCACTACTTTTCTAGTGAAAGCGGAGAAGTGCCATTGCAATGGGGCTTACCGGGAATTCGGCGATAAATAAGCCAAGGAAATGTTTTACAAAAATATGTATTTCTTTATTAAAATAAAATGTCTAGGTAGAATCAGATGAATATTTGTACATTAATTGGATAACTTCCATTTCACATTTTAATTTCAAATTATCTGGAATTGCTTGGTGTAATCTCACCACGTATTCCCCAAACCTCTCGGACGAGGTTTCTGGTTTGGCTAATTCCCTTTAAATATATGATAAAATAATTAATTTTAAATATCTACCTACATCTAAGCGCTAGAAAACACACTTGTTTGTAGCATCTATTGCTTCTAGAATTGAGGATGTTGGATCACTTTTCATTTTTTTACTTCTTGACGTGTTATTTTTTGAAGTTTCTTTTCGTTTGAACGTGGTTTTGGCCAAGGTTTCTGGTTCTTTTTGTTTATTTTTAATTGGTTTCTCTACATCACTGTCAACCTCTTCAGGAACGTTACTCATAAGTAGTAGGCGCGTACTAAGAAAGATTTTTCTAATCCGCCGCCATCTTAAAAAATGGCGCCCAGAAATGTAAAAGAATCTTCTCTATGCAACAAAGTCCGCGCGTTTCAACCGATTTCGCAAATATTTAGTACACTGGTTTCCTTTAACCTATAGACGGGCTGAATGGTCTTTCGGGTTCGATTTCTCGCCATATTTTTTAAATGGCGGCCAAAAACTTAAAACCCTTCTTTATGGAATAATGCCCGCGTGAAAAAAAATAAAAATGTTGAATGTTCCCACGGGCTGACGGGCAAAGCCGAGTGCCTTCGGTCTTAGGGTGCTACAAAAATATTAGTCATCAGTAAAAATCTACCCATTCTTTATATCATTTTGATGGAAGTTCTTAGTACACGCGAGCGACGCCGCGGGCAACAGCTAGTCTATTATAAAACCATTATATATTTGTCAAACGTCAGTCATTCAAGGTTCCAGTAAGATGTTCGTGAGCATATTGGCTCGCACCGAGTGCCTGTCATTATTTTAATGGAAATTTTAAATAATTTGGAAGGCGGGTGCTATCTTAATTCATAGTTGGCAGACGGATGGTATCTTATTATAATATGAAAGGGTTATGTATCAACTTAACTTGAGAGCACGCACCAGAAGGAAAACTAGCAAAAATAGCCTTGAACTATCTAACCTTTTAAACTATTTTTGTGAAGCCAGTAAGGGTTTTACCAGGATTTATTAATTAATTGAAATAAAATACTTAGACTAAATTGTTCTTAATGAAACTTCAATAGTTCAACGTTCAATATTTGTTTGATAATTCAAAAGTTTTTCGAACCTTAAATTCGCTGTAGTTTCTTAGTTATTCGATATGATGGACCACCAAAAATCCCATGCCTTTCCTATGGGACGCTAAGCCTGTGAACTTTTTCTTTAACAATATACAAAAGGGCGTGGGTTTGATGTGCACTCCGGCTCTCTAGAATTGGACTTTTTCTTTAATGATGTATAAAATACCATTAAAAATAAATATCAAACTTGCCTGGATTAGAACCTGGAATCTTCTGCTCCGTAGGCAGGCGCGTTATCCGTTGCGCCAAAAGCCCGTGTCCTGGTGAGAAAAATGCAACGTTGAAATTTTCAATTTTTCCGTTCTATAATATACTATGAATCCTCTTTAGAAACAAACAACGATCTTGGCAGGGCTCGAACCTGGAATCTTGTGCTTCAAAGGGAGACGCGTTATACATTACGCCACAAGCCCGTACTTCGTTTAACAATAAAACTTATATAAACATTTTGATTATAGGATTTTTCTTTTATGATGTATAAAAGATCTTCTCTAAGTGCTTACCAGGACTTGAACCTGGAAATTTCTCCTCCGTAGGCAGACGCATGATCCGTTAAGGAATAAGGCCGTACTTCGTATTAAAAAAACCTTATCCAAACATTGTTATCTAAGAATTGTCCCTTCTATAATACATTAAGAATTTTAAAATAGACAACTAAATTGCCAGGATTCTAACCTGGAATCTTCTGCGTCGAATGCAAACGCGTTATCCATAACGCCACAAGCCCGTACTTTGTAATAAAAAAAACTTATCCAAACATTGTATTTAGAGGTTTATTTCTTTTGTGATGTATAAAAGACCCTAACAAAAATCTTCTTTAGAAAATTCCTTGGGAAATTTCTTTAGAAATCCTTAAGGGGTTCTTTGGGAAATTGGGGAATATTGGCCTTTTTTTTCTTTGGAAAATGCTTTGGAAATTTCTTTGGAAATTCCTTGGGAAATAACTTTGGAATTTTCTTGGGAAATATCTTTGGAATTTTCTTGGGAAATATCTTTGGAATTATCCAGTGAAATATCTTTGGAATTATCCAGGGAAATATCTTTGGAATTATCCAGGGAAATATCTTTGGAATTTTCCTGGGCAGTGGCGTCGCTAGGCCTTTTTGGGGGGGGCTATAGCCCCCAAATTCCAATCTTAGCCCCCCCCCAAAATAATCCGTAAACCCTACCAACAAATTGCTGTTAGCAACCTAAAATTCTGTAGCAATATATAAAAAATTTTAATGATAGATTCGTTAAGTTTCATCTCTGCAGAGATGAATTTCAATATCAAACAGTACAACTTTGAACAAAAGAGCAGATGGAGACTAAATGTTACATGTTCTTTCGAAGGGAGTCCCAATAGTGTGGACTAAAAGCTAACCAAAACTAATAATAAACTTAAGACGAGTGAAAATCCTTCATAATCGGTTCCATAGTTTTTATAAAATGTTGTATATCTTTAAAATACGAATAATTTCCCGTTGAACAAATTCACCGATAGTTTTAAAGGTCTACACATTTTCCAATGAATCCATTATGCAATTTTTTTATTAATTTCTTATAATAACTAGTTTGCCCAGATTTAGCCCCCCCCCCCAAATTTCAAACCCTAGCGACGCTACTGTTCCTGGGAAATATCTTTGGAATTTTCCTGGGAAATATCTTTGGAATTTTCTTGGGAATAACTTTAAAATTATCTTGGGAAATATAGGAAAGATTATGGGGTAAATTAATTTAGCCCTCTAGAAACGAGGATAGTTCTCACATGCAGAACCATATCCCAATGCAGAGAGTGCAGTTCTTATATGCTGAACAACACACATTATAGTGCGAAACTGCTTATAAAGTCAGACATTTAATCGACCTATAAACATCCGAAAACGGCAGAAAGTTTTAACCTTGTATTTATGTATGGGGTACTAAGTAGGTTTTGGAGGCTTCAATGGCCAAGCAGTAGATAAAGATGTTGTTGTTAAGTTTAATAATGTATTTTCACTGAGAGTTTTTTGAGTACCAGAAACGCGATTGACCTAATTTTATCTACAATATTTTTTAAAAAAATATTTATTTTGGACTCTAATTACGCTCGAAATAAAGATAAAACATGTCACAAAAGAATTAATTTTAGGTTAATTTTACATTTCAAAAGCGAAAGTTTCGACTGCCAGCTTATACTCCCTAAACATCACTATTTTAATTACGCGTATTTCATTTTTAATTTAATTTAACCTTTGCATAAACACCTCACGGATTATTAAAGGCAAAAATACAAAAATGGGTAAATATGATAAACCATTTCAGCACTTGCTGAGCCTAAGCTACGGGACAAGCTTACGTGAAACGGTTTTAGTTTTTTAGCCATCAAGTCAATGTCTATGCAGGAAATTTTAGCTAACAATTTGGGTAAAAATATTTTGAGATATTTATATGTAAAGCATAATTGCAAATATATCTGGCCCTTTGAAATTCATCTCTAGAATTCTTAACGAATTTCATTGGAAAATAAACCCCAGACCTTCTTTGGAAATTATCTCAAGATTTCATTAAGAATTTCGATGAAAAATATTCCAAAGACATTCTTTGGAAATTTAACTCAATAATTCCTATCGAATTTCTTTCGGAAATTAACCCTAGACTTTCTTTGGAAATTTATCTCAAGAATTCCTTTAGAATTTCGTTGAAAAATATTCCAAAGACGTTCTTTGGAAATTTACCTCTAGAATTCCTAATGTATTTCTTTGGAAAACAGACCCTAGACCTTCTTTGGAAATTAATCTCTAGAATTCCTAAAGAGTTTCTCTTGAAAATTTTCGTTATACTTTCTTTGGAAATTAATCTCTAGAATTCCTAAAGAGTTTCTTTGGAAAATAAACCTTATACGTTCTTTGGAAATTTACCTCTAGAATTCCTAAAGAATTTCTTTGGAAAATATTCGTTATACCTTCTTTGGAAAATATTCGTTATACCTTCTTTGGAAATTAATCTCTAGAATTCCTAAAGAGTTTCTTTGAAAAACATTCGTTATACCTTCTTTGGAAACTAATCTCTAGAGTTCCTATAGAGTTTCTTTGGAAAATAAACCTTACACCTTCTTTGGAAATTTATCTCTAGAATTCCTAAAGAATTTCTTCGGAAAATAATCTCAAGACATTCTTTGGACATTTGTCTCAAGACTTCTTTAGGAAATTCCAAAGAATGTCTTTGGGAATTGTTTCTTTAGAAAATGATCCCAAGGGCTCCATAGGGTTCCAAGGAATGGCCTTTGGAATTCTTAAGAACATTTTTGTAAGGGGATCTTCTTTAAAAAAAACACCGAGCGTGCCAGGACTCAAGCCTGCAATCTTTTTCCCCGTAGTCAGACGCGTTATCAGATGCGCCACAAGCCCGTTGGAGGATGGACAAAATGCTATTCAAACAGTGTAATATGTAACGGTTTTACCATGATTTATAAATTAATCAAAATAAAATACTTAGACTTAATACCTCTTAATGAAACTTCAGAAAATCATCATTCTATAGTTGCTTGATTATTCAAAAGTGTTCCGAACCTTAAATTCGCTGTAGTTTCATAGTAATTCGATGTAGTGAACAACCAAAAATCCCATACTTTTTCTATGGGACGTTAAGCCTAAAATCTATTAATTTTTTCTTTAACATTATGGGAGGGTGTGGGTTCTTATCTAGAAAAGCCTACCGGCCATCTAGAATACGCGTGAATCCAGTATGCGAAAGGCCACGCTCAAACTGAGTTTTTCAATCTTCTTCAGAAGTTCAACTACCGCTTTCAGTGTTCACTTAGATCTCGTATGCGAAGGTACCTTTACTCTTAATTTGTTCCAAGAGTGAATATTGTATCCCGTTGAAACCATAATGGTTGAAATTAATCCCGACTATACTTCGTCGAAATCTACTGAATTTTCTCTAAAGGTATAGGATAATATTTAGTTGAAGAAATATATGTACTCGCACAGTTATTAACGTGATCGGAAAACAATACTTTATTTCTGCGCGATAAGTTTCGCCTGGTACAATCTTTAAAAACTCAAGGCTAACTAATGTCAACTTAAATCCAGCGGTCAAAGGTAAATTCGTATCGTCTTTTTAAAGCGACTAAAATTAATATTTAAAAGAGTAAAAAATCAGAAATTAAAGACAATAATATTTTAGCTCTTTTTCGACTAGTTCATTTTTTAAACATATTCAAACAGAAACTTATTTATTATGAATTCTCTTCATTCTCCCACCAAATTGAGTTTAACTTATTTTTTACATTAGACTAATAAATTATTTAACTTATTTTTTACATTAGACTAATAAATTATTTAACTCTATCTTATTTCTATCGGATATATCAACTTTAAAGGTCTTTTTATGATATGGCCGTTGACGTTTCTAACAGAGCAAGCTCGTGTAATTCCATCTCGTCCAGGATGTAGATCAGTGATACGTCCAATCTTCCAAAGATGTCGTGGTAGTCGGTCGTCTTGTAGTATAACAACGTCATCAATTTTAAGTTCCGGCTAATTAACTTTGGCTTGAATGACCCTTTGAGCAGTCCGAAGTTCCAGTAAATACTCCTGTCGCCATCTTGTCCAAAATCGGTCAAGTAACTCCTGTCTATATTTCCACCTCTTGGTGAGGCCATCTCTTGTGGATTTAATTTCATTCATCTTGAAGTTCCGTGGTGGCAACGCGTCCAGTCTTTTCCCAACCAGAAAGTGAGATGGAGTTAGCGGGGTCGGTTCCTCATGATCATTGCTGATATACGTGATAAGTCGAGAGTTTATGACCGACTCCACTTCAATTACAACTATTTCCATTTCTTCATATGACAAAAGCGCTTTACCCAGTGTCTTCTTAATACATTCTTTCATTGTCCGAACCATACGTTCCCACATGCCACCCCACCAGGGAGCTCTGTCAACAATAAATCGCCATTCGATCCGTTTAGTGCCAAAATACTCCTTCATTTCGTTCGTCAACACAGATTCCCAAAGTTTGGATATCTCCCGATCGGTTTTTTTGAAGGTCAAAGCATTATCGGACAAGAATAATCGACTAACTCCTCTTCTTTCGATGAATCTCTTTAGCGCCAATATAAAATTTTCCGCGTTGAGACTGGAAACTAGTTCTAGATGCACGGCTCTGGTAGTTGAACAGGTGAAAAGAGCGATGTAGCTTTTTGATTGCTGCGTCCAGGACTTGGATTCCGCGTCATAATGCTTGGTGATAACTGGACCGGCAAAATCCACTCCAGTCGCTTCAAATGGAACGTTTGCAACAACTCTCTCTGGTGGTAACGGTGCGGTGTCGTGATTGAGAGGTTTCGATTTCCAGATTCTACATTTTTGACATTTTGAGAGGACGCTCTTAATTATTTGCCGACCTCTTGGAACCCAGAATCTTGATCGCAGACTAGCTAACGTGACGCTAACACCCATATGTTTCTGGTCGACGTGATGTTTCATGATTAGCAAGTGAGTAAACGGATGGTCTCCTGGTAGAATTATTGGATGTTTTTCGTCGTAGTCCAAATTCGAGAACTGAAGTCTCCCACCAAGCCGTAAATGGTCGTCGTCGTCTATGAAACCCTTTAAGTCAGATACTTCCGAATCTTTTGCTATTGGTGTGTTGTTCTTGATAGCCATGATTTACCTTTGATATGATTCGTGTTGAACCTTCTTAATCCAGTGTCTTTCTGTATCCAGTATTTCTTCGGTGGTGAGAGTTCACCTCGGTCGGTTTCCTTGTTGCCGTTTTGAATTGGTCAGGAATCGTTTAATCCAAGCTATTATTCGTACTACTCTCTCATAGTTCGAATAATCTATCAATTTCAGGAGTTGTTCCGTCTCCAGCGTTTAAGAGTCATAGCCGTTAGACTTTCAACATCCCTTGAATTGGGTCTTCGTTCGACTTCGATTTTTATTTCGCCTTCTCCGTGAAACCGTTATCTCTAGGTTGGTCTGGCCATTCACCCTCCGGTTCCCTTAGAAATTTTCGATCTTTCCACCACAAGTCATTCGATATAAGCTCCGTGACATTTAACCCTCTAGTCAAAAGGTCTGCTGAATTAATGCTTCCTTTGACGTGTCTCCATAAAATCGTGTCGTAAGAGTTTTGGATTTCGCTTGTACGGTTACTGATAAATGGTTTCCATTGTTTTGTGGTGGCCTTGATCCATGAAAGAGTTATCGTAGAGTCACTCCAAAAATGTATCGTTGGATTTTCTTTAGCAAAATATGACCGAAAAGTGGTCATTAGTTTTGTCCCAATAACGGCTCCCATAATTATGTTGAAGACCGTCTTAACATCATACTTGAATATTGATGACGTGCTACTGATAGTTTGGGTGCCATCTTCGAAAATGACTTCTTGAAATGACAAATATATTACCGATATATAAATTTTTTCGATATTTTTTTTATTGAGTAGATGATTTTCATGAACGTATTAAACGCCATAAAAAAAACCAATTTTGAGTCTAAATTATCGACCCATCTTCAACAATGGTCGCTGAAATATTGATATCCTAAAATCTGGAAAAAAAGGAAAGCCATGTTACTTCCATTTTGGTTAGGAAAAACCATTTTATATGGGGTATAAACATTCTATTGCCGTTAAGGATTAGATTTAAGACACATTTCTAACATTTCGTTTATATTTCGCTTCATCCTGAAGATTTTTTATTACGGCTAATACCTTGACAATGACCACACATTGCCCAGCAAGCAAATCCAGATCGTCTACATTTACAGTTCTTTATACAAGATGTTCTGCAGACTTCAGGTACAAATAATGAGTGTTAGAAGTTCATCTGATGCCGGAAGGAGAATGGTGTGGATGGGTCTTCGACTTTCGCGATCGCGAACCAATCCCCACTGTTTGGGATTAAATCGTTTCCTAGCTATTGTTGGACTTGAAGATACGCTCGGAAAAAATGTAGTTTTGCGGCGTCGGTTGTTGGATGAAGCTTAGCGAGATCAAATGAGGACAGTATGTGCGGCAACGGTTCCATTATACGAGTAATATCTACATGGTTAAAGCGTGACGTGTCAATTATCCCCATAAAACAAAGCGAAAAGAAATCTCCCTTCGGCAGCAGCTATGACTTCCTTAGATGCAATATGGCCATTCAAAAAGCGCAACAAATCTGTAAGATGTTTATTATCTGTCATTACTTTAAACCACGCCTTATCATAACCACACCCAGTTACAGCACGCAAATGAAAGAAGTGTTCTCTTAACCTTTTTAACTCAAAGGACTTGTCGCGGCGGAGGGGGCCCGAGTTCGGTGTGACGGTTCGGGAGTTCCTTGGATTTGCCCTCGCTTCAGACCGTTCCTTGCCCCATTCCGTGAATGCTTTGCTGGGCCGCTTCGCCCCCGCCTAGGTGTTGCCTCGGCTCGCCCCCGCTATAGGCAACCCTCTAGGGGTCGCGGATACACTATTTGTTTGGGCCTTATGGCACTTTTGTGCTTGGAGAGAACTCCCCCGTCTCCTAGAGTTTTCTGCTGCCTTAATCCTTCCCTGTCACCGACGACCTCCTAACTGGGCTCGCCGCTGACGGTGTCCAGCTTCTGTCACCCGCTCAAGTGGCGTTTGTCGGGCCCGCTGGCCAATCCCGTGTGCCATGACTGCGGCTCCGCAGGTTCAATTTGGAATATGATGGGGAGGGTCGCTGACAAGGCCCCCAGCTATGTGTAGCGCCTAATCAAGGGTTCTGACATGCAATTATTATGAAAAATCTTCAGGATGACGATGAATATGAATGAAATGTTAGAGATTTGTCTAAAATCTAATCTTAAAAAACACTAAAATGTATAAACCCCATATTAAATCATATTCTCTAATCAACATGTTGAGACTAACAGCTATGAATAACTTTTCTTTCTTTCAGAATTTAGGGCAATGATTTTCGTTTCGCCATTTTTAAAGGTGGCGTCGATAATTTCAACTTCAAGATACCCATTTTTGTTGTTTATTACGTTAATGAAAATCATCTATTCAAAATAGGAATTTCAAAAAGATTTATATATTTGGCATTCCAGCAGTCATTTTCGAAGAGGTGCCCTAACTACAGTAGCACGTCTTCAATATTCAAGTATGATGTTCAGACGGTCTTCAACATAATTATTACCAATTTTCATAATTTTTGAACCATATACTGTATCTAAATGACATTGATGGCGGCCATTTTTCAAGATGGCGGCCAAACTATCGGATTAATGGCTTCAATATTTTACTATGAAGTTCACACAGCTCTGATTATAATACCTATCAATTTCCATAATTTTCCAACAACATGGTGAAATATACTGTACCTAGCATTCACGACGGCCATTTTCCAATATGGCGACCAAACTATTGAACACAGAGCTGTAAAATTTTGTCATGATGTTCATGTGGTTCCAATCATTATGTGTACCAATTTTCATCATTTTTGAAGAAGAACGTGGATTACATTGAAGCTGGTATTCCCGGCGGCCATTTTCCAAGATGGCGGCGAAAGCTCGAGCTCTACAGCAGGGGACTTTTAGTATATTTTTTGATGGGTCAAAAACAAGACATGTACCAATTTTCATCTTTATGTTCAAATGTTCTAGGTCAAACCCTAAAAGTCCTGGGCTATCAGTTATGGTGATTTCGTCTTCAACTAGAGCATCCAGTTCCTTCAGTTTCAATTCTTTGTCTTCAAGTTGTAATAAGTAACTTGTTATACTGGTCCTTGACAAAGCCGCCGCTGATGCTCCAAGTTCGTTTTCAATCTTCTGAATTAACCTTGTAAGGGAGCTTCTTACAGTACCTCGTTTCCTTTTTAGTAGGGGTGTGCGAATACCACTTTTTGAGTATCGAACCGGTTATCGAATACCAAAACATTTTCCTTATCAAATACCGAATCGAATAGTTTATTCCAAATCGAATACCGAATAGTTGGGCCTTGGTAATTTTTTTCCTTCCCGATTAATCGCGAATAGTTAAGCCTAATAACCGCGAATATTTAACCCTAATATTCGCGAATACTAGGCCAACTATTCGCGGTTAATCGGGTAGTAACCCTAATATTCGCCAATAAAATTACAAAGCAAGGAGAAGAACATTTAGAAGCTCCTAAATTTCAAAATACCTCTCCTCATTGGTGGTCAAGTGTTTCTTAAAATTTTCCTATGCACTTGCCGGTAGTTTTTGATGGGAGACAAATAAAATTGGCATGATATTTTTTTAAATAAGGTGGGTCTCTCTAGTGCCAAGGACCAAAATTTATGGTAGTCGAACTTTAACCGAATAGTCAGTTTGGTATTCGATATTCGAATCGAATAGTGAAAATAGGCTTATCGAATACCGAATCGAATTATTCGGTTCGGTATTCGATCGAATTATTCGATTGAAACGGTTAACCGCACACCTCTACTTTTTAGCTTCGCAAAGTGATCCATGATGTCGTTTGATGTCTTAGAGTGTACGTCCTCTTCTTGTATACTTTTCACGCACCACAACTATGTTAATCGTCCGCTAACAGTCTACAATATTTCTTTACGCAACTAAACTATCCCTCCCGGGTTTCGGCACCATGAAATTATTCCCGACTATACTTAGTCGAAATCTACTGAAATTTATCTAAAGGTATAGGATAATATTTAGTTGAAGAAATATATGTACTCGCACAATTATTAACGTGATCGGAAAACAATATTTTATTTCTGCGCGATAAGTTTCGCGTGGTACAATCTTTAAAAACTCAAGGCTAACTAATTTCAACTTAAATCCAGCGGTCAAAGGTAAATTCGTATCGTCTTTTTAAAGCGACTAAAATTAATATTTAAAAGAGTAAAAAATCCGAAATTAAAGACAATTATTTTTAGCTCTTTTTCGACTAGTTCATTTTTTAAACATATTCAAACAGAAACTTATTTTTTATGAATTCTCTTCAATGGTTCCACCTTTCCTTGGCGGAAAAACTTATTTCGGGATCAATACCTTATCGACTATTTTAGGAAATCGAGTAGTTCTTTGCTATACAACTAGTTTTTAGTCTCCTTAGTTTTCGACGATTGTAACAAATTATTTTCCTTTTAAATGCTCACTATTTACTATTAGTAAATTATTGCTCAATTTGACATTGTAGTTCGTGTTGTTTTTGGAAGTTGTTCGTTGCTAGGAAACAAGTTTTCAGTCTCATTAGTTTTTGACGCGTATAACAAATTATATTACTTTTAAATGCTTAAGACTTACTTTTCTTAAATTAGTTCTCAATTTTTTATTCTAATCCGTGCAGTCTTGTGGGAAAAAAATCCACAATCTTATGATATATGTTATCTTAGTCCTGAGTAATTTGGGTTCGTGCTCAATTTGGCCCTCACTACTAGATGTTAAACATCAGAAATTATTTTGATTCTGAGTTTGAATTAGCTTGACTCTATCGCTTTACGCATTACTAGTGCAGCAATGCGAGGGATTAAAAGGGTCTTACAAAACTCGTTTCCCAGCCTTTGTTGGGTTACTTTTAATATGTGGGACGTGTAAAAATTATTCCCTTTCGAAACATTAATCTTGTTTACATCAATTCTAATGGAAACAGAGCTGAAATAATGGTTTATAATTCTCGGGTTGGCGACGATAAAGTTTCTGGCTAAATTTGGATCCATGGTGCTTTAATTGTAACTTTTGGATTATTTTAAAAAGGAACAGGTCATTTGTGGAATTTACTTAGTCTTTTAACTGTAAAATATAATTTTAGCTTTTGGACCGCAGTTGAGGGACCTTATATGAAATTCTTGTTTTTTGTATGAATTTCTGTGATGGACCATGAAGCGGCTGAATTTCATCTATAAACTTGTGCTGTAGTTGAACATATTTAGTGTACCAGAGAATGGTCAAAAAGCGATTTTTTGGTCATAGATATGCATTTGTAGACACTATTCTTCTTGTTGGAGTGGTAATGCCGGTCCATAGGTCAGACTCCTATAAACTAGGGTGCTATAATTATGACTTTTAACATTTCGACGTATATTTCGAAAACAAGAGTTATGAAGGATGCGGAGAATCCGAAGAGACAGACGCGAAAAATGACCATGAAAGCGGAGACGTTGATGATGACGAAGGAATCAGGGGTTTCCGTTTCCTGACAGGGATGCAATTCGTTTTTCAAAGACGGGTTCAGATCCTCGATGCAATCGCCCTCGGTCAGCTGTCGCAACCTGACAAATACGGTGAAAAGAACTCAACCATAATCATAAAACTTCGAAGGAGACACAAACCTTCTGTTGATGGTTTTAATCAGAGTTCGTGAAATATTTTTCCTGAAATACAAGGCCCAATAGTTTACTGCTAAAGGTTTGCTTAGTTTCATTTTGCAACTTCCTGTCTTTGCATATCTTCTCTTTATTACATTCCAGTGAAGCATATCCGCAGCAATAATAAATCTGTTACGATTTTCAATTCCTGAATGAATGTCACTGTTTTCCGTGAAAGTGCGAAATGTGTGGTAGCACGAATCTGGGGTCGCTTCTGCTCGCTTTATTACTTCCGCATATGCCGTGTTAATCAAGGCATTTTTCTAAGTCGAACATAAAATAGAAAAAAACCTTTCTTTGAACGTAATGACCTATATATTGAATCGGAAAGTGACATGTAATTCTTATATTAACCTGACCTGAATGAATTTGAATTGCGCTGAGTTTCTAACCAACAAAGGTTTCGCTTTGGGAAAGAGAAATACGTCGTCGATGGTATCAAAGGGAAGCGCTTCCGATTTGCTCGAAAACTGTGACGTCATTTCCGAGGATACGAAAAGTAAGAGAACAAAAGACGCCAGACTCCAAGAGACGGAAAGAAAACGAGAGATTCCGTAGCAATTGAAACTTTGAGGACCTGAAATTGAAATTTATTTCAGTTTCGAAACGAATATATCATTCCTGTAAGTTTTTACTCGTTCCCAGAAGGCATTGTATTAAAAACATGAAGGGCAGTTTAGATTTCACTTTTCCATATTTCGAGTTCAGTTTTTCCGTCAAGTAAATCAGCAGAACGACACCAACCGAACCCACAATTATCTAGATATATTTCGTATCATCATACATAAAATTTTGCACATAATTCAACTGCCTCAAGATAGGAATAATTAAAAACCAAAATGAAATAAAGTTTTGCGTTGAATATTCAGTACAATCTATAATACATAAACAATTTCCCGAGATATAAAGACAGATAAACTTAAGGAAAGTTGACGTCTTTGATAACAATGTTATACGGAAATTACGAAAGACTAAGTTACCCATATATTTATAACCGAAAAAATATCGTTTTCATTCGCTTGGTTTGTTCCGAAAAATATTTGGATTTTCAAACTCAAAAACGGGTGCGAAGATGCAAAGGAATTGAAACGATCAGTGGTTAAGAACAAAGGCATTAGTGAAAAGTCTCCCTCCTGTTTATTGAAAATATTTTCTAAATTATTAATGAAAGAAGTTGACCAAGAACCAACTCGTATTAGTACAAGAATATGGCAAGGCAAGGATTATAAACCAATCCTTTATATTTGCATAAGACTCATAGCTACTTATTTTCGAATAAACTTAGCCCTAATTATTCAAGTAAATTTAACATTAAAATGACATAGGTAATTATACCAGCGTTACAACAAAACCATGAAATTTCGTTAAAAAGAAGCTAAAGCCATGTTAACATATTGATAGTATCGAGGAGCTAAAGCCATGTTAACATATTGATAGTATCGAGGAGCTAAAGCCATGTTAACATATTCACAGTATCGAGAAGCTAAAGCCATGTTAACATATTTATAGTATCGAGAAGCTAAAGCCATGTTAACATATTTATAGTATCGAGAAGCTAAAGCCATGTTAACATATTCATAGTATCGAGAAGCTAAAGCCATGTTAACATATCCATATTATCGAGAAGCTAAAGCCATGTTAACATGTTCATAGTATCGAGGAGCTAAAGCCATGTTAACATATTCATAGTATCGAGAAGCTAAAGCCATGTTAACATTTTCATAGTATCGAGAAGCTAAAGCTATGTTAACATATTCATAGTATCGAGGAGCTAAAGCCATGTTAACATATTCATAGTATCGAGAAGCTAAAGCCATGTTAACATATTCATAGTATCGAGAAGCTAAAGCCATGTTAACATATTCATAGTATCGAGAATGAATTCTTGGTTCAGAATTTATATGGAACTATACATTTCTTTGAAGCATTCCTAGAAGACCATTCCAAGAATTAATAACTTTCGTTCCCCAATACTTATCAGCATTCGGGAGAACAGTAACGCTGAAACATTTTTTTACCATTACGGTTATTACCAATAACGTAAAAGCAGACAAATTGATCAACGTTTATATACTTGATATTGTCAAATATTTGTAAAACGTGCAGGAATTTTATCATGTAACCAGTTTTCTCTCCTTGTGCATTCAAAATAACGAATGGCGCAAACTGATAAAAAATATAAGGTTCCTTGAGATTGGACTTGTAACATTATCTTTGAGCAGAATCAAATCGTGAAATACTTTAAACTTACTGGCATGAATGGTGCTCTATAGTATTTTGTTATTTCGAGATTCATTATTATGACTTTTCAGTTTCTCAATTGTAGTGGCTGCCTTTTTGTAGGACCACCAATTGCAAAAGAATAAAAGAGAATGTCTTCAATCATAGCGCTCGTAAGAAAAATGTGACGTACTTTAACTTGTTTTCCGAGATTTCAATTTGAAATGTTTCGTTTAATTTGTGGCATGAGTCAATATTGTACCCCGTTAAAACCAAGAAAGTCCTTAAGTTGTTAACCTAATTAAAAATAAGTTAGGAGAGTGGTTATAAACCCTTTTGGGATCGATGACACGCGACTGTGGTTGGAACTCTAATCGATCGTTGCTAAGCGACAATTTCTTATCTGCATTAGTTTTCGACGCGTGCTAATATATACTTACAGACCCGCCTAGTTTTTGATATTGCGCTGATAAGAAGGCCACGCGTTGTGTTACGCTGTTGTTTATACAACGTAACCGGTAACACTAGACAAACGACCAAATTGTTCAACAAAATATTAAAGGAGCAGTATAGTTCATTATGTCCTTGTTTGTTGTTGAATCGTAAATAACTTCTCAAGTTGACCTTGTAATCGGTGCAGTTATGTAACAATAAGTCCACGAATTTAAAAGGCATAAAGTTATCATCTATTCATTCTCAAGTTTGCGCTCAATAGTAGATGATTAACTGTAGTATTATTTTGATTGTGAGTCATAAACAGATTGAGGGCATCTGTTAAAAAATTAAAAAGCGTGTTTCACCTTAGTTTCGAGCCTTCGAGGGTTACTTTTAATTTGTCGTAAGATTCTATACTACACCCTTTCGAACCCTGCTAACATCAGTTCTAATGTTAATAGAGCAGTCAAAAAGGCTTATTATTTTCTGGTTGTCGATGAATAAGTAGTGGACCATGAAGCAGCCCAATTTCATGTAATAATTTGTGCAGTTGTTAAAAATATAAAAAAACTGCTTTTTGAAACTGGGAATATCTGGGTTTTGAAATCTCCTTTTTGGGACTGGGAATAACTGGGTTTTGAAACCTGCTTTTTTGGGACTGGGAATATCTGGGTTTTGAAACCTGCTTTTTTGGGACTGGGAATATATGGGTTTTGAAACCTGCTTTTTTGGACTGGGAATATCTGGGTTTTGAAACCTGCTTTTTTGGGACTGGGAATATCTGAGTTTTGAAACCTGCTTTTTTGGAACTGCGAAAATCTGGCTTTTGAAACCTGCTTTTTTAAGATTTTGTAGCGGTTTTTTCCAGGTAAAAACTGCACAGCAAAAACAGTTGCCACGGTTTTTTCCACTTTATGTGGAAATAACGAACTAAATTTTAAAAATAAAAAAATTTCAAATGAAAATAAAACGTCTAAAATTCTACCATAATTGTATAGGCTTATGAAGTGGGTTACATTCTCTGTTTAAATATGGAGAAAAATGAGCATGTCAATTTTGGCAAAAAAAAACTTTTGGCTTTGTTTTACAAATAAGTGAAAAATCAGTTCTTATTTTTTGCTCAACACTATTTTTTCAACTTGCTAATTTTGAGTTTCGCACTGGTAGAGAGTTTGTAACAGTAAAACACTTCCAAATAGCTTTGAATTTTCCGTTAGATCTTCACCTTTTTAAATGGTTCACTTCGAAACAGGTTAAAGCTAGAAACTGCCTCAAAATTATTGTTTAGTTATCAAATGCGAAGCAACCAGGATCATTCGAATGTGAGCAAAATTTCATATTTTGTGATTTTAAAGTGAATTTAGCTCGAACTTTTACAACCCAATCAATTTTATAAAACTGATTAAGATTGTAACATAGAAGCTGTTGAAAGACCTTAGGGTTGGCAAAAATCCGGATAATTTGAATAAAATCCAGACCAGTGGTTTTTAGTAAAAATGTAGCTTCTTTCCTTGTTCAACACGAAGTAGCGTTATAAACAAACTTATGGACCATAAGTGAAAAGTTCAAAGTAGTAGTTGGGACTATACAAATAGCCACGGATCCAAGACGGCCGCCACCCCAAGATGGCCGCCAGACCCTCATCCACCAAACTCAATCCAAACTTTTAAACCAAGATTAGCCTATTTTATCTTACCTGACATACCCTGCCTTCCAGCATGCTTTGCCTCCTTTATGATCCTTTTAATGGATCAACCCAGACTTGTGTTATTTTGCCAGATCCCTGTTTGAATTTCCCGCCATAAGCCCATGTCTGAGAAACAAAGACAAATAAAGATTTTTTAATAACAAATACCAAATAATATATACAATAAAATAGAGAATAACAAGAATATAAATATAAACAAAGATATTGCCATTGTTTGTCATTAAGAAGGTCAATACTAGTGTAAAAAGCATCTTGTTCAAAGTGACATTTTGATTTTCAAAATTTGATATTTTAGTCGAAATCTTAACTGAAAGCCGCTCTTTAAATCGTAATTAGCGCCGCGTTTTATTAACAATTTCACGACATCAACGTGGCATTCACTCTAGCGGGGCGTCGCCCACCAGCTTTTTTCAGGCACTCTGGTGGCCTGGAGTGGTGAGGCGCGGGATAAACGTTGACGGATGAATTTTAATAACCGAGAAACAGGGTAGTTGCGGAGCGTTAGAAAAAACACATTTTGAAGTACATGCCTCCATTGACTCAAGAAGATCTTGGGGCATTTCGGCTCCGAATCGTATCCACGTTGATCGAGCGAACAGCTGTTAAGTTTGAGAAGGACATCGAAGTCAAGGCCTCACTGAAGAGAACATGCTCCAACTGGTGCAGGGTACGCAGAACCTTATGCAGTGGCAGGGCTTGTGGGCTTGTACGGGCCATGTCCTATAAAATTCTTCGTTGACCCTTTACCTCCCGAAGGAAGTTACATCCGAGCCACTGTGTGGCCTGGTCTTCTTGTTCAGGTCTGGTTGGGGGCCCCAGGACTTCTCCTACATTGCGATAGTCCGTTGTTTGGACGCAAATGACTATCGCAGTGAAATTCGATGCATGAACCACAACCAACAAGCTTTGCTCGTGCATTCTGATGGCTGAGGCGACTTCACACAAATTTTACGCAACTTTCAAGAGACCCATGGAAAACACGTCAAATTAAGTCTTGCCGCGGAAGAAGTAGCAGGACTTAACTTAAACTCGATATTCCTTCATTGCAATAGTCAGTTGTGTGGACACAAATGACACTGCAATGAAGGGCGATTCATGAACCTCCTCAACATAAGCCATCAGGATGCATGAAGAAAGCTTACTGATGGTCTGGTCACTCTGTCAGGAGAAGCCGCGATGGAAATTGCGACTTCAGACAAATTTACGCAACTTTTCGTGCAGCCAAATGTAGCAAAGCAGAGATTGTACTGAAAAGCTACGTAAATCGAGTACATGAATCGAACTTGGTCTCTTTTCAGGCTATTCCTGAGAAGAGACAGTTGGAATAATCGAACTTGGTCTCTTTTCCTTGGTCTCATTTCCGTTGGAAAATTGAGTTTGGTCTTTACTCACCCAACAAAAGCGGCACGAGTTAAAGCAAGACATCTTTAGTTGGACTTTTAAGAGCATAGCTGAGCAACTGATAACTTTCTTCGCGAAACACGGAGCTTATATACTAAATGACCGAGAGCAGCCGCCGTATTCTGCAGGCTTAGCCTTCCGCGCCCACTTGGATTCTCGTCGCTCATTGGTCCATAGAGAACTGGATTCTGGCTTTTGATTGGCGGCTTAGGTTTCGAGGCGAAATTGGATTCTGGGCTGAGATTGGATGTTCATGCAAGCAAGGAAAGATAGTGGTTCAGTTCAGTTAGGTTTTCAATTGACACTGAACGTACGGTGTAATGTCAGCATTTTGTGTCGGTTATCGTCAAAGGTCAGTGCAATAACCTTTAACCTCTATGTTTAGGTTCTTTACGCCATCTATTTCGTGAACCTTCAAATAGCAGACTATTTTCCCCAATTCCCACATGTTTAGGGTTAGTGTACTGTATCTCGATCGGTAACATGACTCTGGAATGGAAGTTTATTCAAGTATTTAATGTGTAACGATAGTGTACTTTATGGTAGACGAAGTATAATTTTACATTTTAATAATATAACTTCACAATCTTTACTAAAATATAGCATTGTAACAGGGGTTAATTCTGGTCGTCAAAAACCTTGTAGCAGAGGTGTTTTATCATTGAATGGGGCGTGTGTAGCTGAACCATGCAAGGCTATCTAAGATATATTGTGCGCAATACACTGGTTAGGCTTTGGAGAGCCTATTTGTCTTTATGAAAGAGAGATTCCAATGCACAGAAATTGAAGACGTAACTGTTCTGATATACCATTCCAGTTCACGGGTAGAATGTATCATGTCACGTTATAAGCTGAGAAAAACGAGCGTAAAAACGCTGCTGTAGGTTGAAGAAGCCTAAAACAATAGATTTTCGGTTATAATTCCCGGGTTTAATCTTGCAATTTCTAATTTCTGTTAGTCCTGGACAAGTACTAATTGTTGGTATCGAGTACCTCGATCGAATATCAATACAAGTACTTGTATCAATAATAAGTGATACATATCGTGACGATTACCAATTACATGAATGACATTCGACATAGAAATGCTCGAACGAAAGGACACCATTAAGACTTCACCCTGTTTCGATAGTGTCGCACACTCTATGGTATAACCTTGAATGAAACGTGTCGCACACTCTATGGTATAACCTTGAATGAAACGTATCTTATTGATTGCGTTCAACTTATTTTGGCTTTTCAACTAACGATTTAACTGACGTTGTAGCTTCTCCAGTTTCACATATAAAGACGACACACTTCTATATTAGGCAAACTTACACTCTACTATCACTTAAATCTAAGATTTGCCTAAATGGTAAATTAGGCAAACGAAAAAGTAGAAACAGGAACCTTCTTGTAATATGTCGGCTTCAATCAGTTTTATTCATACTTTCTACCAAAAATCTAATTTAAAATTATAATTATAATGAATTTATACAGAACGATATTTCAGAACATATTGCTTTATTTTGACCAGTTTAATGAAGAAACGTTGTCGCTACTCTCATGACAAGAGAGCAAATTTTTGCCGTTGTCATACAATTGTTTATTTATAACATTTTACATCCAAATGTACCTTCAAACATTGTCTCTTATCTTTTACACAAGCAGGCTGATGTTACTTCATTTGAGGTGACATTAAGTAGCAGCAAATCCTGTATATAGATAGTTTACACACGTGGAGCATTAATGAAACTTACACCAGAAGGCCGGGCTGCATGGAGGACAAAAAGAGACGGGTTTCTGTCCTCCTGGTGTAAATGGTATGATTCCTCCATGTGTGCAAATCCTGTATATTAAGATCAAAATTTTGTGTAGCCTTGAACATTTATTAAATTTTTGTAATGTTTTCGAAATAAAATGGTAAATACATGGTATTTGATGTTAATTATAACAATTTCAAGTTTGTATTATAGATTGAACCGTGGACGTCATCAATATTGACCCCATTCGTGTGACACTGTCAATTAATCCACTGTTTTATCCCAAATCTTTAGCACAACAAAAACTCATTCACATTTATATTGTTAGACACTTCAGTAACCATATTTACCTGTTGAACGTACTGAAACATTTACTTTTAAACCCATCTATCATAATTATTTTCTTTGATTATATCACACGTACAGTCAATAGGGCTGTGACACTTTGAAAGTTTATACTGAATGACGTTTTTGTCTCATTACCCTTGAGTGAACCCACTTCAGCATATCAGTAGGATGTTATTATACAGGGTGTTTCTGGAAAGTCTGGCACAAATTAACAGGCATGTTCCTTGGGTCAAAAGGAGTCCAAAAGGTCCTATGACGTTTTGGGGTAAAGCGCTCCGTTGCGACGTTATGGGCTCTCAAAAGTAGTCCGAAAAACAAGGAGATCTTGCAGAATTATAGCACTAGTATTGTGGTTTCGACCCAATTGTTTTCGATTATTGAGCATAAGGAAATGATCGAAATAAGTTCAAACCTAGTGGAAGACCGTGAACGTGTTAAACGGCCAAAAGCGTTAATCCCTTTGTTATTATTAATGATTGTAATTAAAGGTAAGGAAAGTAGCTCAGATATCGGTAACTTGTTTGTTCAGATGTACTGGTAACTGACCACTCTTTTATTCTTTATTTCAATTAGACACATTATGTTTACATTAATTCGAATGAACCCCTTAAATTTTACAAAAATTCGAATGAACCCCTTAAATTTTACAATAAATCGAATCGATTCCATTAATTTTACAATAATTTGAATCGAACCCATTACATTTACTGTTGCGTGGCCAGCAAGATCTCCCGATCTCAACCCATGCGATTTTTTTCTTTGGGGCCATCTCAAGGACTTGGTATACCGAAGTGAAGTTCGCGATGTCGAAGACTTACGACAAAGGATAATTGATGGATGTGATAGCATCCGTAACACGCCAGGAATCTTCGAACGTGTTCGTGAATCTTTCAAACGACGCGCGCAAGTTTGCTTAAACGTTGATGGTGCCCATTTTGAACAATTTTTGTAGAACAATGTAATTGGGTTTCATTCGAATTATTGTAAAAGTAATGTGTCTAATTGAAATAAAGAATAAAAGACTGGTCAGTTACCAGTACATCTGAACAAACAAGTAACCGATATCTGAGCTACTTTCCTTACCTTTAATTACAATAATTAATAAAAACAATGGGATTAACGCTTTTGGCCGTTTAACACGTTCACGGTCTTCCACTAGGTTTGAACTTATTTCGATCATTTCCTTATGCTCAATAATCGAAAACAATCGGGTCAAAACCACAATACTAGTGCTATAATTCTGCAATATCTCCTTGTTTTTCGGACTACTTTTGAGAGCCCAAAACGTCGCAACGGAGCGCTTTACCCCAAAACGTCATAGGACCTTTTGGACTCCTTTTGACCCAAGGAACATGCCTGTTAATTTGTGCCAGACTTTCCAGAAACACCCTGTATACTATAACTAATATTCTATATTGCATTAATTATATAATTATTATGAGAATTGAATGGCTTTAACAATGGTCAGTTGGCTCATTCGATGCTCATGTTATTTACTAACGACGCAGAACGATAAATGAAGTCACATTAATGATTAAACTTACATAACACCTAAGCCTTGGTTGAAATAATTTTCGATCACGAGCTGAAACGTCTTACACTATAAATGAACGTTTACTTTTATTCAACTATATTGTCACAGATAATTTGCAATTGATAAAATAAAAGCATACCCGTCCAATGCGACGATTTAAGTAAATCGCTCTTCTTCAAATAGGCATCCGTACTTAGCAAAATATTAACCGTACCGGTGTACCCAAGTCGCCTCTAACAATGATGAAGTGTAGTCTGCTACGTTCAGCATCAGAAACTAAAGCAAATGCACCGGTGAGTTAACCGGTTGATGACGCTGAACGATTCACCCATCGAAAAACCGTATTTCAAATTTGGTGGACATCCGCAATTCAATTTCGTATTGAAAGTCGAAACCTAAGCCGCCAATAAGAAGCCAGAATCCAGTTCCTTTACGGACCAATGAGCGACGAGAATCCAAGTGGGCGCGGAAGGCTAAGCCTGCAGAATACGGCGGCAGATTTAATATTAAACAAGTTCTCTAGATAAAAAAATTTATTTTTTTACCGACCACACCCTGTAGACCACACCCTGTAACGTACTATTAAAGCCGAACGTCTTATATAATAACCGCTTGAAAACAGGTTGAAACCGGCTCAATCTAACCAGGGCGTTGTCTTTTTTATTGGAATCGGGTAAGGTCAATTACCTAACTACGTAGATTTTTCAAGGGTAACGACTTTAAAAGTTTAAGAATTTTTAAAGTTTTTGATAAAAAATAAACGGCGTGTTTTTTAAGATCGTCCATAGCTCAGTGGGTAAAGGCAGGGTTTACTAATGTGATACCCAAAAGGTGGTGAGTTCAAATCCTGGCCAGTCCACCGAGCTATGGACGATCTTTTTATGTATAAAATAAGGTTAGTTTAAGAAATTGGGGTTAGTTGACAAACAGGCGTTAGTCATGAATGACGACTTTTTTTTAACTTTAGCGTCTAATACGTGTCTAGATATATATCCAAACAATACCCAATCAAGTTTTAAAAATTATTTGCATCAACCTTTGAACTTGACTAGTGATTTTGAAGTTGGGTTGGCAGAAATCATATTTCCAAATCATTGGGTGAATATAAGCGAAGAGTTTAACAAGTTTGAAATTCAGGTCGTAAGAGACCCAAACCGTGACAACTATGCAGCTGTTAGAGAGCCTGTTGAATATCAAAAAATAGAGATAGCTGTCAATCGTTATACCAAGACCAAAGAGTACGAACTGCCTCAAAATTTTGTCGAGCTGTTAAATGATGATATAAACAGTCATCCGTATTTAAAAGGCAAATTATCTTTTAAATTAGTGAATAAATATAAAGACGGGGCCCTAGGAAAACAGTTAGATACAAACTTTCCCGTTTACCTGCAAGTTTTAGGAGAGGAAAACATACGGTTCAAAATACCAGCTGATTCCCCTTTGACCACATTATTTGAATTTAAGGAGAATAATTACGAAGATGTTCCCTATATATCCAAATATCCTGTATCAAAGCATGCTAAAAATATAAGTTTAAATTACACTAATAATTACGTGGAAATCGAAATTGATAATGTTGGAGATAGTTTTAAAAAAAAATTTGATTACAAGTACATTCCTAAGGCAGCCATTAAACGTAAAACAAGCCACGAGGCTCCGCCAATAAGAAAAAAACCTCAACCAGAATATAAACCTGTACCGCCATCTATACCTATTTTACCGCGAACTACGCCTTTTCTTCCGATACCTATTGCTACGACTGAACCCGTAGTATTTGTACAACCACAGCCATCCAAAATAACCCCTCCCCCACCACCCAAAATAACTATTCCAAAACAAACCTCTCCAAAGCCTTATTATCCAACATATTCAGGGCCTGACCCCTCTAAAACGCCAGCTTCAGGTAAACAGTTACCTCCAACTTCGACTAAACCAATACCTCCAAGTTCAAATAAACCGTTACCTCCAACTTCGAGTAAACCGTTACCTCCAAGTTCGAATAAACCGATACCGCCAACTTCGACTAAACCAATCCCCACTACGACAGCTAAGCCAACAACAACAACAACAACAACACCAGCTAAGCCGAGCCCCACTACAACAACAACAACAACAACAGATAAGCCCATCCCAACTACAACATCTAAACCCACCTCCACTACAACAACAACAACAACAGCTAAGCCCGCCTCCACTACAACAACAACAACAGCGGCTAAGCCCACCCCCACTGCAACATCAGCAGCTGAGCCCCCCTCCACTACCCCAACTAAGCTAACTACTTCAGAACCCCCTGAGATTCCTGCTCCCAAGCCATGTACCCGGGTCTCAAGCCAGACGAGTTGATAATTTCGCGTGCGAGATTCCTCCCGGGGTATATTATCATATTAGCGATGTTTTAAGTGCTATGAGTGAAGCCATGTCGCCGACGCCTAGAAAAAGTCTAAAATTTACGCAGAATGTAGACGGAACCGTCACGGTTTCAAAACTGAACGATACGGTCTCAATTTTGTTTCCCAAAGCAACACCCGGACGAGGACTGGGACGATTGCTAGGTTTTAGTAGTAATCAATTGGATCGGTATATCAATAACGAGACGTCAGAGTATCCCGCGTATATCATGTGAGGCGTCGATGCCATGTTTGTTTATACCAATATTATCCGTCAACAAGTAGTGGGTGGTGGTCAAGCCCCTCTGCTACGTTTCATAAAAATGCCGGCTTTTTCGCTGCTAGACGAGGAGAACCAGGAAATATTTAATAATATCGATTTTTATCCAATTTCAACTAGCGATATACAAGAAATTGAAATTGAATTGAAATCCGATTAAGGGGAAAATATCCCGTTTAATGTGGGTAAAGTATATATTAAGATGTTTTTTAGGCGTCGACGTCAATAGAACTTGAGCAATGGTACCCAATAGATACACTCTGTATTTCCAAAGAGGATCCTCTCTTCCGGCTTTACACGCAAACGTTTTCCAATCGGGGGGTCGTTTTAGTGTTGGCGGTATCTTCAATTCTTTATTGCGCAAAATTACACCCTTTATTAGGCCGGCCATTAGTACTTTAGCGTCCGAAGCTGTTGGGTTAACGAGTAGAGTAATTAGCGATGCACAAAACCCCGGATATCACCTCGAGAATCGATAAAACGAAATGTCAAACAATCTATAAATTCCCTACTACATAAAGGCGTGGACCGGTTCGTCAACACGCAGAGCGGGACGGGCCGAACACGAAAGAGGACTGCTAAAACAAGCCGGAGCAAACGTGTTAAGCGACGCACTAAACGCGATTTTCTAGACTAAACATGTCGACCTACGAAAGTGTTCTTTCCGACTTCGAAAAATTTGAAAAGCCAGTGGTGAATAATAATATTGTTGGGACTAAAACGACTGCTCATTATCCAATTGCTCCACTAACTAATGCTAAATATGTAGAATTTATCATCCCTCCCTCTAACAATTATCATGATTTGACTAAAACTCTTTTGAGATTA
This sequence comes from Phalangium opilio, assembly GCF_054372755.1. Classification (NCBI taxonomy): domain Eukaryota; kingdom Metazoa; phylum Arthropoda; class Arachnida; order Opiliones; family Phalangiidae; genus Phalangium; species Phalangium opilio. The sequence goes on from NW_028324189.1 coordinate 19,902,759, forward strand.
AAATTTCGCGTTTTACACGAGGACGGCACAGCCGTTCCAGATGCGGAAAAGAAAGTCTCGGTAACAAATTTAATAATTGCCTCGCTATTTTGTCAAGTAGAATTATTTCTTAATGGCGTCGCCGTCCAGCAACCTAATAATATGTACCCATATATGGCCTATTTTAAAATACTTTTAAATTATGGACAAACGGCGGCCAATTCCTGGTTAACTTCTGTGTTATATTATTTGGATACCATTATCGATCCGGTGAAGGCTTTAGAAGATGCCAATATTAACAAGGAAGATAATGGTATTGGTCGTCGCGCTAAACGCGTGGCAAAATCAAAGACGTGCGATGTAATTGGCGAATTATTTTTGGATATGTTCAAAACGCCCAAATTCTTACTAGATAATATCGAGGTGCGAATTAGACTTCATCGAAGCTCCACGGATTTCGCTATTTTTCACAATGAAGCGGGCAAAAAGTATACGATTGATTTAACGGAATGCACCTTGTTTACGCGCGAAATTGAGGTTAATCCCGAACTGCAACTAGCTCACGCCCAGATGTTAAATTCGGGAATAAACGCTCGCTACGAAGTAAACTCTATTGTTATGAAAAATTTCTTAATAACCACCGGAACGCAAGATTTTATTAGGGACAGCTTGTTTACGGGGCAATTACCCTCGCGAACTGTCGTGGCTTTCGTTACTAATAAAAAATTTGTAGGGGAAGCAACTTCTAACCCCCTGGATCTCCAACACTTCAAACTCGATTTCATGCAATTCTCTTTAAATTCACAAAATTATCCCGATATCCCCTTTACGCCTAATTTTGACGACGATCAATACGTTAGATGTTACAATTCTTTATTCGAGGGTCTCGAAATATTAGGTCTTGACCGGGGAAATATAATTTCTTACGATTTATATAAAAAAGGCTTTTTTGTCGTTGTTTTTGATTTGAGTAGAGAACATCTCGCTTCGTTAGGTCTAAATTCCATGCCCCAGACTGGTAACTTGCGATTATTGTTAAGATTTAGCTCTCTGCTAACCGAAAACGTCACGTGCATTGTCATGGCCGAATTTCCAAAGAACCAATTAATAATATCTAAAAACAGAGAAATTATTTATAATCACCCCAACGTATAAAAGACTAAAACTTTATAAATACAATATCAGTAGCACCCCAATATGCACCAAGTACACACCGTCACGCTAAAGCTCGACATTTTCGTCATTGAATCAATTGAACCTAAAATTTTAATTCAAAGATCGGATACGCGTACAAAAACTATATTAAAACCTAACGCCTGGTACGCTTTGTTTCGGTTTCAAAATGAACTCACGTCCTTTTTTGACGGAAAAATACCTCGCTATCATATTTGGTTGCCCGTCAAAGAGCGCATCAAGCTGGAATGCTTCGTCAACTCGAAAGATGAACGTCTAATCGATCTTCGATACTATGAACGAGGCAGCGGCAGTCGTTATTTCCTCAACTTTAGCACCAGCGAAGGATTCAGCCTGAACAAAACAGGATGGCAGACATTGATCGATTTAAAACCGTTGATTGACGAGGATCTCAAGGCTAAAGGGATAGCTGTCTGTCGTATGCGCGAATTAATTTTAAACGAGCTCACTACCACTTTGTTTGACGTCACTTCCACTTGCGCCAACGTCGAGTGTCGAAAACAAATATGCCACTCTCAAAGCTGCTCGGAATATGACACAAATTTCAGTGATCGAGTCGAGCGAAATTTGCACAAAGTTGAATCGAGAGAAAATTTTGCATCATTTTGAGACCGACCATGGATGGATCGAGGATCAAGAGGATATTTACGCTTATTTTGTCAACAGTTTTGCCGATTTAAAGAATGCCTTGATTTATGGCTATTAAAATAAATGTACTGATATAGCGTATTTGTTTAACTGATATTGTTTTTATAAAATACCTTTGTGTGTATTAAATAAAGTTGTTTATTGGGAAACTATTTAGTCGTTATTTATACTTGTTAAGACATGGACGCTAAAATTAGAAAAATTTATTACGACGTGGCAAATCCAGCCGCTTATGGGTCGCTAGCCAGGTTACAAAAGGCTTTACCGGATGTGTCAAAAGCCCAATTAGTCACCTTTCTCGAGAAACAACCCGCCTACACAAAGCATAGGTTTCGGCGCTTCCGATTCAAGACCAATCAAGTGTAAGCTTCGAGCATGGACGACGTTTTTCAAGCTGATCTGATGGATCTACCAAAATTGAAACGCTTTAATAAAAATGTTCGGTACGTCCTGTGCGTCATTGATGTCCTAAGCCGCTACGGCTGGACAATACCTCTTAAAAACAAAACATCTGGCGTGGTCATTGAAGCTTTTAAAACCGTATTTCGAGAGAGGATTCCGTTGAAAATATACGCCGATTACGGGGGCGAATTTAGTTCGCGCAACTTTGATTCCTTTTTGAAACGTCACAATGTGCAAATACATTTTGCCCGGAGTCAACACAAAGCCAGTTTAGCCGAGCGTTTTATAAGAACAATTAAGGAACAAATTGCCCGGGTTATTACGGCCACAGGGAATAAAAATTACGTTAAATATTTACCTTTAATTATTCAAGCCTATAATGAACGGGTTCATTCAACTACTGGAATTGCACCGGCTCATGTTAATTTAGATAACGAATCAATCATTTGGAATAAACTGTACGGGAAATCAAACGGAATTAATCGATACGCACCGAGGCTTAAAGTTGGCGATCACGTGCGTCTCTCTATAGCTAGTCGAGTCTTTAGAAAAACTAGCTCGGGAGGCACGTTTACTGACGAAATATTCCGCGTTGTTGACGTCATACCCAGGTCACCACCCGTCTATCGCGTAGCGGATTTAAAGGGGGAGCAAATTTTGGGTGTTTTCTACGGCGCTGAACTACAAAAAGTCTCGTTACCCGAGACTAAATTATGAACACTTCGCAAATAAACGCTCTTTTAACTTGCGACAAAAGAACGCGACCCTACTATTTAGGATGCTTCCCAGTAGATAGACTCCCAGCACATCCAAAAAGACCCAAATTTTGCTTTATATTCAATAATGAAGCAGCTGGAGAGGCCGGAGAACATTGGATAGGAATCTTTGTTAATAACAATACCGTAGAAATGTTTTGCACGTACGGAAATTCACCGCGATACTATAAAGTTAATTTAAAACGATACGGGAAACGAGTTGTTTACAATAAACAACAAATTCAACATCCATTTTTTCAACTGTGCGGTCTGCATTGTAGTCTGTACCTAGCGCTCCGTTGCGAGGGCGTGGCTAGAAAGACGATATTAGACGCCATTTACGCTAATAACCTTAAACTTAACGACTATGTCGCCTTATTATATTTATCTTTACATTTAAAAAAACATGTACACAGATATTGTTCACAATAAAACAATTTTTTTATTTGTCTTAATATTACATTGTATTAATCAATATCACGCCATTTATGATGTCGAGGTCTTCGTTCGTTAGATGGAACTACTGGACCGAGATTTTGAAGTTCGTCTTTCTTTTTCCGAGGTTTTTTCTGTTTTTTTTCTTGTTCTTCTGTTTAGCGGAGGCCGTCTCAAACAGGTTTTCCAAGTCCGTGAAATTGTCCGCTTCCGCTTCCGCTAAATTCTCTTGTTCATCGGCGATTTCTTCTTGAAAAGCGTCGTCCGGATTTCCATAACCGACAGCCCCTTCTTCTAGCTCTCTTTTTGGCGTAAAAAATGTGTTTTGCAAACGATTCGCCAGAACTTCGGCTTGCCGTTTCACCATATCTCCAACATAGGTCGGCCCAAATTGTTGGTAAAAATCTTCTTGTGTTGGTGTCCCAACAGCCGTTTCGCTTTTAAAAACCCTTTGTCGAGGCTCGGTTCGTTTAGGCGTAGTAAAAGAACTGCCCGACGTGCTTGTTGTCGGTGATGACGTGGCATAGCTCGGCCATGACAATTGTTTTTTTCGCGGCGGCGTTTTAGGGGTGACCGGTAATGGCGGCGTGGTGACATTTGGCATTGTAGGACTGACGACCTCAAATTTAGGTAAAGGAATTTGTTTCTCGATACTTAAATATTTCTTAAAAGCGTCTAAATATTTATATAATTTATCGTAAGCATTCATTGGCGATTTTAAAATATCATCAATCTCTCGGTCCAAGGCCGAGTGTTCTTGGGCAGCTGTTGAAGTTACGGCGGTGGCCGGTACAAGCACCATTTGTTTCATAGTTTAGCAGCTATGGCTTGGACAATTGAAGGCAAGATTGCTCCAAGTAGCGTCGTAAGAAAACCACCTGATTGCTGCAACAACAGCTTTTTTTGCTTTTCTGCGACAAGGTACTTGATCCGAGTTGTCTAATAATTTTCTTTTACTTTGCTAGCCTTTTCTTACGGTCTTTACTCAAATAAATGCCCCCGCCCTTTAAATTCTTACAAATTGTCTGAATGCTCTTTAATTGAGGCGCGCTACTATTGTTTAAAAGGGTTCGCCGTTGTTTACAGCTAGTTTGACGCAAACTTTGTAAATAAGGGACAAATTTGGCAAAATTGGCTGAGGGACGGGCTACGACGAGTCGGGAGCGTTTTCCTGATCGACGTTTAACGCGTGGGGCCATTATTCAAATGACAATTAAATTTAATCGACATAGACATACATAGGCGCCTCGTGAGGTAGAACACGCGACCTTAATCGTAAATTTTCCGGAGTTTCTTGTTTTAAATCAATTAACAAATAGCTATAGGGTTCTTTAGTGGCTAGTCTGTACGCGTCCGTAATACGCTTCGGGTTATCTGGACTTATTTGTTGCGCTAAATATCTAATAGAGGCAACATTTCGAGGATTTTTCATTATTATAAAATAGGAAGAGTTTTGAGAAATTATCCGCGATGGGCTACCCTTGGGAAACAGTTGTTGCGTAATAATAATGACCGTATACCCTAAATGATGCGACGTCACGCACACTAAATCGGCAATATGAGCTTGTTTAAATAATTGGCTAGCTAAGTCGTCTAGTATCAAGTAGGAGTCGCGATGAGTTTCCCAAAAATCCGGATCGGCCGTTGGCAAGCCTTGAATAAATTGAATTCCCGGAATCAATTGTTTCAATTTTTCGTAGTTTGGCTGCCAGGCGGCGTAGCAATAAATAACCTTTTTATGCGGTGGGTCAAACATAAGCTGATGATTTTGCAATAAGTTACTTAAAAGAAAACTCTTCCCCGCTTGCGTTGGCCCCACGATTAGAAACTGAGCGGGTGTTTGGATCTCTAAAGAATGCGAGACTGACTCGGTTGGATTCATTTTAAATAATAAACATTTTATTATTGTTTACATGTTATTTATATTAAAAACATAGATATATATTTAAAAAAACATTAATAATCAAAAAAATTAAAACACTATAAACCCAAAAACCCCCAAAAAACCCTTACATATTTAAACAGCATTAAAAAACAATATAAACAAAAACCCTTTTACCTAAAAAAATCCCTATTAATTAATTGTTTTTTTTTAATTTTTTTTTCAAACTCTGTAATCCTTTGGCGAAAGCGTTGGTCGTTGATGAGGTCAAAGTTCACGCGAGACTCGAAGGGTAGTTGGTAGACACGCACTACAGAAGAAAACACGACGGATTTATGCGCACGCGCACTTTTTCGTTTCCCGACCGCTCTTTGTTGGTGGCTGGGCATGTTTGGATTAGAGGCTCGCAAACATCTTCGCCCTCGCTGGTCGGGAAGTCGGGAACCCCCTGACGCAGTGGTTTGTTGTTGCACGGTTTTTTGGAAACCATCGGACACGATGGACTGTGCTTCCGATGTTCCCTCGATGGATGGTCCGTGCAACGCCACTAGTACAGGGCAATGCCGCAAAAGGCGCAGCGCGTCGTCTGTGTTTCTACATCTGCAAGATAGAAACCGTCTTTGGCCAGGGCTTCGATAGGAACGCAAGATTCCCACAAGCCCTCAAAAGTATGTCTTCGCCTAGCCTCGTAATTCATGCGAAAGAGATGTTGAAGCGGGTGTTGCCTCTTTGAAACCGTAGGGTCGACTGGTTGTCAAATCGGCGTTCAACAATCTCTTATTCGAGGTTTGGCGAAATCTTTTGGTGATTTTAACGGCCTCTAGCTGCAGCTTGTATTTGTCCCGTTTAAAATTAAAACGGACATTGACTGTAACTTCCTTTTCCGGATTCATTGCCACACTTTCAAAGGTTTCAAAGTCAAGTTTTTCAAGATTTTCTCGATTTAACGTCAACCCTTTAATTTTCTTGACTTCTTTTCCTTTGCTAGTGCGAAACGAGTAACTTTTGGCACCGGTACTACAAAAGGAAGTTATATAATCACCGCCGAGTTCGTCCGCCCAGCAACCAATATGATTGCCAGTTTGAATGTCAAACTTTCCCGGTAGATGGCGGTAGATTATCGAGTCGGTGTCACAATACAAGGCTGCGCGGTCTAATTGAAGCAGCATCTTGTTCAATTCGAGTCGCCCGTAGCAAGAAACGAAGCTCCCCACGATGGCCGACCCCAGTTTATAGTCCGAAACGTAATCGCTTTTGGCTTTGTACGATAAGAGAGCGATCGACTCCGTAACTGGCCGTAAGTCGACTAATTCCAGAGTGTAATCGCTCGCGTATCGTATCAATTCGTAATAATTGTTGATAAAGATGCTGCGAATCTTTCCTGTATTCAGAGCCATGCGACCCCAAAGAGAATTTAAATTAATTTTTGCTATATTACGCAGGGAAGGATTTGATTGAATATCAGCCACAGTCAGAGAAAGCTTTTCATTCTTGTTTATATCAGCGATATACGCCTCTTTTTGCAGAGGCGTTTGCGCGTGAGCGGAAATCCGGAATTCTTCACTTTCAAGGCGATAAAATCAGTCATGTACTGGGCGAAGAAATATTCCGTTTTTGGATAATGGTAAACTTCGAATATATCGAGGAGTTTATAACCATGCTCCATAGCGGCATAGACTTCGACCGTTGGCCAGACTGATTCGAAAGCCCGTTCATTAACAGTGTGCTCGCAGATTTCCGCTCGCAATTCTAGACACGTGCGACAGAGGGCGTAGTCTAATTTACCACCGCTGCGAAAGGGAATTAAGGGGATGTGGAGATCTTGAGGGGCCAGCAGACGACAACTCATTACGCCAAAATACCAGCCTGGCGATTTGTCAAAATCTCTGTTATAGATTATGGGGTGGCCGCTAGGGTACGGACAATCGCGACAAACTTTCGCGTACAAAGAAATAATATCCTTGTAGAAAATTCTCTCCTCACCTTGCACGTGGCAGTTAAGAACAAAATTTTCCGTTCGGCCCCCATAGAGAGCGCTACGGGCTGATATTTGAGGTCGAAAAGTTAAACTTTTGCAGAAAGCCTTTGCTTCGGCGTTTTCTTTTAAAAGCTTTGCAAATTGACACTCAAAGATGGAGGTATATTTATACCCGACCATCTTCTCTTTAATAAACAGCTCTCTATCTAGAGTCCGCTCGTACAGAAATCTGTTGCTGGCTTTGAGTTGGGTATTGTAGGCATTGAGTTTTTGGCATGGACATCCGTGAAAGTAGCAACCGTGGAAATCGTAGATTTTGGGCGGAGTTTCGCTATAGCCGTCGACTAAATAGCGACCCACCCTATATTCACCCCCATAGCTTAAAGCCGTTCGCAATTTTATATTTTCCGTTTTCTCCACCCAAGCGAGATATTTTAAGCTAATCTGACTGTGATTGAATTTTGCGTTATAGCCGTTAGAAGGAACAATACCCATGCTGTAAGGTTTATAGTAATTGTTAAGATAGATAGTGGTTAAAGCACCCGCCAAAGTAATATTTTTTAAGCAAAAAGGGTCTAATTTTGTTAGATCTACGTAAATTTTTCTAAAAGCTTCAACGCCTTGTCTTAGGACTTTGACGTCTTGAATGCAATATTTAATAAGCTCCTCTTTGATGTTGTAAATAGATCCTTCCATTGACGCGTACCAAGCTTGAAAATCTCGATAATCATTGGCCTTCATTTGAGCTACGTTAAAGTACGAAGCTTCAGGAATGACACCAATGTAATTAAGATTTTCTTCGGTATGAAAATCAAATGGAAAGAATCCTTTTGCCACATCGCCGAGGCTAAACATGCTGGTGAAATTACGCAAAGGCTGACTAATGTAATTAAAGCTATCGAGAAATCTAATTTGTGGTCCCTAAAGATGAATCATTAAAATTTTACTGCCGTTATGACGTGTCTATGAACTAAAGCGTTAAGAATTAAGAAGTTATCAAAAGCTTTCGCGTAATGAGCTACGACTTGAGTGTTAGTAAAGCGCGGTTGGTACGTCTTACGTTTCTGTCCAGTCAAAACTACCTGCTCTACGCTAAATAAATAATTTAAAAATTGCTCGACGCAATTGGCGCCGTAAAAAATTTTAGTTTCAAAGCCAGCTTCAGTTTCTACGTCGCAAACTAATAAAATGGGGACGTGGATATTATTTCTAAGAATAGTCTCAATGTCGTAATAAATAAACCGCGAGGCTTTCATTTTGGTTTCCAAAGGCATAACAAAATGTTCACCTGGCGGATGAACTATTTTACATTGAGAGCATTCGGGATTGCAGTCGTGCTCCTCACCCATCAGCCGCCCACATTCTAAACATCGTTTTTGACTCGCGCAGGTGCCATAAAGTAAATGAGTTTCGTAGCAGGGACCCGGGAAGAAGTAGCGGTGGCATTCGTTGCAACGTTTTAAAACGTCCTCGTTGGTTAAATGAAAAGCTTCACCTTGGCACCGAAACATATATAGGGCTTTGTATCCTCGGGGCATTTATGTTCTTTTAACAATTCGTATTTGTAAAAGGATTTTAAGCATAAATCGCAAGAGACACAACCGCCCATCATGCCGTGCCAAGTTTTCGCGGGGTGGATATGGTCGAAAATTTTTAAGAGATAGATAAATTTAGGAGCTTGGGGTCCTTTGAAAAATATGGTGAAATTATTCGCAGCATCAACTATCACGATCCTATAATGGGGAGCTAAATAATTTTGAAATTTTTGAATATCTTCTAGAGTAACGAAACCCTCGGGGACGCCGGCTTTTCGGTGCAAGATTTTCGCAATATTACCCACAAGGGTGTTATCGCGTTTCAGTTTTTTGAAATTGTTCTGGTTAAAGGGCGGAGCTTGCTTTTTTTGTCGATAAAAATTGCGATCGGCCAGCTCTTTACCCAAAACTAAACTTCGAGCAAAACAGAGGTTATCAATGTTTTCCATAAAAATAAATTGGTTATTTTGTTTAACGAAATAATCCAAATTAACCAAAGTTCTATTTTTTATGGACTTATAATAAACTCCTATATTTGCGTCGAGGTTTAGAAAAATAATGTCAAACTGAAAATCTTCCCCATTAAAGACAAAGTCCCGACTAGATTGCGTTACTCTATAGATGGTGCGCATAATTCGCTTACTGCTGAATTTGTCAATTTTTATAAATTTAATATTAACGGGGGTCGTCAATCCGGGGGAGCTTAAAACAAATCGAACCCGATTATACCCGGGGTTCTCGGTTACTAATTTGCGTATAACTTCGTCGAGAATTTTTCGACCCTCCGAGTCACTCCCGCTGCTGCCGCTGCTCGAACTCATTTTTTGAATCTCTATCAGAAATAAAAAAATTGGAACAAAATTTTGGTTTGTAAATTTATTGTTAATAAGATACTTACTTTGCTGGGCGGCTGCTGCGTGGCCTGAGCGTCACCCTTTATGTCCTCCACCAAACGGTGGAAGGCGTTGAGGAGTTTGACGGCGTCCTTGTCCTTGCCGTCAACGACTCGCTTCAGTCGTTTGTGGGAGCACTCCCAAAGCTTGTCGGCTTGGGAGTCTTTTATATCTTTGAATTTGTAGACACTCACGTCTACAAAATAGTCCCCTTTTCGCGGGGGGACTTTTGTCTCGAAGTACTGGCCGTCGCTCCTCAGCCGGTACGACCCTTCAATTGCGTTAACGCCAACGACGTGTTTCTGGAGCACGTCTTGGACGAACGTCTCGTCGTCGGAATCGATCAGCACTTCTATAGGGTCCGGTTTTAGGAACTGAGGTATTTTATGCTGGCCGCTACTTGCTCCTGGTCGAGCCCCGGGTGACGATGGTGGCGAGTCGAATAAAGATTGGCTTTGAGGAAATTGACTCATGACTGCTTGTTTGATTGTGAAAACCCAATGCCCATGCTCGAGCTTTTATACCCCAAAATCTCAGGGCCATTTTTTTTTTAGAATACAGGCCCCGACATGGTTTTTTATAACTTAACCTTATTCTATTCTTATTAAGAGTTTAAAAAAATATAATTATGTCTGATACGCTATTTTTTTAATTTAACCTAAAATACATTTTTTTATTGCGAAGTTGATACTAAAGATTAAAGAGGACATTAATATATCTATCTATATAAAAAATAACCTCTATAGTTTAATATTAATATACATTTATTTAGATTTAAATCATGTTAAAAAACAATTTCCGTCCCTCCCAAAGTAATTAGTTTTAACCTTCACTAATAAATTGTTTTTCTTATATAAAGCGATCTCGTGAGAATTATTCAAATTTAATTATTCGAAACACGCCTAAACAAGCTTTTGCATACGAATAATATTTGTCCCCTTAGGCAGCTATAAAAGTAACTTCTTTTTAACATTTGCTAAAGGGTTTTTTTATATAACATGATCTCGTTTGAATTATTTAAAACACGCCTAGACAACTTTTTTGCATACGAAAAAAAAACTTAGACCTCGGAGAGATTTTGTAATTTTATGCCTATTTATCTAATTAACTTTTTGCTATTTATTGAATTTTAAGAATCTTGAAAGTATTGGCTAGACACTATTAGATTTGACCTCGCCAATTTTGTATATAAGCCCCATGTTTCAAAATGAAAGTTATCAGTTGTTTAACTTCTGTTTCTGAAACACCAGTCCCAACCACTTTAAGATGTCTTTTTCCGCCGCTCCTCGTTTGCCCTGCCTGCCTGTTATCAAAATCCATCCGGCAGCGCTTACTCCCCGTCGTGCCACTCCCCAGTCGGCCGGACTGGACTTATATTGTCCAGTGGATACCATAATCGACCCTCACGGTATCAAAATTGTGTCGACTGGGTTAGGCGTTATGCTGCCGGCGGACAGCTACGGCCGCATTGTTGGCCATAGCAGCTTAACGGCCCAAGGGCTGTTTGTTGCCGAGGGGACGATAGGTATGTTTATTAGTTATTTTATAATGCGTAAAAGTATAATAATTCTTAACAATAATAGACGCCGACTATCGGGGACCCCTAAAAGTCGTCATCGCCAACGTCGGGGACACCGCCTACACTATCCGGCGGGGCAATAGAGTTGCCCAATTGATAGTTACCCCGGTTATATTGCTAAGACCGGTGGAAACGGCGGTAAATATTTTCAAGTTTTTTAATTTAGAATTCAACTTGTAACATGTTTTTATGTTATCTCTAGAGTTTGACCCCTACGTTACGCGGCAATGGGGGGTTTGGGTCGACCGGCGTCTAGTAATTTTTTATTGGTGGTGGGTTTTTTTATGTAAATATTTTAGTTTTATATATTTTTGTTATTTTGTTTTAATGTTATTGTATAATATCTGTTATTAAAATCTTTATTTGCATATTTGTATATTTTTTCCAGACTTATAATTATAGGCTTATTTTTTAGCTCCGCCTTAAAAAACCTATCCAATGAAATTTATCTCTTTACTTACACCCCGCCTAATAAGCCAAGTAGGAACCAATCAACAATATCGCTTTCCTTGCTATTATATTACATATACAGGGTGTTTCTGATAAGTCTGCCATAAATCAAGGGGCGTGTTCTTTGGGTCAAACTGAGTGGAAAGTGTCAAAGAACATGGGGTGTACAAGAATTTGCAACGAAGATATGGCCCCCCAAACATTGGCCCCTAAAACAAGAAAATATTCGAAAATGTAGACTAAAACAAATTCAGCCTTATCAACTTGTTTAGAAATAATGAGACAATTTCAATAGTTTCCCTCTAACATCGTTATTGAACTTTCACCTGGCAGAAGTGTATTAAATGAGTAGAAGTATGCCTACTCTAGTAAAGTAAATTCAAAGTATCATGGTACCTTTCGGTTGGTATTACTTTTATTCTTAACAAGTTAACATGGACGTTACATGTATTGTTCAAAATGTCCACCAACGGCGTTAAGACAAACATGAACCCGTCTTTCGAAAGATTCTTGGACATGTTGGAAGATTCCTGGCATGTTCCTGATTGTTTGACAACCTTCAATAATTCGTCTTCGCAAGTCTTCCTCATCACGGACTTCATTCTTGTACACGATGTCTTTGAGATGACCCCAAAGATAGAAATCGCACGGATTTAAATCCGGAGATCTGGCTGGCCACGCAACTGGTCCTCCACGCCCAATCCACCTCAAATTAAACGTAGCATTAAGATGTTCTCTAACTGCACGGCTGAAATGTGGGGGTGCCCCGTCGTGCATGAACCACATGTCACGAAGTAATGCTAACGGTATGTCCTCGAGTAGTTCAGGTAAAGTGTCTCTTAAGAACGTGAGATATGCTTCACCATTTAGTCTGGGTGGAAGAAAATGCGGACCTAGTAAATGATTACCGACAATGCCGCACCATACGTTTAAAGAAAATTGCTGTTGGTGACTTCTAACACTAGTTGCGTGTGGGTTTAATTGGCGCCATTCGTGGTGGTTGTGATAGTTCAGAATTCCATCCCGGGAAAAATGTGCCTCGTCGGTTACTAAAAGGACCCGTGGAAATTGATTGTCCTCTACTCTGGCCAAAAACCACTCGCAAAAGTCGATGCGTCTTGGATAATCTGCCGGGTTAAGAGCTTGCACCTTTTGAATATGATACGGGTGAAACTGATGTCCGCGGAGAATTCGCCAGACCAAAACGTGATTAACATGTAATTGTCGTCCAACTTGTCTGGTACTTGTCGAGGGGTCCTCATCGAACATGGCAAGGACGTCTTCCTCGATTTCCTCCATGTCTTCTGGAATGTCTCGCTCTCGAACGTTGTTGGGTTGTACTTGTCCGATGTCCCTCAAGCGCCTGTCAACAGCCTCGAACGTACGACGATTTGGTATGCGTCGTTGCGGAAATTGTTCCTGGTATCGCCGCTGTGCTTCCACTGAATTGCCCTGCGCCAGTCCATACATGAGATGCATGTCTGCATATTCTGCATTGGTATACGCCATACTGTACTACCACACGTTCGTTCGAAGTGATACTGTGACGTTATCAACAACATCGCGTTACTTTATAGCAAACCACCGTTTAGTTTTTACGTTTGCATCATGACTGTCAGCATTGTTTTTTATTCACAAACGTAAACAATAAACGGTGGTTTGCTAAAATGTCTTTGGGGTCATCTCAAAGATTTTTTTGACATCGTGTACAAGAATGAAGTATTACGCATATCTGTACATCTTATAAAAACTAAATATTTGATGTCTTAAAATCTGTGTTTTTATTAACTTTAGGCTTAATAAAATGTTATTAAGCCAGGAATGACGTCAAGGTTGACTATAGTTTTAGTTTTGGTCTGAGTTAAGAAGATGATGTCATGAAACTAACAGGCAGGAGCTCGGGCTAGTCCAGACTTGTCTGGACAGTTTGGTTTGAGTCTGGTGGATGATGTTCTGGCCGCCATCTTGGGGTGGCGGCCATCTTGGATCCGTGGCTATTTGTATAGTCCCTACTACTCAAAGTGTAAATTTGTGACACTAAACACATTAGAGAGCGTAATTGTCGACTTCGATTGTTTACGGGAGGTATGGGAAACTAGGGAAATTACTTTCTCATAGTCGTGGACAAAAAGGCATAAAACTGAGATTGTGGTAAACCTTGCATTTTTAAAGGGAAATGTTAAATTGTGGGAGCAAATTTGTTTGTTGCGTTTCAATTAGTATTGAGTACATTATTTCTTGTAAAATGTTTCACTGAAATACCGGTTTACACGAAGCCGATATTGGCCGATACCGATAAGAAAAAGATAAGTCGATAAATCGGCCGATATATCGGTGCATCCCTACCATGTTTGTGAATGGTCGATTTTCATATACGTTTTCGTCATGAAATGAGTAAGGTCGGGATTGGTAAGGTTAGGTTAGGCCCAAGACCATTATGGCCGGTTTTACCGGCTAAAATAGCGGCCATTGCCCCGATCACTATTTTAGCCGGAATAACCGGCCAAAATAGTCTACGAGTAGAGGGGATCTATTTTGCCTGGTTATTTCGGCGTGGGACAAATCCGGCCAAAATAGCGGCCCCCTAGCTCAGGGCTATTTAGGCCGGGTTTTTACTGTATGGTAATTTTCCGGCTAAAATAGTCTTTGCCGCGCGGGCCACACTATCTCGGCCGGTTTTTACAACTTAGGCGAAATTAGCTGCCCCTTTCTCAAGGACGCATAAGTCTGTAAAATTTTTACCATACGTTTATAAAATATTCGCAAAAGTCAATAAAATATTCGCAGTCTATAAAATATTTACCATACGTTTATAAAAAATTCGCATAAGTCTGTAAAATATTCGCATAAGTCTGTAAAATTTTCGCATAAGTCTGTAAAATATTCGCATAAGTCTGTAAAATATTCGCATAAGTCAGTAAAATATTCGCATAAGTCTTTAAAATATTCGCATTAGTCTGTAAAATATTCGCATAAGTCTGTAAAATTTTCGCATAAGTCTGTAAAATATTCGCATAAGTCTGTAAAATATTCGCATAAGTCTGTAAAATTTTCGCATAAGTCTGTAAAATATTCGCATAAGTCTGTAAAATATTCGCATAAGTCTGTAAAATATTCGCATAAGTCTGTAAAATATTCGCATAAGTCTTTAAAATATTCGCATTAGTCTGTAATATATTCGCATAAGTCTGTAAAATTTCTCCACAAGTCTGTAAAATGTCCCCGAAAGTCTCCAAATATTTCCATAAGTTTACAAAATATTTCCTTAATTCTGCGAAATATTTCCATAATTCTACGAAATATTTCCGTAATTCTACGAAATATTTCCGTAATTCTACGTAATATTTCTGTAAATCTAGGAAATATTTCCGTAATTCTACGAAATATTTCCATAAGTCTACGAAATATTTCCATAAGTCTACGAAATATTTCCATAAGTCTATGAAACATTTCCATAAGTCTACGAAACATTTCCATAAGTCTACGAAACATTTCCATAAGTCTACGAAATATTTCCATAAGTCTACTAAATATTCCCATAAATCTACGAAATATTTCCATAAGTCTACAAAATATTCGAATAAATCTACAAAATAATCACAAAAGTGTACAAAAAATTCAGAAAAGTCCACAAAATGATCACAAACGTCAATAAAAGTCGCTCTAGCTTGGTAAGCCAAAACAAAAATTTCCACTCTAAACTTTAGTGGGTACAATGGGAAAGGGTAGAGAAACAAAATATGAGCCCTGAGGCTTTAAACGATAAAATCAAGGGTAAAAGTTGACTTATTGGCGAAATCTGAATCATCCACAGGCGCCACTAACAAGGCAATAAACTTCGTAACGAGAGGTAAAACTAAAGGGGCGAAAGTAGCCTACTTTTCACGAGGAACGAAAAATGTTATTTTTGTGCTTGGTTCCCTATAGGATAAATGAATTCGCGGATACGTGTTCTAAACTTGCCATTAAAATTTGCCGAAAAGAAAAAGACTACTCAACAACGAAAAAGAAGGGACAAATTAAATCCCTAACTCCGTGTTTACTTCTTCCGAATTTGAATAAAATTTTATTTAACAATATCGGATTAAGATACGATTGTACCATACTTGGATTTGCTAGTCTATAAAGGTACACTGTTATTGGAAAAGGTTCAGATGGGGTTCGGTTTTTAACCATGGAGGGTTCAATCGACACAAATGGTGCTATAAAAAACCTAAAATGGTAAAATCTAAAACAATGGTTCACTGGTGTACCTTAAAGGGTTCATCCGCATGAAAGGCTCCTATATAAACCTTTTAAGGTTCAAATTATCTCGATGCAAGGTTCAGAGATAAACCTTATGAAGTTCATTTGAATAAAAGGTTCAATCCTAAATCTTGAAAGGTTGAATGACAAACCTCACATGGGTCATATGAAAAAAGATTCAATGCTAAACCATGGAAGGTTCAAGTATAAACCATGGAAGGTTCAGGTATAAACCATGGAAGGTTCAGGTATAAACCTTGCATGGTTCATTTAAATATAAGGTTCAATTCTAAACCATCGAAGGTGTAGTAAGAAACCATACAAAGTTAATCTAAATAAAAGGTTCAATGCTAAACCATGGAAGGTTCAGGTATAAACCTAGCAAGGTTCATTTAAATATAAGGTTCAAATCTAAACCATCGAAGGTGGAGTAAGAAACCATGCAAACTTAATTTAAATAAAAGGTTCAATGCTAAATCAGGGAAGGTTCAGTGAGAAACCTCACAATGCCATAACACTAAATGTTAATTTTTATTAAGGTTCAAATTAAAAAAAATTGAAGGTGCTTTATCACAATTTTAAACGTTTAATGATAAACCATTACGGGCGCCTCAGGTTGCGGCTCGTAATATTTTTGTGACGGGGATTTATATACTCCTTTTAGCACGTTTGAGGGGAATAATAATACATATCACAAATTTAACGTAACGAGTTTTGAATTTGAGGGGCTTACAAATTTGAAATATATTTTTAAAATGTATGCTCTTATAACCACTAAATAATGTGTACTTTTGAGGTCGCATTATGTCACCGTTTTTAAGTGCATATAGCGGTGTTTTTTACGTACGATACTACTGTTCTTTAAATTTTACTAAGCGGTATATTTAGCGCTGTCAAGCTGGAAGTAGCCTTTTTCTAAGTATTTTGTTTCAGAACCTTTTAGCTCAAAATGCACAAGAAATTCAATGGACGAAACCATTTTGGGTTGAAAAGGTAGGTTTTTGGTTTTGAGGAGTCGGAAACTTGCTTATTTATAAGATTTTCCAACATTATTAGCACGAATCATTTTCTATAGAGTATTTCGGCTCACTGCCTTTATTAGAGCTTGTGGGAAGTTAACATGGAGTGATACTACTCCATTGACAGTTTTGGTTCTCTAGTTTGGTCACAAGACTACAGTTTTTGATGCATTTCCTTTCTCTCGGTTTATTCTCTCTTGCACCCTGCTACTTTGATTGAAAGGCGTGATAAGAATGTCGTTCGCGAAACTAGCATTTGCAGAAACGATGGTACAGTCGACGCAATTAAAAACTTTCTCTCCCGCGACGTCTTGTTTTAACATAAAGCCGCAAATCTGATACAATTGATAAAAAACCTATCTTATATTATTGTTTGAATATATTTTTTACAAAGTGTTTTTTTTAAAGTCGCCACTTCCCATTTCCAAATGCTAAATAAGGGGTTTTGAATCATTAGGGATGATTTTAAAGAGAAAGTGAACAGTTGAACATAGCTCGTCCAAATAACCGAATGACATTCCAGTAAAGGGGCAGTGATGTTAACTGTAATGTTCTGAATACACGTCCACCACGGAATCAATGCATTGAGCCATATTCATATACCCTTTAATATTACACAAATGTATAAGTCAACAATTGTAGAATGATACTTCAAATCTGCCTTTGGTGAAGATGTGGCCACCGGTGCGACATTCTGTTCCACTATGGTTCGCAAATGTCAGAGGGTGGAAAGAGATTTCCATCTAGATTAGTAGCGATTCTTCAATTCTTGATGTCAGTTTCAACATAAGTCTGCATGAACGTTTGGTTGAAAACCGCGCATTTCGGAGAGGACCATCTAGAAATTCAATGCCCAAGCAATTCCCTCAATATGTCGCCCATTGAAAACCGCTTGTCGGAAATAAATGTTTACACATTCAAAGCAGAAAGGGTCACAAAATAGTGCCTACATTTGAGAAAGTGGTTGTGTTCATTGTATTCAACTAATTGGGGTTCGCAATAAACAAGATGACGAACCTTTCAACACTCTTAAGAAATGAAAGTGTTAAAAACGTGTTAAAACGGTGTAAACACCGTAAAAACACCCGAAAGAGTTTTATTACCTTGATTTTTTAGGGGCCAATTAAAAGTGTAAATTCGGTGTAAAATAACACTATTAAAACACCGTTCGAAATTAAACATGAAAAATTATAATACTGCGGGTTTCTTAAATAAGGCCTTTCATTTTCATTAATGTTTTAATATTAATGTCAATACAAACAGTAAAAAAATTATTGAAAAACGTAATTGTTAAACCTTTTTTTAAAGAGGATATTCATGAAAGAAAACAGTTTTATCCTTTAAATAAAACTAACAAAGAAATTGGTAATCTGGCGGTGTTGTACCTTCACAAAACTATGCTAAACGTGTTAGGTGACACTCTTACAGGTGTTAAGCGACACTCTTAATAGTGTTAGGCGATACTCTTAAAAAACGAGACTAGGTTAGGTATTGGCCTCACAGTAGGGCCAGCTATTGAAGCCAAAGTGGGGCACTTGCTTTTGTGACATGTTTTATCATTATTTTGAGAAAAATTAGAGTACTAAATGGATTTTTTTTGTAAAATCTGTAGTGCAAATTAGATTAAACGCGTTTCGGGTGCTCGAAAAACTCTTAGTGAAAAGAGATTATTAAATTTAACAAGAACGTCTATATCTACTGCTTGAATATTATAGCCTCCAAAACTAATTTAATACCCTATGCATTTGTACAAATCAAAAACTTTCTGCCTTTTTCAGAAGTTTATAAACCCGTTAAATTGACTTTATATGCAACAACCCTCGCTTAAAGAGGTATAGTTCTGCATGTGAGAACTTTCCTCCCTATAGGTGATGAAGTTCTCTCAAGATGGAACCCTGCTATGAATATAGCACCAATTGCTAATAAAACTGCGGATAATCAAAATTTTATTTAACAGTAAAACCACACTCGATATTTGAGTTATGCCTCATGAAAAGTCTAAGAAAAATACTAGAATTTCTACTACTATCCCACCAAAAAATCTCCCATTCTTAAAGGTGTTACGCGACACTCTTAAAGGTGTTACGCGACACTCTTAAAGGTGTTACGCGACACTCTTAAAGGTGTTACGCGACACTCTTAAAGTTGTTACGCGACACTCTTAAAGGTGTTACGTGACACTCTTAAAGGTACTCGTTCGAACCTTGCAAAGGTACTCGTTCGAACCTTACAAAGGTAGTCGTTCGAACCTTACAAAGGTACTCGTTCGAACCTTACAAAGGTAGTCGTTCGAACCTTACAAACGTACTCGTTCGAACCTTACAAACGTACTCGTTCGAACCTTACAAACGTACTCGTTCGAACCTTACAAAGGTACTCGTTCGAACCTTACAAAGGTACTCGTTCGAACCTTACAAAAGTATTCGTTCGAACCTTTCAAAAGTACTCGTTTGAACCTTTCAATGGTATTAATATGAACCATTTTTAAAGGTTCAATATTGAACCATTTTTAAAGGTTCAATATTGAACCATTTTTAAAGGTTCAATATTGAACCATTTTTAAAGGTTCAATATTGAACCATTTTTAAAGGTTCAATATTGAACCATTTTTAATGGTTCAATATTGAACCATTTTTAAAAGTTCAATATTGAACCATTTTTAGAGGTTCAATATTGAACCATTTTTAAAAGTTCAATCTTGAACCATTTTTAGAGGTTCAATATTGAACCATTTTTAAAGGTTCAATATTGAACCATTTTTAGAGGTTCAATATTGAACCATTTTTAAAGGTTCAATATTGAACCATTTTTAGAGGTTCAATATTGAACCATTTTTAAAGGTTCAATATTGAACCATTTTTAAAGGTTCAATATTGAACCATTTTTAAAGGTTCAATATTGAACCATTTTTAAAGGTTCAATATTGAACCATTTTTAGAGGTTCAATATTGAACCATTTTAAAGGGTTCTTATTCAAACCATAAATCGTTGGCCCTGGGTTGCATGACTTTGAACCTCAAATGGTTAAATCATGTCCCTTTTTTATTAACAGTGTAGGTACCTTTAATTTTCTTAATTATTTAATTTGGGGTGTGCGTGTTTTGGTAACCCTAAATCCCTATTATGGATGTCGAAGATATGGTGATGCGTATAGCGCGTAATTATCGATCTGACAACCGACAAAAGAAATACTGATTTTCAGTATCTAAAATCTCGATATTTTTAATCCTGAAAAGCAGAATTTCTCTCGTCTCTTGTCAGCAGACACAAAGCTACCTTATAGATTACCACTGAGCCGCTCCAACATAGAGACCTAGGTTTGCGCGTGCTGACAACCGAAGCTGGAACAGATTATATTTCAAATAAGCTGCCGTAGGAGATAGGGAGTTGCCTATCCTATATCGTGAGATTAAATTTTCTCACGCGCATCCTTTATCTATGGTTTAAACTTGAAAAGTTTTCATAAGCAGTCACGATGATGTAAAAATAGTGTTTGGCGTATCCTTCAGCTGTCTTAGAATTTATGGCAATGATTGACGTAGATTTATGAGAAAACTAGCCTTCTTGGGCCATTTTTGCATGACAACAGTATTATTTGTTTTTGGTTCTATTCGTCATAAACACACAAGAAATGTTTTCGTCAAAATCTATCGTAGTTTCAAATGAATAGTCCTGGGTGAAGAGGAAAATGAAGTGATTTTTTATCGATTCTTCAACTAATTTTAAGAACAGTCTGCATAGTGAAACATTCAGGAAATAGCTCCCAATGATTTTAAAATTCAAATTAGGTTCAGTTTTTAAGGATAATTTGAAATTAGGACCTCCAACCAATCGCATATTGCCGTCTTTTTGTTAACAAAATTCTTGTAGCACGTTCCGTGTCGAATGAAATCTATCGCGAGATTTGATAAAATTTGCGTGCGATGTGAAGATAATGGCGCGAGACACGGAGCGTGCAACCACAATGCTTACCTATGTAGAATGATCTTATAATTAGAAGAAGAATCGATAAAAATTACTTGATTTTTCACTCACCCTCATTTAGGGAATATTTTTGAATGATACTCTAAATTAAAGAGTAGGATTCCATGGGCTACTCGAACACACAACCTCATTGAAATGTTTTTACCAACTTTATAATTAATCACCTTAATCATGAATAGATGGAGTGTTAAATTATTACCAGTGATCAACCCTTTGAAATTGACGATGGAGTTAAAGCTAACACAGCAATTTGACGATTGCATGAGTTAATAATATGTTAGCTCCCTATAAGCTACTCAGGCAATTTATTTTTATACTCCAGCGTTTTCTCCCGCCCCGCCGGCTACCCTATTATATGCGACGCTCTGCGGCCGCCACGGGAACGAAAATCTTATTTACTCTCCTTTCCGATTTTTCCCTGGAAGCCCGTGTAGTGGAAGCTAGCCAATGATATCGGAGCTATTTAAGCAGCCGAATATTTTGCTCAGTAGCCTCGGTTAAGAAAACAGTTGATTCGATTTAGCTGTTGTATAATTTTCTCGTTTGAAGTCACAATAACAACTCTTATCTTTAGCATTCTTTATCAATATCGGCAAATTGCGTTGAGTTCGTGCATTTTTTGTCTCAGTACTGACACAAACGCCTTGATTTAATGTTAAATTGTTAAAACATAAACATTAACGACTAAAACACTCCCTTGGTGAAAAAGCAGCTGACGACTCGAGGTCGAGGAGCCATACGAGCCGGATTTTTTTTCGACAAGAGAGAACGCAACATTGGGATTTTTTCCCGCGCGGGAGAAATGAGAAGAAATAGCTGGATACATTACCCCTATGGAGCCTGAGTAACTTATAGGAAGCTAACATATTATTAACTCATGACGATTGGGAATCTTGTAAAAAGGCCCATTTTCAATATTGCAAGGAACACTTTACTCCAATTCTTAGCAAATACAAACACGCTACAACCATCGAGAGCCATAACAGAAAGGCTTGTAAAAGAAGTAGAAAAGGAGTGTACACTCCTCTGGATGAAAAATTAAAGTACGCAAGGGTGCAACTAGTTTGCGTTCACTCTGGAAAGTACCATTCACAATCAAAGGGGCTAAGAAAGTCTTCGCCTTTCGCAAATTCTTGCCCTGCCCACGTCACCGATTTGGCAATCGCAAAGTTTCAAAAATTATATATTTCATCTTTGGAATTAAAGCACAATCATGCTATTGGACCAGAACTGTATGAAAAATACCCAGCAAATCGCTCCTTGCACCAAGCAAAGGAAGACCAAAAAAGTGCTTGATTTTTTTCGCATAAGAGGTGATACAAAACTGATTCTCGTAGAATTTCGAAACGAAACAAGAAGGTACGAAATTCCAAAATCGCTGCAAAATTTTAAATCTACAAGACGGCCCAAGGGCTCGTAATAGTAGCCACATCGTACGAGTGAATAGCCCCACTATACCCTACCCAAATGAGTGGATACCTCCTCTATACCTTATTATTATTATTATTATTATTATTAGTGAGTAGGGGAGCTCGCGCCCTTGCACCGATGCCAAAAGGCATATTGTGCACCCACGTATTCAGGCCTTGAATAGACCCGTGGCCACAGCGTAGCGAAGAATTCGCTCCACCGTAAGAGAGGAGACCCGCGAGGGTTCCAAAGTGTGTGAATCAAAATATTCTAGTCTAAGCGAGGCGAAGCAGTCGCACTCGCAAAGTACGTGAGCGGATGTTTCTTCCTTCTCCTGACACGACCTACAGAGAGGGTCGTCGGCAAAACCCATCAGATGGAGGTGCCTATTAAGCCAACAGTGCCCAGTCAGAAGACCGGTGGCCAGCCTAATATCCCATCGGCTGAGCGAAATTAGGTCTTGCAGGGACCATTGACTAACAGTTTTGTCTGTCTCTGGCCCTCCATGTTATGCCAGAGCTGGTTTTGAATGACAGTCAACCAGTCATGCAGACACCGTTTGACGTGCCTGTAGGGGATGGGGACGGCCGGCTCCGGCCCCAAGAGCTTGGCCTCCGCACTCCTTTTCGCAAATCTATCGGCTTGCTCATTGTCATGATATCCGCTATGCCCTGGCACCCAGTACAACAGAACCCTGTTGCAGGATGCCAGTCGCGCTAGCAGATCAAGGCAGCTGCGCACCAGTTGAGAGGTAATCTGACACTGGTTGAGCGCGTTCAGGGCGGCCTGACTGTCAGAATAAATTCTCACAGTCCGTCCGGTATACCCTTTGTTAATACAGTAATCTGCGCAATAACAGATCGCGGCAATTTCCGCCTGGAACACACTCGCGAAGGTGCCCAGGCAGGCAGAAAAGCCGACCCTTGTGGTTTGGCAGTAATAGCCGGCGCCAGCGCCGGAATCAGTCTTGGAACCATCGGTGAACCAAATAGTTTCACCCCCAGTGCCAAGAGGCAGCAGGTTAGTCCACTCTGCTCGACTGGGGAAGTGGATGCTGAATGGCTTAGTGAAATCAAAACTGGTAACGGTTTTGTCAGAGCACATCGATAGCGACGGCTCAAGTGCGGCGTACTCCCGAAAGAGCTTCGTATGGCTGTAATCCCAAAGTCTTGGAACCCAGCAGTCACTAATGTTGAGCCTGTAGGCTCCCATGACAGCCTCCTCCTCAATGAAGAGATGAAGAGGAAGCATGTCAAGGAGCACCTCCAGGGAAGCAGTTGGGGTCGATCTAATGGCCCCCGTGACACCAATGCAGGCAAGCCTTTGAAGTTTAAGCAGGGCAGCCTGCACCGTCTTAAGCCGGACCCTTGTCCACCAGACAAGTGCCCCGTAAGATAGTATGGGTCTGATGATCCCAGTATAGAGCCAGTGTACAGCCTTGGGGTTGAGGCCCCAAGTCTGGCCGACAGAGTTCCTGGTCCTCCAGAAGAGCATCTTGGCCTTCTTAATACACCGATCAAGATGCGGCTTCCATGTGAGTCTGCAATCAAAGGTCACCCCCAGGTATTTCACCTCGGAGGACTTTGTCAGGACCTGGCCAAAGAAAGAGATATCATTGAAAATATCCTTAGTATTCTTCCTCGTAAAAGGAACAAGGACAGTTTTATCAGGATTAACGGTGAGGTTGACCGCCTGACACCATTGCTCCACGCTAGAGAGAGCAGATCTCATAAGCGCGGTAACAGTATCCGGGAACTTCCCGGTAAAGACTATCGCTACATCGTCCGCATACCCGAAGCAGCAGCAGCCCCCAGCACCCCCGAGCCTCCCCAAGAGTTCGTCCACCACCAGGCACCACAACAGGTGGGAGAGCACTCCACCCTGAGGGCAGCCCTTGCTGGTAGTCACCCCTAGAGAGTCCCCAAGGAGGGACGCCGACACCTCGCGGTCGGTAAGCATGGACTTGATCCAGCGGCCAAGAGTGTCGCTGATGCCAAATCTCTTAACAGCTTCAGTAATAACCGAGCTAGAGACCTTGTCAAAGGCCCCCTCAATGTCGAGGAAGACGGCCAGTGAAATTTCCTGAAACTCGAATGCCCTATCCAGGCAATTCGTAAGGCCGTGAAGGGCCGTCTCAGTGGATTTGCCTTTTTGGTAAGCAAATTGTGAAGAAGAGAGAGGAGTTACCGAAAGTACCTCGTCTCTAATGTACCTGTCCACCAGCTTCTCCAGAATTTTGAGGAAGAAGGAGGTCAGGCATATGGGCCTAAATGCCTTCGACTCGAGATAGGAAGTCTTCCCGGGCTTGGGAATAAAGATGACCCTAGAGCGTTTCCAGTCACGAGGTATGTGACCGAGAGCAATGCAGAGTCTGTAGATCCTGCATAGCGGAGAGTCGATGTGGTCTAAGCCCTCCAGCAAAAGCAGAGGGAAGACCCCATCGGGTCCCGGAGACTTGTAGGTAGGGCTGTGCGAATAGTACTTTTTAAGGTATTCGTCGAATACCAAATAACAGTGTTTTTGGGAGCCATCTCTCGGCTCGGAATAGGAAAATGACCAAATAATTTGACCAAATAGTGTGAAGTTCAAAAATTCGACCAAATTTAAATTTCTATAAAACTATTCTACCAAATTTCAAATTTATAAATAATGGGACACGGAAAGGTACTTTTGAACAGCTGAAAACTTATTTTTGAACGAATCAAAGGTTTTATTTTAATCAAAATTGGGTTATTTGTCGATATATCCCTACTCGCTTTGCAATGTATGACCTCTTCCATGATACTATATTTTTTAATAGGTATAATATAGTGACATATTATAAGGAAGTTCAATATAGTTAGCTCCGCAGCGAGAAGTTGATAAAAGGTTAAGTTAAAACCTTTAATGATTTACTCTTGTCTATGAACTTCTAAAGACTGAGTGGCTGATTCCAGCTATAGCCTCCTAGATCACGCGACTCGGTGAACGCGGGTAATACTTAACAGTAGCCACGTCAGAATTTTAAGGCTGTGTCTGCCGAGTCGCGTCATCTATGAGGCCACGGTCCAGCGGACACTATCACAGCGCCCATAGGGAGAGGAGCATAACATTTATGTTCCTATCTCAATGACAGCGCCCTCAAATTCACAAAATCAACAGAAAAATTCAAAAACTGGTTGCGAATACCAAATAATTTGGTCAATAGACTGTTAAAAACATTCACTTTCAAATTGTTTTATCCGCTATAGAATAGTCGGTTTTTCGAAGCTCATTATTTGGTATTCTAGAATTTTGAAAATCATTATTCGATTCGTCGGTGCGAATAGTAAACGTCGATTTTGACCAAATTATTTGGTCCGACCAAATAGTAACGAATAGTCTGCACGGCCCTACTTGTAGGGCTCAAAACAGTTGACAGCCCACCGAAGCTTGGGAATCGTGACAACCTGTCTGGCTACAAGCCAGTCTTCCCTCTTAGCCCTGTGCAGGACAGGGTAGAGAGAGTCAGGGTTTGTTGGATTGATAAAAGTAGAGTCAGGAAAATGGACCTCCAGCATGTGCTTGAGAGTCTCAGCCCCAGACTTAGTGTACACACCGTCCCGCAACTTAAGAGCATTAAGTCGATGTGAGCTGTCGTGCGCTAGAATCTTCATGACCCTAGCCGTAGCAGGGACATTGGAGACTTGCTCACAGAAGGTCCGCCAGGAGTCCTTCTTAGCAGCTCTAATGGCCCTGTTGTAGGTGTTAAGGGACTGCTTGTATCCAGCCCAATCACCCGTGCGCTTGGCTTTGTTAAAGAGCCTGCGCGTATATTTACGAAGCCGGCTGAGATCCGCGTTCCACCAAGGGACAAGCCTCGAGCGGTTGACGGTCTTAAGTGGGCAGTTCCGGTGGAACGACTCCATGATGGAGCACTGTAAATCACCAGCAGCCCTATCAAGATCCTTTGGTGAAGTAAGTTTAGGAGTGTGACCCCCTCCGTTGCGTAGGATTAGGTTTTCCCTATAGCCGGCCCAATTGGTCCGTTTTGGATTGCGTATCTCCGTCCCCGCCGGGACAGAGGTAGTCGCGACAGTGAAGCATATGTGCCTATGATCCGACAAAGACGGCTCATTAGACACATGCCCGTTAGACACGGAGGACACGAGGTTTTCCGTGGCTAGCGTGAGGTCAATGGCCTCCCTTCTATTAGAAGTATCAAAAGTAGGTTCATTGTTTTGATTAAGAATAAAGAGTTTACAACCAACTAAATATTCTAGTAAATCATCACCTCTCCTGTTGCAGTCAGAACTGCCCCACGTGATGTGATGAGCATTGGCGTCACAGCCAATGATTAATTTGTCCCCTCTCTTTTCACATTGATTGACCAAATTGATCACCTCAATTGTCGGGAGAGAGTCCGCGTCATGGGCAAACTATGCAGAGGCAGCCGCGATAGTCAACTTGGCATGCACAGTGGCCAGGACTAGCTTCACGGCCGCCGTGTCCTGGGACGTGTACAGCGGTAGAGAGATACAACAGAGATCCCTCCGAACCAGAATACACGCCCTAGGTCTAGCAGCAGTATGGTCATAAAATAGTGACCCCGCCGCGTCAAGACCGAGGATTTTGCCATGGCAAATCCGCGGTTCTTGTATGAGAGCCAGATCAAGACCCTCTATAGCAAACCTCCTGCAGAGTACCGCAGAGGCCGCCTTACTATGGTGCAGATTGATTTGAATTGCACGTAGCGTCCCTATGGTCCTTAAGAGAGGGGTTCAGAAGGGACCTAGCTACACCTCATCGGTCCCGAGAGGGCTAGTGGCACCTCCCCCCCCCCGACAGGCAAGGTCCCAGTCCCAAGATCCTCCCCCTCATCAGGACCACTAGAACGCACATCGACTGGATCCCGAAGGGTCCCATCCGATTCTTCCAGTACGGTGGACTCATCCATGGAAGAACAAGCTTCCTCCCCCTCTGTGCCTAGAGCGACACCAGCGAGCTCCACAGCTAGATCCCCCATCTCGCTAGTCCCACCCCCTGCCGTAGACTCGGCTGCAGTGGTTTTGGTGGTTTCCATGTTCTGAAGGAGTTTGAAGGAACCCTTGTCCACTCCAGTAAAGCCCACGAAACCAGCATTCTTAATGTCTTCCAGTGAGGAGCCATCAATGAGCAGTACCCAGTACCGTACGGCCCTGTCCACGTACGTCCGGATGCATTTCCAACGTTCAGTGGCAAAACCTGCATTAAGGGCCTTTAGGCGCCGAAACAGCACCGCCGGCTCTTTGGTAATCTGGTCCTTGGTGCGAAACATTACCTTAAACGGCTTAGGGAGTTCGCTAGCTCTCATTACTGAGAGCACCGCATCCCCCACCACCGAGTAGGCTAAGATTTCCTTCAACCATTCCCCAGTGAACGAATCCTCACAGGAGTATACCAGGGCCCCGGCCGTCAGGCTAAAATTCGCAAGGCGCGGTAGACGGCTCCCCGAAGGTATCCCATCTAGCGCCCCTAGAATCGCCTTCTGGATTGGGCCCACGTCTTCCTCCGTGATGACCGCCTTCGGATAGCCTTTTTTAACAATGGCCATCTTTTCTGCGCTGGCGGCGTCACTATAGGACTTAGCCTTTTTTGCCGCCGCCTGCGAGGTGCTGGGCGAGGGAGTCGAGTCCTCCGTTCTAGGCCTCTTCAATTGGGTGCCACATGCCACCGCACCCCCAGCGGGGGTGGAGGCCGTTTCAGACCCCGATTTGGCCTTTTCCCGAGCAATCTGTCGTTTACGGCGACGACGCTCGGTACGTTTCGAAGCCTTACCAGTCACACGCAACGATAAATCGGCACGACTATCGCTGGATACAGGCCCTAGCGTAGTGGTATCAGTGTGGGTTCTGCTCTGAGCAGACCCCTGCACCGTAGGTGTTGTAGTTTTAGAGTTGTTTTTTAATGTGTTATCCATGAGAATCCCACGAGTAAGGGGGCAAGTAAACGGTCACCACCCGGTAGTCCCCCACCCGGGTGGAAGGCTAGATACAACGGGGTGTCGCCTGGTGCCCCGAGGGGATCGTTAGCGATACCGTAGTTTTACTTCCCCAGTACCATGCAGCCCTCGGCACGATGCCTCAACACCTTGGCTTGAGAAGGACGCGTATCCGCTTAGACCACACAACGTAGTGGTTACCAGCTCTCACCACCGAGGAGGTGTGATACTTCGCATTGATGAGGACCCAAGCTAGCGTATGTAAAGTTAAGAACGCGAGTGGGAAGCCAAAGCAAGGGGGTTAAGAGAAAACACACCATCTAGCTTGCGTCCCCAACTTCGAGAGCCTCTATACCTTACCCTAATGAGTACGATGCTGAAATGATTTACCCATGCTGTAATTGTAATATTCCGGGGAAAAACTTAGAGATTATTAATGGTTATTTTAAGAATTAAATTCGTCACTTTCATTTTAATTAGAGAAGTCTGGTGGATTATACGACCCCAAAGATACGATGTGGCTAAAAACCACAAACATACAAATTAAGAAGTATCCCAGCCCAAAGATACAAGTTCAGAAGTATCCGACCCCAAAGATACAAGTTCAGAAGTATCCGACCCCAAAGATACAAGTTCATTATAGTGATTACCCATTTTAGTGATTATCCCCTCGAACAACCTTTAGCAATGCTAAAATGATCAAACGCATTACGCTCATTTAACACTATGTTAGCTCTATCTAAACCCACATTTGAATTAACCGCCAAAACGTTCCAGTCAATCATTACATAAATGGCGATAGCTACCGAACGAGAACGAAACGGGGAAAATCGTTATCTATTTAATTAGCGCATAAATAAAACGAAAATAAAATAAAACCCCCAAACATACAAATTCATAAGTATCCGATCCCACAGATAAAAATTCAAAAGTATCCGACTCCACTGTTTAAGAGGTACCCTACCCTACATCGCCCCGACATTTTAGAGATAAAACTTAAGGAAAAAAACTGGGAGTTTCTATCAAGTCTCTATGGTTCAGTGGTAGAATGTCAGTCTACTGCGTGAGCGATCCGGGTTCGATTCCCGGCTGCGATCCGAAAAAAATTTTAATTAATATTAAATCTCTATTTGAGCCCCGTTACCCCTATGGGTGGGTTGTGGTAATGTGGGGTTTCTTTTAAGCTAAAAAATAACGATAACGAAAGCGTAAACTCCGGCCACAAGTCCTACTACTACTACTATTACTACTACGGCTCGGTTCAAACTAGGAGCCTCATCGTATAGTACGATGTAGCTAAAAATCATTAAGGAAACTCGCGAAAGTATTTGGGTAAATCTTGACGAAATCTATAGGGTCTTTGCGCATGACGTCAGGTTTTCGTCCCCTTTCCCCCCTTTACGCTCACTCCGCCGCCATATTGACTGGCCTGTTAAACGGGTTGTTAGAGTTATATGGCCTGCAATAAGTTTCGTTCAGTTCAGTTGAATTAAAACTAAGCAGTTATTTAAAATGGGAGGCGGTATTTATTGTACGGTGAAGGAACGTAACGAAAATTCGCGGAATGGGAAGGAGAATATGTTGCCGTTTTTTAAAATACCAGCTGTACTAAGGCACCAAGGCCCAATTGCATTAGACTTATCAAAAAAGTGTAGGAATCTTTGGATTACTAGAATAGAAAGAAAAGAGTTATTTACAATAACCCTTTCGCCTAATAAACGAGGCCCACATTTATGTTCAAAACATTTTCTTTCAGGTAAGAACCTATTATTAGTTGTAAGAGTAATCTTAATTAGCAAGTTGATATGATTGAACATTTATAGGAAAACCATCAGCGCTGTTCGATCAAACCAATCCAGATTGGGCACCAAGTTTGTTCTTAGGCAAAAACAATTAGAAAAATCCCAATATGATTCATTCACGTTGGAAAAGAATAGTTAGTCGAAAATTAAGGATTAAAACCATGTATCAGTCTAATGAAGGAACTTCATTAACAACGGAAAACGTTCTTGGTGATAAAGATGGTAATGTTGTCTTAATAATAATAATAAAATGCTTTTATTTTGGAACAATCTTAAAATAAACTCAGAAATATTAAATTAGAATAATGTTATAGATATTAGAGCCATGGAAACTTCTACAGACTGTGAAAGTACCCTAGATTTGACTGAAGCTGTTCCGAGTAAAACAACATATCAGCCTAATGAAGCAAATTTGCTAGTAATGGAATTAGTTTCTGGTGATAAAGATGGTAATGTGATCTCCCTATTTGAATAAAAAGAAATGTTAATGTATATTTTTATAGACATTTGAGCAATGGAAACTGAAAGTGAAAGTGCGCCAGATATGATAAGAGCTGGTCCGTCTGAAAATATCCACGAAGTACCATTCATCTCAAGTATTGACGTTGCTTGCCAGATGGGCTGCAACGAGTTTAAAGATGTATCGACTGAAACTGATCTGACTATGGAAAATATTTGGAAACTTCTCAGTCCGGAAACAAATGAAATATCTACCCAAACTGATATGACCATGGAAAACATAGAGGAACTTGAACTTGACCACCGGAACATCCGCTTCGAGCTGTGCTCGACTAAAGAAAAGGTTTTGGACGTTTTTCTTACGGAAGACACTTTTGCAAATAACAATGAGAAAACCAAGTTTTACACGGGGCTGCCTTCCTTTAGAGTGTTGATGATTGTTTTCAATGTCGAGATCCCAAAATCCCACCGGAACAAACTAGATCAGTTTCAGGAGTTTTTACTTTTCTTGATGAGGATGAGATTAAATTTATCCCTACGAGATTTGGCTTATCGATTCGACATCTCCGTCTCTACAACGTCTAGAATATTTGATAGGTGGCTTGACGCCTGTAACGTTCGACTTCAGAGGTTTGTTGCGTGGCCAGAAAGGGAAGAATTACGGAAACCCATGCCCCTAGAGTTTAAGAAAGCCTTTGGAGATCATGTAGAGGTTATTATAGATTGTTTCGAAGTTTTTATAAATCGCCCAACATCGTTAATTACGCGAGCAATCACATAGTCTAATTACAAACATCATAATACAGCAAAATTTTTAATAGGCGTAACTCCACAGGGTGTCATCTCATTTATTTCTTACTGTTGGTGAGGAAGAGTTAGCGATAAGCATTTGACAGAGAATTGTGGGATCCTTAAAAAATTTCTTCCCGGTGATCTAGTAATGGCAGATAGAGGGTTCAATATTGAGGGTTCAATATTGAGGAAAGTTTAATTTTTTTGCTGCGCTTGATTAGCAATTCCGAGCTTCAAACGGGGAAAAGACCAGTTAACATCATTGGAAGTTCACGAAACCAAAAAAATTGCAAACCTACGAATTCATGTTGAGAGGGTAATTGGTCTCTTGCGAAACAAATACCAAATACTACAAGCTTGTTTACCCTTTGAATGCGTGACAAAAAGAGAGGGGGATGAAATTACTCCTTTGGATAAAATTGCCATTGTTGCCAGTGCTTTAACAAATCTATCGAAGTCTATACTTTTATGAAAAGAAATGTATAAATGTATAAATTTTTATTGTAACAAAAGTGACAGTTTTGTGTTACATAAAAATTAAAGTAATTTAAATAAGGAAGAAATTATCGAAATTACTTTCAGTACTAAACACCATACAAGTGTAACCATATAACTTAGGTAGCTTAGGAACAAATGAGATCAGTAAGTAGTTTAGGCAAAAATTTAGATTAACACATTTAATTTTCTTTCCCTTTTGTACCCTTCTTTGATGCTTTGCCCCCCCCCCTTTTTTTGAAAGGTGATAACACCGCGCAATTTGGACAATACCACAATTTAGCTCTTGGTGCCCTTTTTATAACCAAACATTTGAAATGGAACCATTTATGTTTACAGGATCGGTTTTCACACATTAGCATGTAATTATCTTCTTCCTCGGGCATTTGAAAAAAAAATAAACTTGGGTATCCACACTAGAGTTTCTCGCGTTATTGACTTGCTCACTAAATACTTTCATCTGACTAGACCTAGTTTTAGTTATTGCTTCAATTTTTACTGCTTCAGTTTCACTATTGGTAAAATTATTTAAATTTTCTTCCGCCAAACTTAAAAGTTGTTTAAAAATGAGGTCCAAGTTTTCATCGTTAAATAATGTAGTCAAATTGTGCGAGACCGGCGATATTACTTTTGGAGTAAACTGGTCACTAAAGGGTGGTTTAATGCTAAGAATTGCACAGTCCTCGGATCCATCTGCTAAATCTGCTAGGATAGCTTGGAATTGGTCTTAGTTAATTATGTCCGAATGCTCTATATTCGGCCAGTTTTCCAGAAGTTCCTTATCGTAGCGACAATCTCCTTCCGTTAGCTCATAGGGATCTAACCCAGACAAGCTTATTTTGTTTTTGTACCTTATTTTGTGGGCATCACCGTTAAGAGATTCTAAAAACAACTCTTTAAATGTAAGCTTTCCTTTATCACTTTTTTTCACAGCTGACATTTCATAAAATAAGGTAAGCAGAGCCTGAGGTAGCCAAAAAAAAGTCGCCAAGGCTTAACAAAATTTGTAATTTATATAAAAACCTTAAATTAAATACCTGTTTACGTTGTAGCAAAATAATCCTTTGATATACACTCTTAAAATTATGTGTTCCAGGTTGAGCGGAAAGTTGTGCAAAGTCCTAACACACTGGCAGCACAGTTTTCCGTTCAACTTTGAAAACTTTTTGAAGGATCCAATTTTGCACGCTAGAAGAGTGTGTATAGTTAAACGTTTTTTTTGCAATACTGAACACTACGAATGGAATGGTTGGACATTTAAACGTGCAAATTGGATCGCTTTAATTATTAAAATCGCACGCTTAAATTCGTAGAACAGCACGCATAAATTGGCAGAACCGCACGCTTTAAGCCGTATAATTGCTCGATGAAGTCGGCGTAATCGCACGCTTTAATTCGTATAATCGCACGCTTTAATCGTATTATCGCACGCTTTAATGTGTATAATCGCACACTTTAATCGTATTATCGCACGCTTTAATGTGTATAATCGCACACTTTAATCGTATTATCGCACGCTTTAATGTGTATAATCGCACTATTAAACTCGCGTTATCGCACGCTTAAACTCGCGTTATCGCACGCTTAAACTCGCGCTATCGCACGCATAAACTCGCGTTATCGCACGCTTTAATTCGCGTAATTGCACGCTATAATCCGCATAAACGCACGCTTTAATTCGAATAATCGCATGCTTTAATTCCTATAATCGCAATCTCACGTGTAAATTGTATCGCTTT
Source organism: Phalangium opilio (assembly GCF_054372755.1). NCBI lineage: Eukaryota > Metazoa > Arthropoda > Arachnida > Opiliones > Phalangiidae > Phalangium > Phalangium opilio. The sequence continues at coordinate 19,936,372 of NW_028324189.1, forward strand.
CAATGGCGTATACGGACACTTTCATTAGCGAAAGTATGAAGTGTTTTTGGCCTGATTTAACTCTTATCGGTACAATTAATTGAACGAAATTATTGGCAAGATTGGTTAATATTTTCAGCCAATAAAAACTCTTTATTGGCAAAGTTGAAATAAAATTGAAAACATACAAAAAATACTTGGATAGTCATTACAAGTTATAGAGATAATTTGTTTACAATGCTAATTATAGGTGATGAAATCCTTTCCGAATCAATTTTAAGAACTATTTTCTGAGGATATTCCATTGTTTTGGCAATTTTTGGTGGGCACTGAAGTTGAAAGGTGTAATACCCTGACACCAAGGACGCTATGGCACTTTCAATGTTCGTAACTTCGAAACTAACACCCTCTATTATGATTTCATATGGACAATTAAGTAGATCGTCACTTGAAAATTTAATAATGGGAGTGGCAGTTACAGGTTCCTAAAATATTAAAAAAAAATTATTAATCTCCGCTGGAATGGAGCACAAGTCTCCTTGGGCGCGCTTCATAGAGCTCCTCCCTCAACGCGTAACAATTGTTTTAAAAATATTATAATGGATTTTATGAATCTTCGTTTCGACCGTTAGGAATGAGTAGGCGGGTCTAATTTTTGCTTACATTTAGTGTGTACCAATGCTTCACACATTCGTTAAATAAAGTTCGCAATGTTATCAAGCATGCTTTTATTTCTAGATCTAAAATATAATTTTAAATGATTTAGTAACCATGGTAAAGAGTAATATTATAATTTATGTTAAGGACGATACTCTTGGTTTAGTGACTAAAGATCAATAATTATGTCATTAGAGTGTGGCTTCCTTTACGTAAATAATAAAATCTTAATTATGAATTGCCGTCTAAGTGATAATTTTCACCCTTGAAAGACTGATCAGATAAAACTTATTTTTTAATCTTCAGCGTCCAAAACAATTTGGCAAGACTTTCGTTTCTTTATCATTTCCAGAATATTTTTCGTTATTGGCATGAAATGATGAATTAACACTTTCTCCGCGGATGGTCGTATGTTTTGCAACAAATTTAATTCCTTCACTAACTGGAAATATAGGTTTTTGAGTATTCGGACTATCCTTATATATACGAAAAAAATGTCTACCTGATTTCTTTGAACCAAAAGTGGAAACTTCTCAGTAACAGACAAAACAGAATTATCGAAAGCAAACTTTTGCCTCCACTTACATGTCCTTAGCATTTTTTCTTCTATTATAGCGGAATCTGCCTGAGATTTTCCCATTTCCTTTGAGAGTGATTTTAAATGCATTTTAATGCTATCATCATCTTCCGCCTCACTTGATAGAGCCTTTATAGAAAAAAAATAGGTCGAACACCACCTCAAATTAATTTTGGACAAACCCACTTCCATAAAACTATATAGTTATCTAGCCATTTCATTCAAAACACAAGAAAAAGGGTAAAATATGTGTCATAATTGAATCAATTACCGTTTTTGAGGATCGTTTTACTTTCTTTTTCGGTTCTGCTTTTTTTCATTTCCGGGTCGCCTGGTTTCTCTGTACTTTCTGTTAATTTTCTTTTCCGGCTAAATACTTCTCTCATAGCTTGCACTTTTTCCAAATGACCCATAGTCATTCTTTCATGTCGGAATTTAGTCTTTAGCGCGGTTACCCACGTATCCTATCAGCAAGAGGATTAGAGATAAGATGAGCGCATAAATTTAGCAACAATATCAGAAATATATATATACTGACATATCCACGTTGGTTGGGCAGTCTATCCTTCAAAAACGTGTTTTTCTCAACTAGAGCCACGCCAACCCTGTCAAAATGGCTTCTTTCTGGGTATCTATAGAAATTATTTTCAATATTAGTTACAGTCATAATAATAAAAATTCATGAAAACATACGCGCCATATTGTAGCATATCCTCAAACAGCGTGTTTACAATTATTGACGAATATTTCTTCCGAAACACGGCATTGTCCCTTCCATGAATTAATTTCATTACTGTTGGCGGAAGATCCGGTACCTTGTACACTAGCGGCATTTGCCTTGAAGTCGAAGCTGATTCAGTACTTTCCGCCACTTTGGTTGTTTCAAATAAATCGGGTTTAGACGAATCGGATTGGGACGACGTACTAGGAATACTACTAGACCTATAAAATTACACGCATTACCAAAAAATAAACTAAAGACACACTATTACTTACAGAGTCATTTCTTTTGAACTTTTTTCTTTACAAACTAAGAATAGTTTTGACAATGAAGGAGGAAGGCCTTTATTTATGTCATAATCTACCCAATCTTGAAATTTTTCATTGTAAATTTGTATTATCTCCACTTTTTTGTTAAAAACATTTTCCAATTGGCTCCAAAAATCATTGACAGGGCAACACTTTTCACACTCGACTTGATTTTTGTTATTTTCACACGTTACATGAAATTCTAAAGTGGTCATCTAGAAACATGGCATTTAAACTCTGTTAGCTATTTTGTGGTTCAATATAATAACGTCTTTTCCATCTATTCTAAAAGCTGTGAGGGCATAATAATCTATGTTTTTCCCAGGTAGAATAATGTTCCAATCACTGTTTTCGCGAACAATATACGCGTTATAATGCTCCAAGTACTCAGAGCTGTATAACATTCTACCACACAAGTGCCAGGTATCGTTAATTTCTATAATGTAATATATTTTAAAAAAAGAGGAAATTCTTCTGGCGCTACAGTTACTGGAAATATATAGCCCGCTTTGTACGCAACATTCTCATAATTAATTGCTGACGCTAAACGCTGAACATCAGAATCTAAATGGATGAACTGTCTTAGTTCATTCTTTACTAGTTCAGGGAGCTGACTATATTTGAGTTTACTGGTTTTAACCGTGTCACTGTTTTCAAATCCAGTGTCAGCACTTTGCTCCCAGCATTGGAGAAATTGATGTCTTTTGGCTATAGTTGAACATACATTTTTAAAATTTCGAGATATTGACGCTATATTCTTAAAATACTGGTGTTTGGCTACGAACCGCATGCACCACAAGCGAATAAGAGGACCATAATTTTTAATTAACCTTGGGTAGTGTATTAAATAATGTACTTTTGGAATGAAACGTGAATTCGGAGTTTCTTTAAGTAAAACCATGAAATCACCGATTGGTTCATAAAGAAAAGGCAGCCATCTGCAATTTATAACAGGTGCTGAAATAATTTCCCCAATTCTAATTAAAAGCAGTAACAACTTCCAAACTTCGTCATCAAACGGTACACAAGAACCAAAAAGTAAAGGGAAAAGATAAAGCAAAGTTTTTTTTGGGCAGCTGATCCTGTTAAATTGGCCGAACCTGCCAGTTTTTCCTTCGAAATTGGGACGCTTTTGTTTTTTATGTGCAATTCGGTATAAGGGAAAGTTTCTATTTTTTCATTAATTTCATTAAGAGTAATAAATTTAGAATTTATGATGTGATTAAAAACTCATTTTAAAATAAGAGGGACAACACCCTCGTAAAAGTCGTGCATGATATCGGGGGGAAGACTTTCCGTAATTTTGAAGTGCTCAATAATAGAAAACGGAGAAGGGTTTTAAACCCCATATATTGAAGAATTATCCGGATTTTTCAGCACAGCTTCTGAAGGCTCGTTTATACAAGAGCGGAAAGCTGAAGCGTATAGCTGAGAGATGAAGCTGAAACGATTTTTCGAACCCGCGCGACTGTTCACAAGCGGGCGAGATCTGAAATTTGCGCGCTTTTGCTGAAAGCGGAAGCCGATTTTAGCGATGCGCTCGCGATCTGCCGAGGCAGATTCTCTCGCTCGAGTTGAACTCTCGCAAAACTACATGTGACCTCGTTCGACCAATCAGGAAGTAGATATCGAGATAACTCCTAGAATTGCGCAATATTGTACAATGTTTTCATTTTGGATTCCCATTTTTGCAGTCACGTTGTCTGTTGATACCGACCAGAAAAATTTGTAATTAGCTTGCAATTTAAAATGTCATTGAAAGAGAAAAAAGAGCAGGAAAAACAGTTGAAGGCTCAAATTAGGCAGAAAGATAATGAAAAAAAAGAGGAGCTAATTAGTGTAATTTTTAATTATCCGGAAATATGGAATAAAGCAAGTCCGGATTTCAGAGATAGGCAGTTACAAGCAGTAAAATGGGAGGAAATATCCAACATAATGAACATGTCCAGTAAGTTGATGGTTAAATTCAAAGTTTAAAAATATTTAAAATGAAGTAATTTATAGTTAAAGACACAAAAACAATGTGGAAATATCTGAAGGATCAGTTTAGGACTAATTTTCACGCTGTCAGTAAAAAAAAGTCGGGCCAGGAATACATTGAGGAGCAAGATATGCAGCTCATTAAATGGCCCTTCTTTAAACAACTTATGTTTTTGAAAGACGTTGTGTGTCGTCGGGAGACAACTTGCAACTTGGCATACAATGACGAAGATGGCGAAGCTGCTGATAAAATACTGAAGAGTATAGGACTAAACAACGAAGAAGACCACAATGAAGCTGTTGAGGAGGAAGAGAATGAAGGAAGTACATGCGCTTCCTTTGCGCCTTCAACTTCTGCTGGGTCTTCAACCTCTGCTAGGCCTTCTACTTCTACTGGACCTTCTACTTCTGCTGGACCTTCTACTTCCACAAATATAACCCTGGACACAAGCAAATCATCGAGAAAAACGAAGCGAAAAGCAGAAACAGACCCGAAGGAGATTGCTGATAAAATTACTAAGGAAATTTCCAAAATAGATGGATATTTGGAAGCTTCAATTGCTCACCAGTGCCAAAACAATGTAGAAAAAAGGCCACAAACATTTTGCAAATATTTAGCTCAACTATTATCAGGGGTTCCAGAAGAAATGCAACTTGATTGTGAAATGGATTTGGTTGGTGTGGTTCGGGGGTATTTAAAACGGAAAAGCAATTCTGAAGTTGTAAATAATGAAAAATAATTCTGTTGTTGAAATTTATTACTTATTATAATTAAATGGCTAAATAACTATTGACAGTAACATGTTCAATTACATGCAAACACAAGAATATTCATTAATAAGAACACATTATTAAAAGCACAGGTATTATTAATTCAACGAGTAACTCCAGGCATATCCCATTGCCAAGGAACAGCGCCTTGCTCAGACCAAAAGTAATCCATGTATATCTTTCTGCAATGTTTTGCTTTTTCTGTCGAGTTTCTGGACATGGACCCTGGAAGATTATATAGAGCATTTTCTGGCTCATCGTTCCATACACCATAGCGATAATTTCCCATATTGTCAGTAAAATCTGCGTATCCAGGAGGGCAGTATGACTTTTCTGATGCCTTCAAGTGTTTTTCTTTCGATATTAGAAAATTGTGCAAGACCACAGTAGCTTTTACAACTTTGTCAACATTCTCTGGGGCAAGGTTTATGGTCTTGTGAAATATTCGCCATCTTGCACCCAATATCCCAAACGCATTTTCGCTACAACGCCTTCAACAATTACAAATATAGCATGAGTGTGCAAGTATTACCAAACTGTAAATAACTTAAAAGGTCTTTAAAAAGTTCAACTTACCGGGCTCTACTTAGTCGATAGTTAAATACTCGAGATCGGGAATTTAATTCCTTTGATGAATAGGGACGCAAAAAGTTCTCTTGCAGCTGAAACGCTTCATCCCCCAGAAATACGAAAGGGGCAAGAATATTACTTCTTGGTAGTGTTTTGGGTTCTGGTAGATTCAGGCGTTTGTTTTCAAGGGCAGACCCAATTAGCGAGGCCTTGAAAATGCCACCATCTGAATTTGATCCAAAACCTCCAATATCCACCGCCAAAAATTTATATTCTGCATCTACTACCGCCATGAGAACTATCGAATTAGTGCCCTATAAAAAGTTATGATAACGTTAAAAAATGTAAAACATATGCCAGAACAATTCATATACTTTGTAATTATAATAAACAGAACCACTGTTTGGGGGCTGCTGGATAACTATATGTTTCCCATCGACGGCGCCAGAGCAGTTTGGAAACTGCCATAATCGGCAGAAATCATGAGCCACATCCTTCCACATTTCTTGAGTTGGTGTCTTTATGTAATAAACACAATGAATATAGTTCCCAGTAGTTCATATTTGTGTACCTACTTTAAGATAAAGTGGCTGTAGGACATCCCACAATGCATCACAAGTTTCTTTGATGACCATATGGGCCGTTGATTTCCCGATCCGAAATCCATACGCGATGCTAATCATACTATCACCGCTAGCTAAAAATCTTTGAAAGATCTATTAAATTTAAGATATTCTAGGCTATCTGAAAACATTTAGAAGATAATTACCTGAGGGTAATTGCCAGTCTATGCGCTGGTGAGAGTGGTTCTCGAGAAAGTGGGAATTTTTGGACCCTATCTTTTATCAAATTTACGAGTTCATCAAACAGTTTTGGTGACATTCGAGTAAAGTTTTTAAAATACACATGATCATGTCGTCTCATTTGTTTAAGCTGGAATGTAAACATTTGATTTGACAACGTGTAAAACTCAATGCTAAAATTTAGGCACATTACAAAGAGTAAATACTGACCAAAGTGTGAAAATATCCCTCGTTTGTCCTCCTTCTCCATATGGGATGAACCCACCAACGTCGTTGACGCCGTTTATTTTTGTTATTTATTAAATTTAACCTTCTCAAAAGTAATAATTTCTTTTTCAATAAAAGTAGAGTAACAGTAAGCCCAGGCCCAGGCGCCATGTTTGTTGTTTTGAAATGAAACGTAGCTTGGCTTCTCGCCGCAAGCGCACGCTTTTTCCCTTTTCTATGTGAACTAATCAGAGTGCGAAAGCCGACGCTTCAAGCTTTTGCCGAACGCGGGAAGATCGAACTTTTCAGCTACGCGCTTACGCTTCAGCTTTCCGCTCTTGTATAAACGAGCCTTAAATGATAGCTGTGTACTTCTTCGCTTCTAATGACCAATTTGTTTTCAACAAATACAGAAGATGTTTTCTTTCATTACCATGCATTGCCAGCAAATTCTACCGGATGAAAAACTTTGCAAAAAACCCCCTACGCTGTAACTCGAAAGGTTGTCAGCTGATATGGTGGCAAGTGCTCCTTTAACAATTTGATTTCTAATAGCAAACACATTATTTTGAAGATCTTCAAGGTCATCTAAAAGGGGTTTTAGCACTTTGGAATATCCGTAGTGCTTTAAAATGGGGTATTTTACTGCCATTGCCAAATAAATACTGCTAAGCTTACTGCGTAGGGAAGGGTCGAAATTTCCTATCGTAAAGTAAATTAAAGTAACTTTATGTATTCCCCTTTTTGATCCTAGCGGATTGTTTAACTCAACTTCGTCCAAGTAAAAATGGAGTCTTAAAAAATTGGCATCTTTGGAAAAAAGTGGATGTGTTTTACATATCTCACCGTCTGCGTAATCAACTAATAATTCGGGGTCATGCTCTATATTTTTCTTTGAAAATTCCTCCCAGACGTCGTCATGGAAAAAAAGCTTTTTTAAGACAGAAATGATTGGAACATAGCTTAGCGTATTTTTGAAAGTTTCCCCATTTACCCGTTTCGTTCCTAAAATATAATCAACTGGCTCCACGTAATCCAAATTTTCCTTACAATATTTTTCCAATTTATAATTACTGTTAATAACACCCAGTACAGAGTTGGTAATTATGCGAGCTTGGTTATCAAAGTTGTTATCGGCATTCTGGGGTTCTCTTTGATAATTTGCGTTTAATGCTGTGTATGTTTCTAAACAGTTTCCTATCAATCCCGCTAAACTGTTTGATATGCTTGCTGTAACGGAAGCCGGCAACTTATGCTTTTCCCTAAGTTCTAACATAAAAAGAGCAGCGTTTCTGTCTAATTGAGAGTTGTTAAGCTCAACTGTTTCTGCAATGGGATCATCTGGGTTTTCTACCTCTAAATTAATCTGATCAGGGTTGTTTATGGGTAAGGGATCATCAACTAAATTTATATCAGAACCCTCTCCATTAATAACAGTTTCTCCAATATTTTCTACAAATATTCCTCCACGAAAATGCTTTGTGTACAAGTGGCTTCTAAGGGACACGTACTTAGTAAAATCGTTTGGATATGAAATAAAACAACATTTAAACTTCCGGTTTGGCTCATGACCATGACAAATACGGGTATGTTTTAACCACTTGGAAACTGAGTGACGTTCTACATTTTTGGCACAAATAGAACAAGAATATAATACCATGATTAAAGTAACCACTTTATATAATTTCGATAAACTGAAAAATACGTTAGTAAAATTATAATTACATAATTTAAACCGAAATGCTTCAAAACATAATCAGAAGTAAATAGCAGAAATCATCTATTAAAGGAGAGCCTTCCTATGTAAACAAAGTGTGACTGACGTAACGTCTTGCAGCACGTGTAGCTATATAAGGAACGTGTCGTCTGTCTTGAGTTTAGGCTTACATTAGAAACTTCGTGAAATTTCAAAAAAATAAGATCTGGATAAGCGGAAAGACAAAACCTCTCTCCATACTAAAACTAAAAATATCCTAGCAAGATAAAATGGAAAGTCAAAAGGTGGAAAAATCATTACATGATTATTTGTGCCTTTGTACCTTAAGACACTTCTGCAGCTACCCCCCCTGCCCCCTGTAAGAGAGCTCGCATGGAGTAATTACAACGGGAGCCTTAGATTTCAAACAACAGTCTATATCAGTGATTTCACTTGTATTCCTACTGTTATGGCTCCATGGGATCGCTCGGAATCGGCAAATAAAAAAACACTATTAGTTTTTTATTTGCCAATGCCTATTTTGATACCAACACGTGAGCTTGGTGGAATAAGGAGTGTTGGGAAGTACCCTCTTAAACAAGAAAAATTCACTAAGTTCTTGAACTAAACAATTCAAATGAGCTTTGTAAAAAAATGAAATATGAAACTTACCTTATAATTAAAAGGTCCAACTGGAGTATTCTGTTTGCTTAACGATAAGCTTAATTCGCTATAATCAGTGAGAATCTTATAATGATGATAATGGCACCGTTCATAAAAAATCCGCAAACGTTGCAACGTGCTAGAAGCCTCAACCACGGAAAAAAAACGTGTCGCTCAGGAAAGACTCGGCGTAATTTTCTGGCGCATATTTGACGTCACGGTTCCCAACGACGCGAGTGGTAGAGAGAAACGAGAAAGTCCCGTCTTTCAGCAAAAACTATATTTAGATTTTTAATTCATGACGTCACGGTTCCCAACGACGCGAGTGGTAGAGAGAGAGAGAGAGAGAGTCCCGTCTTTCAGCAAAAAACTATATTTAGTTTTTTAATTCATCCCGAACTTTCTCTCTGTCCTGCTGCGAAATAAGAGATTGTTCAAATTTGCACACTATCTTTTCAATTTCAGTGAATTTCGCCACTTAGAACGTTTCTTTTTTTTTGCACGCTATATTTTTACGAACTGTTCGTTTGTGAACGGAAACGTTCAAGTTTGAACAGCGTTTGAACACTTTTTTCTAAGAGTGTAAAGGGAAGCCACCGAGTCTTGCGGTATTCTCTTTGTTAGATGCTAGCTCGGCCGCGGGCCGGTGAATATTTTCACCCAGCAAGTCTTTTGTGGCGCCCTTTAATCATAGTAATTTTGCACGGCTGATAGATATTTCACCTTGTGCACATTTTATTTTATCCCAGCCTGGAATCCGTTGGCAACAATTTTCGGAGCACAAGACTCGGATTCGGATTCTGAAGCGGAAGACCAAACACTAAAGGCAACCTTAGATGACCAAGGTTGGGAGAGAAAACGTTGCGTAGCGCAGTCCCTACAATTAGTTGTAAATGATGCCATTAAGGCCAATGACAGATCGAAACAGTTACTCGAAAATGTCCAAAACTGGATAAACCTTTTTCGAAAATCGCCTAAATTGACGGAAGAATTAAAATCCAGAAGTGGCGGCGTTGATTTGAAAATGATAGGGGTTGTTTGCTGGGGCGCTGTTTTTCTTGGATTGGAACGATTTACGAAGGTCAGTTTATGTTAAGAGTCCATCTTTTCTAGAAAGAACCTCTGAATGTTTTTTGTCTAACTTCAATTTGAAAAGTTAGACAGGCAAGTTCTAGAAGGGAATACTTTCTACAATAAACAAATATATTCCACGATAATATGTTGAAAGCAATGGCTTATGCTTTGAATAAAGCTAAAAAAGACGCCAAATGTCAATGAAAAATAGACTTTCCGTTACCAACGGAAGAAGACGTCGAGGACGCGAAAGAATTCCTCGATATTCTGAGACCTTTAAAGGTCTCAACAGACTTCTTTCAGAAGAGTGATCCACTCTCTCAAGCGTTATAGGGGTTCTTTTGACCGTTTTCCAAGATATTTTCAGGGTGGAAACAAAAAATTCAACGATCGGAGTACTGGAAAACCTCCAAAATCGGTTTTCATCAATGTTGAAGGACCCATTTTACTTAGTGGCCTCTCTCCTCGATCCAACCCCCAAAAAACTTTTTGAGAGTAAGTTTCATTATCTATGAACATGTTTATTATGAGTATCGAACATAATTAGGCAGAAATCAGTTCTTATTATGGTACAATTTTGATTTTTTGCTTTTCCAACTTTGATGAATTAAATTTTGCTAAAAAATAAAATTCAATTTCATTCACTTTGATTATAGACACGTCAATAATACAATTCCATGTTCATAATTAACATTAATAAAATAAATTTACTACATGGATATAAGTCATGTTTATACTAATATTTCAAATCTTGAGGTTCTTATACACAACCAGTATGGATAAATTTGTATCCAAACTTCAAGTGCGTGACAAAGACACGCGCACATGTTTTCATTAGAGAGAGTGTGTTACTCGAAGCTGCGCAGGATCCCCCCTAAGGTTTGACACAGAACCAAAGCCATACTCGCCGTTTAATAGTTTGGACAACCGAGATGTCTACAGGCTGACATTGCCTTAGATTATAGGAGAGGTCACGAGGAGGATTTTCCAACTCTAGCTATTTTGGCAAGAAGATTCTTGGCAGTGCCGCCAGCCTCTGCCGATGTGGAACGTATGTTCTCAATTGCAGGTTTTTTAATGCGCGCCAGAAGAAGCTGCCTTTCGTTAAAACACGTAGCAGACATTCTTATGTACCGAGAATACAACAAAAAATAAAAATTTTGCAATTGTTTGAAAATATTTTGGTTTCGTTTTGTACGTTTTTCCATTGGATAATACCAAAAGTAATCCATAACCCTTTAGCTAATCAATTTTGCTACAATCCACGGCTTTATAATTATCAATACGCGTCAATTTGAAACTCGGAGAGGTAAGGACCGGTGTGGGGGGTATGAACGGATAATCGGATACACACTTTGCACAATCTTATTCTCCATGACGCCTCAGTTAAGCAATAGACCAGTACCGTTAGAAAGGGGGTGTAGACAGTGTATCTCTCCCTCTAGGCGCTCTATTGTAAGAGGGGATACTGTACACGCCCAGTAGGGGGATTACACTGAGCTATGACGTTTCCATACTGACACTACTCTATAAACGGCAGTGTGGAAAATCAGGAAAATATCAGAGTAGGGAAATTTGTTAAACATATCGCCATACTAGAGATGGAACAAATAATAATTTTTAATTTTTGAAATTTTATTTTCTCGCTTACTATGTGTCTATTTTCTTACGATCTCCTTTGTTATTATGAAAACATTAAACATGACAAGAAAGAAATTTTTTAATAGATTTACTAGTAGTAGTTATAAAGGCTAGTAATAAGTCTATAAGAAAGTAGAAGTACCGAGTGCCTTATTTTTATTCTGTGGCAGTTACGACTTACGAGTTGAGGTAATTTTAGTTTAAGCAGAAGCAAATCAATTAAAGATAGGAATTGTCATACTTATGGAAGCACTTTTATAAACTTATGGTAGTAATGAATCAATGGTACCGAGAGGGGATTGGCTTAGTTACGGGGACTTGACGTTAATATTGGTAGTCTAGATTTAAGAATCTTAATTGTGTGGCGGCTGTGGCCTGAGCTGACGACATCCAATAGAGTGGTTTCTTTCCCATATATGACAACGTCATAATCATGGATAAAGAATGCGTGTGAGGAAATTGTTTTCGCTCTACAGGATAGGCAACTCCCTATTACGGACGACAGCTTATTCTGAATATACTCTGTTGCAACATCGGTTGTCAGCACGCGCAAAGCTATTTCTTTATGCAATTTAGCTTTGTGCGTGCTGTCAAGAGATCAAAAACTTCAGGATTTAAAATACCCGCCCATTTTTCAGCTCAAGTGCACCGACCTCTAGTTTCAAATACGTGTAATAGGCTGTATTTAATTTCATTAGTATTTGAAAATTAGGCATAGAGGTCCGTGCACTCGAACTAAAAAATTCGCGGATATTTTAAATCCTGAAGATCCTGAATTTTTTGGTTTCTTGACAGCACTTAAAAACCTACGTTACATAGAGATCTGGCTTTGGTCGTGCTGACAATCGATGTTGTAACAGAGTATATTCAGAATAAGCTGTCGTCCGAGATAGGGATTTGCCCATCCTGTAGAGTGAAAACAATTTCCTCACGCGCGTTCTTTATCCATGGTCATAATCCTCTATCTCTTACTTTATTGATATCCCCTTCCGGGGGAAAATATTATTTTTTCTTATAAAAGTCACAAACCGAGGTATGAGATATGAGGGTGTGACGTCAAGAGACATTTCGTAGTACCACAGCTCTATTGGAGCATTTACACTTGAATATTTCTATGATTGAATGACTCTATGCTATACCTCATGGTCGCCTTACCAGTGCCACCATCGTGCAGCCCGTGAAACAAATTTTTATTGTTGTTAAATATTGTTTATAATTTTAATATATTTATATATTTTTAATTTTGACTGTAGTTCAATTAATTTATTTTGCCTTAAAATGTTAATTTTCTGAGATTAATAAATCTTTTATATCTAAAATGTTAATTCGCAAATATTCTTCTTTTTTCTACCTTCTTTAACATTGGCCTTCCTTTCAAAAGAAGGAAGATTGGGTTCCGAGAGAGGAGATCTTCTCGAAAAGAAGGCGCTGTCCCCTCTCTTGGAATCTTTCGTTCAACCATAGTAGGTTTCCTTCTAAAGAAGATAAACTTTCCTTAGCCTTTTTTTACAAAGAAGGAAAAATTTTCTTCTAAGGGGGGAAACCTACAGTTGAGAAGGGGTAATATCACTTCGAACCCTAGACCTTCAGCCTCTCTGAGTTACTCACCCCTTTCTTCTCTCCAACACCCCTACTCTTGAACGGGGAAGGGAGAGGAGAGAATTTTTCAAAAAGCTTCTGAGAAGGTGAAGCGGGATTTGCCGGTGTCGCCCTCTGTGTCAAAGAAGGGGAAGGTTGGTCTAGGGAAGAAATCGCCAAATTCCCACCACTGCTTTTTACAATGCAATAGTAGGTTTTTTAAGCAACGCTAGTATAGTATTAAGATTTACTCTTTTACGAAGTGTGTAGAGCCATGATAGTGTTCAGTGTTGTCTTTAGTGAACGCGGTGTGAACTGGTTAAGTCGCGATGTTCGGGAAAGAACGAGTTTGTCAAACAGGACAAAAACGCGAGCAAGCCAACTTGGTTTGGTAATTTAACGTGGTGAATGCCCCTTTTTGTTTCATAGACCCATTGATTTTACCTTTTTAAACGTCATACAGCTGGAATTTTGAAGTATGGACTGTTTTAGGTTAAGGTGACATTTAGTGATCGAATTTAGAATAAGTGACTCTAAGTGAGAAAAATTACTTAGTATCAGCCCTGGAATTGCGGTTACTTCACATCTCTACTCGTGCGCGAGTTGGATTAGGAATTGGGATTCTAATCCAAAATCACGTCAAAACTAGAGGTTAATTCAAAAAATACTCAATTGAAGTTGTATGGTCTCTGTTGACAAGTTATTGATGACTTGCTGTTACCAGTGGTGTTGCTCGCGTGTAATAAGTATTTCCATCAACAATTTCAGAACTACTTTATTTCCTAAATAACGTTTCTCCTCAAAAAGAAACATATTTTATATACCAAAACAATGCATTTATACGCAATCCTTGGCGAAACAACGACACTTTTTCAAACTCACGCAAAAATGATTATACATATGTATTGCAATTTGAAATTATGAGAAATTTGATTTTAATTGCGTAGTTAAAACATTTGTTATAATTAGTCTAGGGGATACCTAATAATAATGTTAAAGAAGTTTAATGGATTTAAAGAAACTGTCGTCATTGAAATAATAATATTTAATAAAAATGATTTAAAGTGAAAAAGCTAGCATACTTCCAGATTAACAAATCTGAATGGGCTTTAAGATAATCTCAATAATTATTTCTATAGCAATAATATTTTATAACGACTCAAAAAGTTATGGTTTCATATAAAAGTTATGAATATGTTTTTTTGTGGAGTTTAATTTTTATATGCTTGTCCTTTAAAATACAGATTAAAAAGGTCGATATAATTTCGGATCAGTTTGCCTAATATCGGCAACTTTGGAAATAAATTAGGAAAACGGAAAGTTTTACTGAGTTCATGAGATATGCTCCGTAAGAGAGCTGGTCATGTGGTTTCGTACATCATAGATACTGGTAAAGCAACGCCTGGTCAGGCGTTGTCAAATTAAGGCTTTGTACCGACTAAATAGGAAGATGGCCTGCAAAACTTACCGAGTGTAGGACTTCAATTCTCGCTTCCGTCGTTCTGGAACTAGCTCTAGCATTACGAAGCGTCGGTAGTGTCATACTTATGGAACATACCTTATAGACTTATGGTTTTATTAATATTTTCTGGCATCATTTGTCATTCAAAATAAATTAACTTCTTTTAAATGAAAACTAATTAATAAAATATTAAATAATATTTTATTTCGCTAATCTACATTTTGGAAAGATTTCCATGTCAGAAAGCAAATACGTTATCCGAGTTCTCACGGAGGTGGACATTTGTAACGTCTTGAAAATTATAGAGACGCCGCTTGAGTCGCTAGGAATTCCGGGAAAAAATCTAGACTCGCACCATAGCTCGCGTCCTCACTCTAAAGTCAACAGAGAGATTGTAGCAAGCGAGTTGGAGCTTTCGGTTTCTACTTCTGCGGTTGGTCATAAATGTTTTAATCAGGCGTGATAAATGACTAAGGACCAAAACTATTCAATGATTGTACGCTTGTTAAAAATAATACAACCATTGAATAGTATTAGCCCCCAGCCATTATATAGTGAGCTTCCCTCCAATATGGTATCGTAAAACTAAATCTATCTGAAAAATAAAAATAAGAATTGTATTAACTATAAATTATATTAATAAACATTGACAATAGACAACGTACAATTTTGAAAGCTGGGGGCTTTAGGTCTATTATGAAATAATAATGGCCTCTAAGTAAATAATACCCTGTAGAGTTTACCTAAATCTGGAAGAATTGAAATGCAGTTACTGACACAAAAGTAAATTTTTTTTAGGTTTTTTTTTGCTTCTTCCCTTCCCCATTTAACTAAGTAACCGCTTCCCCTATGCCCGTGCAAAAGCTATACATTACGGAAAAAAAATTCGTCTAAACTCTGTATTACGATGTCTGCAATAGGGTCTTTTGTCTTGCAATTGTACAAGGACTTTCTCACATCATCGTACACGATTGAAGCGTTCGGGTACCTTGGTAATAATAAATGGTTTTAGGTAAAATACATCGTTCAAGCCGAATTAAGGTGGCGCTTTCTTTTATGGCTTTTAAAACTTTTTAGATTTTTTCTCGACATTTTCTTAATGTACATTGAACGTTCATTTTGTAATTTTTGTTATCAAAATAGTAACCCCGCAATGTACTTTTGTTTGCTGTGGGAGCAACGCAAACAGATGTGCCTATAATTTTAAACAAGCCAAAACCTTAACTAAATCTATATTGTAATAGCTTACCTTCCAGTGGCAATTTCTTCGGCAAATTAGAGCGCTTGGAAGCTTTTGCGGCTCTTCTAACCGCCTTCTTTTCAGCTGTGATGTTAGCTTCACGTTTTCCAGCTTCTCTAAATCTGACCGGTGATTATGATTTTTTCTCACGACCAAAATCCCATTATTGACTGTCGCTGTTGCGCCGCAAGCTTTACCGTCATCTGCATCTGGAAGTACCCCTTTCCTCCAACGTCTTAAATTCATACTACCGCCTCTCGAACCTTTGTTCTTGACGTATCCATAATTGTCGTAAACATACACGGCGGACCCAGATCTCTTTCCTTCGATTGTCTCCATGGTAAATCAGTTTCAAAGACCCGCTCCTTTATGCGAAAATTGCAGAATGAATGAACGTGCTGGATAAGTACGATTTGTTCTTCTTCTCGCACCCCTTCAGATTTTTTTCCTGCCCCGCGAACTTTTCCCTCCCGACTGTTTTAGGTTGGGCATAATTTTAGCCTTTCGATAAAAATAACAATAATATTAAAATGACCTATCAAGAAACTTCCCAAAATAAATTTTTTATTGAAATATTTATTTGTGGCAGTGCTGTACAACTAATATACTTATTATTTTCCATTAGCAGATAACCTTAATGATATTGTGATTAGTTTTTTTATCGTACTTCAATGGTACAAAAGAAATGCTTTAAATTAGATCGCTTACGAAAAATAATAACATTAAGTTTCTATTTTTTATTGGGATTTCCCCTGGAGATAAAAAAAATATTTTCAACGGTAGATGAGACAAACACGCTAGTTTCTACTTTCATTAATCAGTAAAACATGCCTAATTATGATAAAAATTAATGTTTGTTTATCTCTTGCCACCTGGTGTTAAGTTTCGTTGAGAGCGACTAGTAAGTTTTCCGATTTGTTTCGCTCGGCCACTGTTAACAACTACTCCCTCATGGCAGAGGGTTTAATCAATATATCTGGATCTTCAGTATTTGATGGTAAATATTTTCGAATTTTGAAGCATGACCCAAATAGTCCGAACACCGTAGTAGCCAAATGCATCCTTTGCAACCCAAAAGACATTGCTATAAAAGGTCAAATAAAATCATTCTCAAATTTCAAATCCCATGTAAGACGGAACATGGTGACGAGTCCCTTCAAGCTTTTCTCCGCCATTTAACTGAAGAACGCGATCGCAGACGTGCTTCATCTCAAGTAACTAGTAACAATACACCTAAAAGACGACCAAATATTTTCTCCCAAGAAGACTTCGACTCAAAAGTTCTCGATTTCGTTATACACGCGATGGTGCCATTACGCATACTGGAAGATCAGTTTTTCAAACGTTTATTTGAATACGTACTGATTTCGAATGTAATTAGTCGACGGTCACTTGGACGCCATATGGAAACCAAATTCGAAAATGAGTGTGAGAAGTTGTCAGGCGTATTCCGTAACGTACAAGACGTTTGTACCACTGCAGACATTTGGTCGTCACCAAAACGGAGCTTTTTTTGGAGTGACTGCGCATTGGATAGATGCAAATACATGTGAACGAAAGTCAGCTGCTCTAGCATGTAAACGGTTTAGAGGAGTTCATAACGAAGAGAGAATTAATGAGATCTTAAGCGATATTCGCAGTGACTTTGGACTGGATCCAACGGTTACAGACAACGCCAGCAATTTCGTCAAAGCTTTTAAAGTGTTTGGTATTACCATCGTTGAAACAAGTAACAAAGAAGTGTTCAATATTGTTGAACGCCTCTGGTCGTCCTAAATCAGCCGAAATTATACAAGCAAATTTAGGTCACGCATTGATAAGACCGCACTCTAAGAAATAGAGGTGGAAGTCTACACCTTTTTAACTCTTTTTGATGGTGCTAAATTCAACACCATATCCAGTGTTGGTTTACAACCCAAAGGGTGTTAAATCACACACTCTAAGAAAATGGAGTGTGCTTTAACACCTTTAAAATAAGTTTATATGGGTCGAAATTTGACACCGTTTCAGTTGTTCCTTTACACCCCTGAAAGGATTTAATAACACTTTTGATCAATGGGTGTCAAAGATAAGAATAAAAATTGTGCAACACAAGTACAGTTTAACACCTTCTTAACTGTTATTTCGCATTAAAAGTAAATTTTTTTATCCGAGTTTAAATAACATTTTTAAGAGTGTCGCATAGCACCTTTCTCAGTGTCGCATAACACCTTTCTCAGTGTCGCATTACACCTTTAAGAGTGTCTCATAAAACCTTTAAGAGTGTCGCATAACACCTTTAAGAGTGTCGCATAACACCTTTAAGAGTGTCGCATAACACCTTTAAGAGTGTCGCATAACACCTTTAAGAGTGTCGCATAAAACCTATAAGAGTGTCCCATGAAACCTATAAGAGTGTCCCATGAAACCTTTAAGAATGTCGCTATAACCTTTCAGAGTGTCGCATAACACCATCAAGAGTGTCGCTTATCACCTCTCGGTGTGTTGCATAACACATTTAAGATTTTCGCATAACACCTTAAAGAGTGTCGCATAAACCCTTCAGAGTGGGATTTTTTTAGTAGGATATATAGCAGTAGAAATAATGCTATATTGACGGAGAAAATACTATGGATTTTTGACCACTCATGAGGGATAATTGAAATATCGATAACTCGTATGGTTTTACTGTTTAATTACTGTTTGAGCATTCGCTATTCCGCAGAATTATTAGCATTTAGTGCTATATTCATAGCAAGGTTTCACCTTGAGAGAACTTATTACCCTATAAGGAGGAAATTTCTCACGTGCAGAACTATACCCCTTTAAGTAAGGGTATTTCTAGGATGAAGTGTTCAACTGCATATAAAGTTGGCCATTTGATGAACCTAAAATGCAGTGTAAAACTGCATGAAAAATCGATCAATTTTCCCGTATTACACCTTCTGAATAAAAGGCAGAAAGTTTCCGATTTGTACAATGCAATGGAAACTAAATTGGTTTTTGAGGCCATAATATTCAGGTAGTAGATTTAGACGTTCTTGTTAAAGTTAATAATCTCTTTTCACTAAGAGTTTTTCAAGCACCAGAAACGCGTTTAACCTAATTTACTCTACAACATTTACAAAAACAAAACCCTTTTTGTACTCTAATTTTTCTAAAAATAAAACATGTCAGAAAAGCAAGTGCCCCACATGTTTGCCTGTCAACACTAGACTAGAGGTCTAAAAATGGTCTCTACATGGTTTAAACTTAAACATCATACCAGTAATTGTTTAAATTTAGGTATATTATGGTTTATTTTTTTACAGATCAAACGTGCTATAGAGAAAAATCTAT
The DNA here is from genome assembly GCF_054372755.1 of Phalangium opilio. Classification (NCBI taxonomy): domain Eukaryota; kingdom Metazoa; phylum Arthropoda; class Arachnida; order Opiliones; family Phalangiidae; genus Phalangium; species Phalangium opilio. Next base: position 19,955,617 of record NW_028324189.1, read on the forward strand.
CCCGTTTACCAGTCCCTTTAGAGATGCAGCGTTCATGGCGCTACTATTGATATTACTTCAATCCTAATTTATTGAAGAATAAAAATACAAGCTTTGTGGTTTTAAAACCTAGAACCATCAGAGACCATTTGATTATTGCCATAAGAGAAGCAAACACCACAGGGCAGGGCTGCCATCGGAGGTACTAAGAAGCACCGTTAGAGGCAGTGGGAGTTGGCCAGCCTTCCGTGTGTAGTAACCGGGGCTTCGTCTGGTGTTTCCTAATGCCAATATTAATGATCTAAGTCTATAATTATTCAAAACCAAGGCAATGAATACTGTTTAAAAAATCATCAAAAGCTAAAATAAATATAGATGGCGCAACAAAGAAGGTTAATTTAATGTTAAGTGTACACGGCGCCCACACTCTTCCTAAAAGGCCCAAAGTGCTGGGCTTCCTTTGAATAAAAAAATTTATTCTGATCTAAATTGCTTGCGTCTGCTGATATAAATTTGAAATACAAACAAAACTTTCATTAAAAATCCATTAATATCTCAAGAATTTACTATAAATTGTTTATTTACCCCGATTTAAATATAAGTTTATCCTTTTAAGCATCATTTTGCAATAATATCAAAGGATATGTTATTGATTATGGCTTATTTTACCTTTCTTTTATATTTAGATAAGCTAGCAAATCGTAAAACAAGGTATCCTCTTGCTACTCTGTTATTCTCGGAGAGATATTAGCATTATATATTCTCATTAAGTATCGTCTTTTTGACGCTAATTCCTACTTTGGGAAAGCCGAACTAGGCGCGGGAGTTCGGTCAAATGGTACATCCTAAGGTTGGTTTCATTGTAAATTCTGTTCAATGGTAGGGAAAAAACATAACCATCTGAAGAAATATTTTCATTATTGGTAACTATTTAACGTTAAATAACCAGAATTCTAACCTTGTAACTTCGCCAACTTTATTAATTCAGCCCTGAGGGCGCTCCTATTTCGAGAATTTTTCAGAACCTTTTAATTCGCCGAATGCGTCCGCAAGGGGTGCGCCTCAGAACATAAATTTCCCGCGAAATTTGAAATGGTGTTTTTAAAGTGTTACTTTACACTGAATTTACACCTTAAATTACCCAAAAAACTCAAGGTAATAAAACTCTTTGCTGGGTGTTTTTACGGTGTAAGAAAATGAGTATTCTAAATTTACACCCTTTTAACACATTTTTAACACTTCGATTTCTTAGAGTGTACCATTGGCAAAGACTGGTAGAAGGACTTGGTGAAAAACGAGAAAAAAACTGATATGGAAGACCCATTGTCCGAACCTACGCCGGCGAAGATGAAGAAAACTTCCGGTTTATGGAGCTTCTTAGAAGACATCGCTTCAACGACCACAAATGACCCCGAGCCTTAGAACCCAGAAGTTCATGAATTAGCCAAATATTTCAATGAACCTCTCGTTCCTAATAATGTTTGTGTTTTCGAAAGGTGGCGCGCGAATAAAGAACGATTTCCAATTCTGGCCAGCCTCGCTAAAATATATCTGACGGCACCTCCATCCAGTGTTGAAAGCAAACGATTATTTAGTACAACTGGAAAAATCCTTACAAAATTAAGAAACCGACTAAAACCAAATATTGTGGGAAACCTTGCATTTTTGAAGGGAAATGTTAAATTGTGGGAATAAATAAATTTTGTGTTATTTGTTTCAATTAGTATTGATTGATGGTCATGTTTCTACCGGAAATATCGGTTTACATTAAGCCGATATTGGCCGATATATCGTTGCATTCCCAGCCGATATTGGCCGATACCGATATGAAAAAGATAGGCCGATATATCGGTGCATCCCTATCCCTGGCCATTTTTTGATAGTAATAATAGTAATTCGACAGTTGCCGTGCAAAATCATCACCTGTGCCCAGCCGGGCACATTTTGTTCGAGAATAATTCACGACTTCCGCAGCCGTTTTTCGAGGGCCTAAAAGCATAAAACTTTGCATTACCAAAGTAGGAAATCCATGGGTACTTTTATACTTTTGTGGTTTCATTTTTACCATAATTAGTCAAGTAACTAATTTGATATTAGTAATTCTAAATAATTAGTTTGATAAATAGATGCCTAATTTCCAATTGAATTTAATTAGTTTCTATGTCTAATTAGTAATTGGCTAATTAATTAGTTCGTAAATATTTATCTAATTGCTAATTAGCACAGCTTTGCATGAAGGTAAAACAATACGGCAGATTTTATGGGTAATTTCTAAAACATCCGTGTTACTGAAACCATAAAAAATAATTTGAAATCAAGGTTTTTCCAAAGAAGAATTAACTGTTGTTTAACTTACCATGTTCATTGCGGTGCTTTTTCTACAACTAAAGATAAAATCAAATTAGCTCCATAAAACTATTGTTTTATGGAGCTAACTATGTGGTGTTTCGTAATGATCGTGAAACTAGGGGTGGTGGAGTTCTTTTGGCTATTAGCCAAAATCTCTCGCCTGTCGAGACTGTCATTGATAATGAACTATATAAGACTGCCTCTGGCAAACGTCTCGAAGTCGTTTTTTCGTCCACTAAATGCGACTCAAGATCAGTTCTCTTTTGTTGCGTTTATGTCCCCCTCCGGTTATCCAAGACTACATATTGAGTTTATGTTCTCTACTCAGTGAGATAACAGATATTATTAACAGTCATGATATCTTTGTCTTGTTCGGTGACTTCAACATGGCATGCCTTGGGTTTAATAGACCTCTCTCTGAAAGTCATCCCTCGTTGGACTTTTATGAATGCGTATCCAATATCGGTCTAACACAAGTTGTCTCTGATAGCACTAGACTTGGCAATACTCTTGACTAGGTTTATATTAATGAACGTCGCTTCATTAAGGAAGTTAAAACAATCGATAATCTTCCTGGTTGCGATCATGATGCGGTGACTGGTCTAATCGCTTGTGAACGTGCAACGCCAAGAAGCTCTTCTACGGAAGTTCTACAGTTGAGTCGCGCTGATGTGAAGGGCTTGAATGGCCTGATAGAGTATGCTCCGTTGCATTTAGCGTTTAGTGTGGACTTAATGAAACACGGGACTTTTGGTTACAACTGTTTTGGTCTTGTTTTAAGGACTGTGTTCCTTCAAGGACGGTATACTCAAAGATATTTCGGCAGCCATGGATTTCCGGTGATATTGTTCACCTTTCTAATGTCAGAAGAACTTTATACAAACTTTTTATATCTAAGCCAACTGAGGCTAACAGAGCTAGATACAGACGGTCGTGTAATTTGATAAAAGCTAAAACTCGCTCTAAATTTAATGATTACGTGAACGGCCTGTCCTCTAAGATTAAGGACAAACCGGATAAGTTTTGGAAGTTTGTCCCTGGTAAAACTACAATACCTATACAGAACTTTATGAATATACCCCTGTCACTGACACTTTTCGATTGCTTCAATGTTTAACCCTATTTTTCAATCTTGCTTCAATAAGTCTGACTCAATCCCTCTTGATGTTGCTTCATTGCCTAATCCGACTAGGGACCCAGATCTCGTTTTTACTCCCGGTTCCGTTGCTGCTGATATAGTACGCTTAAAGTCCAGTTCTTCGTCTGGGCCCGATGGGGTTTCTACTAAAATGATTAAGCTGTGCGCTACGAGCATAGCTTGTTAAAAATATAGAGTAAGAAGGCGCTTTCATTTTATTTTTAAGTATACCTTTACTTTACTTGTTTTAAGAATACTCATCCTTTTGTAACGCGCACTGAACTTAAGCAGTTCCCATCCATAGCTAGCTCTTGTTTTCAGTCCGAGAAGCTAGACTTTATTCAACAGCTCTCCCAGAGTATTTACATGGTGTAAACCGGGGGAATTGTCTTTAGATAAAATTTAACAGTCGCGTAAAGATGAACACTAACGTTAACGGTGCGAGTGGCGGATCCGGAAACAGCAGTGCTACGTTCGCTGGCGGCAGCGGTAGCAATGGACAAAAAGTTAAACTCGCAAAGGCATCGAGAAAAAGTATAAGGGCCGCGGCTACCAGGAAAGAGAAGCAGGTAGAAGCTTTGTTGGCTGAACCAGAACCGGAATTGGAAAAGCTGGAAGATGCTTTGGATTCTCTTTCTCAAAAGAAAGAAGAACTTATCCAAATTGACGCTAAAATAGAGGCGTTGATACTTGATAGAAGATGATGCAGAAATGGAAAAAGAAACTTCGGACGCAATCGTGTGCAAGGAGAAACTCCAATCATTCAAATCAGAAGTAGCTAGAAGAATCAAAAAAGTTACAGGCGGAACGTCAGGATCGTCTTACGGTGGCTCCACAACCATCATTAGTCCTGCATCGTCAGGAACGCTGAACGTAGGAGCGACCAACTTTCAACAATCGGAAGTAAAGCTCCCACATTTAACTACTCCACAATTCGACGGAACCTTTGAAAAGTTTAACAGTTTTTGGGGACGTTTCTCGGCGACAATAGACTCCAATCAAAGACTGACAAAGGTAGAAAAGTTGATTTACTTAACCTCATATCTTGAGGGTGAGGCGTTTAATACAGTAGACGGCTTAACCGAAACTGACGCCTCATATGATGAAGCGGTTAGATTGTTAAAGAGACGATTTGAGCGATCGGAATTTACTATTAATACTCACATGAGAAACCTATCTAATATTCAGCCGGTAACTGATTCAAAAGACCTTAAATCATTACGAAATTTATTAGACACTTGCGAGATTAGTTTACGAAGCCTCGAAGTTGCAACGGGTCTGCAGACCTCGTTGCAGACGACGCTTGCCTTAGAGGTATAAACTTTCATATGTCCAGCCCCGGCACTTCTCCCACCCCCTCCCCTTTTTGTTTATCCGACGCGAAAAGAAACGCCATTCAAATACGATAAGTCAGTTGCTTTTGTTTTCGACAGTGAGCGGTAATCACTTCACCGGCTGAAGGATAGAACCAGGCTCGGGTTCGTCGTACCGCATTTCAATTACGCGTAAATTATTGTCGCGTTATCCTATCGGAATTATTCAAGTTTCCTTTTGTGGCGTTATTTATTGAATAAAGAGGTATGTGTTTTCTTGCTTTTAAATTTTCCGCTCGAAAAATAGGCTTATTTCTATTTTTCCGCGGCTTGTAACGATTCCCCTTTCACGACCGGCCACATTATTTCACCGGGGCAATCTGTTGCAAATGGTGCCGATGCCCATGATATTCGAACCCTTGGCTTATTGCTTTTCCCGTTTCACCGTCGCCATTTTTTTCGACGGGGCGGTCGGGCCCGCTTCGGCTTCGTTCTCGTTTTAGTTCAAGTTTAGGCATGAAGGCCGCCATTTTGATTTTGCGCCCATGTTTCTAGAATATTCCACCGCGTAGTTCCGACTTTCGGATTTTTTTATTATTTATTGACTCCGCAATCCTTACAAATGCCTATTGCTTTTAGAATTACCAGACGCTTCAGTCAAGAATTTCACATCGTCCCCTCTCTACTTTGTGACGCAATATTAGGACAAGACTTCCTTGAGGACTGGAGAACTATCATTGATTTTGGGAACCTCACTTGTACCATAGATGGACTAACCTTGAAGTTAGTTGAAGTGACAGAAGATCAATTGCCTCCGTCGCCGCAAATGATTTCCAATGTAAATGAAGCAGTTGAATCAACCTCTCTTTCGCAAAAGCAAAAGAGGGAGTTGAAGGAACTCCTTCTCCGATTCCCAGAATTGTTTAGCGACAAGTTAGGGCGAACTAGCCTGGTCAAACACGAAATAAATACCGGTAGTGCTAAACCCATCCACAAAAGACCATATCGCGTGAGCGAAGATAAGAAGAAAATTATCGAGCACAACATTTATGAAATGTTAAAGGACGGTATCATAAAGCCATCGACTTCACCATGGGCTTCTCCTGTAGTAATCATAGAACAGGATGATGGATCAGGAACTGGGAAAAAGAAATATAGATTCTGTATAGACGTTCGGGAACTCAATTCCATCACAGCCAAAGATCCCTATCCGATTCCTCGAATCGATGAGACGCTGAACAAATTGGGAAAATCCAAGTAAATCACGGCCCTGGACTTGAAATCTGGATATTGGCAAGTCGAGATGGAACCCGGAAGCGCACCCAAGACTGCCTTTATAACTCATGCCGGCAAGTATCAGTTTAATGTTCTCCCATTTGGACTCTGTAATGCTCCGAGTACCTTTCAGCGTTTGATGGATGAAGAATTCCGCGATGGAGAAAAATTCTCTATCGTCGTGTATCTGGACGATATCCTCATCGCATCCGAAACATGGAAGGAACAGAAAAATGCTCTAGAATACGTCATGAATAAATTGAAGAACGCTGGTCTTACTCTTCAATTGAAGAAATGTCGATTTGCTCAGTCGGAAGCTGTAGTCTTGGGACATGTCATAAATGAGACAGGAATCTACATCGATCCATCCAAGGTGGAAGCCATCCGATAATATCCTCGACCAAGAACTTTAAGGGAACTTCAACGCTTTCTAGGAATGGCCGGATGGCATCACCGCTTTATACCCCATTATTCGAAACTGGCCACCCCACTTAACAACTTGAAGAAAAAGGGAATCAGATTTAAATGGGGCCCTGAACAAAACGACGCTTTTAAGAAAATCAAGGAAGCGATTTGCAACTCTCCACCTCTGGCTGCGTACAAGCCAGACGCCCCCAGCATCCTAACAACTGATGCCTCAGACGCTGGGTTAGGAGCAATGCTCTCCCAGATTCAAGACGGAACTGAAGTTCCGATTGCCTAAGTCTCAGAAACGCTGAAGCGAGTTACAGTACATCCGAGAAGGAATGTCTCGCGATTCACTGGGCTATTAGACATTTCCGCCCGTATCTGGAAGGAAAACCATTCACGGTGGTGACTGACCACAAAGCGCTACAATGGCTCTTTGGATTGAAGGAACCAAATTCGAAACTTGTCAGATGGGCGATGTATCTGCAGACATTTGATTTCAAGGTTCAACACAAGAAAGGCGTTGAAAACGTCGTCGCGGATGCCCTTTCAAGAGCTCCGACTGGACTTTATGCCATGTCAGTCGCTTCCTCGGTGGAAGAAGAAGAGAATCCAGGTACATCATCCGAAGAATCCAATGCACCATCGGATCATTTTCATCTCGCTTATATTTTGCCACCATACCCGCATGCGATCTTTCACATCTTCGACCGCGATGATATTATAACAGCTCAGGGAGAAGATCCTATCATCCGTCGCATTATTGAACTTTTACGACAAGATAATCCTCCGGAAAACCCAGATTTTGAGATGGTAAACCATCTAATCTACCACAAGGCGTCCGGAGTCCGCCCAGCAAGAATTTACCTACCAAGATCCTTAAGAAGGGAAGCAATACGACTTCTACATGATCATCCACTTTCCGCACACAGAGGGAAATATAAGACCAAAGAAAGAGTCGGCTACAGATACTGGTGGCCCGACCTAGAGAAGGACGTAAGACAATACGTCAAGGAGTGCGTCTTATGCCAACAATATAAGATTAGCAACCGCAGAACTCCAGGGCTTATGATCCCCACCGTTCCAACTGGACCATTCGATAAGATTGGAGTCGACTTTATGGGACCATTTCCAGTCAGTAGAAGAGGATACAAGTATCTCCTCGTCTTCACAGACTATATGACAAAGTTTGTCGAACTGATACCATTGAAGAGGATAACTGCAGATGCCTGCGCATTAGCTCTCAAGAACTTTGTCTGTAGATGGGGTGCACCAAAACAGATCCTCAGTGATCGAGGAACGCAGTTCGTGTCCTCCTTATGGCATGACACATGCAAATTATTCCACATTGGACCTATCCATACCTCCCCGTATCATCCGCAGTCGAATATTACCGAACGAGTCAACCGCGTCCTGGGAGAAACGATCTCCATTTATGTCGAAAATAATCATCGGACATGGGATGAAACGTTGAATGCTCTCGCCTTTGCGATCAACTCCGCTCCTCACGAGACAACTAAGCGATCCCCATTCTACCTAAACATGGGACGAGAACCAAGACTCCCCTGGGATATAGACATCGGTATGTCTCTTTAAGAATTCGAAGATCGATCTGAGACGTTAAGAATCCTCAGGGACCAATGGAAACTAACGAAGAACTTTTCCAAATTGGCCCAAGCCAAACAAAAGAAATACTACGATCTCAGGAGGGAAGATCTTGAATTTGAAGTCGGAACTATCGTATGGAAAGTAACTCATCCTCTATCCAACGCCACTCTTGGCCGAATGGCCAAGCTCTGCCCGAAATGGACCGGCCCGTTCAAAATTATTGAAAAACGAAGTCCTCTTGTATATATCCTGGAAGATATGATTTCTGGACAAAAGACCGGCCCCATCAACATCGCTCAGTTGAAGTTATATCAAACCCCAGAAGCTCCATTGGAAGGAAACGAGACATCCAGTTCCCCAGGAGAAGAAAGAATCGATCTGGAAAATCCTAACCAGGAAAGCGAGGAGACGCGACCAAAAGAAGTTATCTCTCCGCTAAGGCCAAGAGTATCATCTCCAAAAGGAACACCAACGCGAGAAATTCCTGAAGAAGTCGTCTCTACGGAAGGAGTTCGGAATATGGAACCCACTATACCGAACACACCTGTTACTCCAGTAAGGACAACAGTAACACCACCTCCCGAAGGAGCGCATACTCCCAACGTATCTCAAGACAAACCTCGACCACCCTCTGAGTCATTCGAGGAAGTTGTAGAAATGATCGGACCATTCCGATTTGTTGACCGAGTTCCGAAAAGGAAAACTCAGGAACCAAAAGAGGTTATTCCAGATGCTCCTCGCGTAGACGTACCTCAACCGGAGGAAATACATTCAGAACCCGACTCGCTACCACAAGAAACGATACCTCCCTCCGCGACCACACAAGTATCTCCGAAGCTTACGACTGAGAGAACGAAGAGGGACCACCCTACCACAACGTCAACGGAAGGGATCCGACCTAGGAAGAAAACTCTTCGGAAATTGAGTACCTCTACCGATGACGACAGAGCATCCGACACGGAACCAGAAAGACGAGGTCCTCCGATGACCTCCTCCGCGGCTCCAAGACGAAAGAGACGACCTTTGAGAAGAAAATCAAGGAGAAACCCCACTAGCGACGAATCTGAGATCCCCGATCTCCGTAAAAGAAGTCACCCGACAACAACGTCGTCTGGTATTCGACCGAAGAGGAAGCAATTCAGAAAGGCATCCAGTAGAAGCCCTCCGACCGAGGATTCCAGGATTCGGACTAAGCAACGAATAGTTCGACCGAGAGCTCAAAAGCGGGATGAATTGAGTTCGTCCTCCGAAAACGCGGGCCGAATTGTAAGCACCGGACGAGGAAACAAACGAACCAGAGTGCCAACAACAGGAAGTTCGTCCACCAGACCTCAAAGGAAAATGCAGAAGGCCCACACCTTATCAACAAGCCCGGAAGGCGATTTTCCCCCTTCCGCCGTAGCAGAAGAAACTGAATCTTCGAGTAGTGAAGATGACACTCGACCCCTAATAACTCCCTCCATTCCGGAGCATAGAGCCACAAACTATGAGAAACCCTTCCGGAAGGGATGGATTCGCGAACTATGTTACCGCCATACAGTCCACAGACACTACGCCTGTCCTTCCAGCTGCAAATACGATACCCGATACCGCAGCTATACCCACCGAAAATCCCGGCCCCGAGGCCGCGACTCCCGAAGGTACGCCTCAAGTTACCGCTGCAGATCATGGCACTCCCCAACGACGTCTCGGAACGTACCGAGATACACTACCTCTATATACGCAATATGAGCGCCTTTATCAAGATTACGGACCCATACCCATCCCCCAGGAAAAACTGTTTGAGGTTTCCGAGTATGATAGACTGTTTGTGCCCGATCTCCCATATTTACGAGCCCCACCAGCCGATCGTACCTTATTCCCCATTGCCTGGGAGGGCATGCTCGAGTCGGATCGTGTCCGACTTTATCCCGTGACCCCCGGAGGATTTCCTTATATCACTCGACCGACAGCAACGTATGAATGCCTCGTGTGTCACGCAATAGGCCTCCATCGTGCCATGGTATGCCCCAGGAAGTTTATTCAAAAGGACCGGCAACGCGGTATTAAGACCTCCCGTGTGGACTTCTCTGGCCAATAAGGCCCCAACAAAAAAAAAACCAAAAAAAAACAGATATATTACACCATAATAACTTTTGTACTGAACACGAGCTTTGTCCATGCCCCGTTTCTCTTCTCTTTTTTTTGTGTGGGTGTGTGCAACGGTGTCTAGCAGACACCGCTGCAGACGACGCCTGGCGGAGCTGGATTTTTCTGCTTATGTTCTGCCAGCGGTCGAGCTTATATTTTTCACCCCTCCCCTTTTTAGTATGCGCCGAAACCGAAGTGATAAAAACACCGGGTTTTTCTCTAAGCAACAGTTGTTGTGTTACGCTTTCTTTCCGTCGCGGTCTTTTTTCTCTCGCTCTCCGCTATCAGGGACCAGGCTCGGGTCCGTTCGACTAATTCCGCGTATTCAGTCGCGTCATCCTTTTGGAAATTTACTTTAAAATAGTTTCGAATAAATCGTTTCAATAAAATCTTTCACTGAGAGCAAAAAAAGGTATGGTTTTATTGATATTACATTCTTCCGCTCGGAACGAATAGGCCTATTTCTATTTTCCCGCGGCTTGTAACGATTCCCCTTTTCGCGACCGGCCACTTATACTTTCCCGGGGTTAAACGTGTCTAGCAGACACCGCTGCAGACGACGCCTGGCGGAGCTGGATTTTTCTGCTTATGTTCTGCCAGCGGTCGAGCTTATAGTTTTCACCCCTCCTCTTTCTAGTATGCGCCGAAACCGAAGTGATAAAAACACCGGGGTTTTCTCTAAGCAACAGTTGTTGTGTTACGCTTTCTTTCCGCCGCGGTCTTTTTTCTCTCGCTCTCCGCTATCAGGGACCAGGCTCGGGTCCGTTCGACTAATTCCGCGTATTCAGTCGCGTCATCCTTTTGGAAATTTACTTTAAAATAGTTTTGAATAAATCGTTTCAATAAAATCTTTCACTGAGAGCAAAAAAAGGTATGTGTTTTATAGATATTACATTCTTCCGCTCGGAACGAATAGGCCTATTTCTATTTTCCCGCGGCTTGTAACGATTCCCCTTTTCGCGACCGGCCACTTATACTTTCCCGGGGTTAAAACGTTGCAAATGGTGCCGATGCCCATGCTTTTCGAACCCTGGGTTATCGCTTTTTCCGTTTCGCCGTCGCCATTTTTTCGACGGGGTGGTCGGGCATGCTTCGGCTTCGCTAACGTTTTAGTTTTGGTTTGAGTGTGAAAGCCGCCATCTTGGACCCTCCCGTTCTGGAATATTCTAAGGCGTAGTTCCGATATTTGATTGTTTTACAATTATCTACTATTTTTACCCTCTATTATTGCATTTCTAGTGGAATTGATTACGCTCGGGTATAATTTATTTAGATATTTATATTTGATTTGTGATTTTTTGGAATTTAATTATCGGGGAACATTCATTGTCGGATAAATTCAATTGTGTTTTAACTTAATACTTGAATGAGCGAACCCGAATCGTGCCCAAGTTTTAATAACAAATCATATCGCGAGAGAAAGAAATCGGAATCCTCCTCGGTTTCTTCCAAATCATTGAAATCGTTTGGATACGCGCTTCATTCCGCTAAGCCTAATCTCGTGGTCGGAAGCCTTTTACGCCCCCTCGCTTAACCGCAACAAAGATGGCTTATGCAAACGATTCAAATGAGGAACCCCTGTGGGATGAGAACCCCGACTTAGATCCTGATAGAACAACACAGTCTGAACAGGAAAATATATCATCTCAGACCCGTGCTCTAATTGAGGAAGAAAGACAGAGGCGCGAAGCAAATTTAGCCCTTTTTAATAAAAGTAGCCAAAGTCCGGTCCCTAGAGGAAATCTGACAAGGCGAAACAGATTCGGGAGCATATCAGATCTCCCTACAATACAAGTAACTCCTAGAAGTAGCCCAATTAGACCAACAACCGAATTAAGCGCTTACGCAGGGGCCAAACAGTTTATGCAGAATTGGACTACTTCTACGCGAATAAATCCCACGATTACGTCGACAGTCACAATGCCTTTAGCTACCCAAACGACTACTTCCAATCATGGAACCCTCCCTAGGAGGAGTTCAGTTAGTTACACGAGTGCCCCGATACGATTAGCTAGAGGAAATCCAGTAGGACAATCACAGCGGACCAGTAGTCAAACCTCAGTAGCCCCTCAAGCAAATCCTCCGCCCCCTCCGAGCTCTCAGCCACAAGGAACACAGGGTACAGGTCAGACCCAAGGGACACCAAATCCCCAATCACAAGGAAATCCTACTACCGGAGTTTGAAGTTGAATTCTTCACAGGGTGAAAACACTACCCTTGATTTCTAAACCATAATAATTTTTTACTTAAAACTAGACGCGCCAACAAACTGTCATGAATACAGTATTAAGTAACGTAAACCTAGGCCCTGGGGTTGGGATTTGTAGCATGAATCGAAGCAGACTACGTATTTTGTAATTCCAAAACAGAGCTGGAAATTAGCTTTCTTATAATCTTTAAAAGGAAAGACACTATAAACACTATATTACATAGACAAACTAAAATACAACTTAAGCCTTGGCCGTAAAGAACGTCGAAAATCTTACTTTAAATGATATAAAAACCTCTATTAACTGTAATTATTTACCTGAATTACTTTTCTAGACGAAAATTCGACCTGATAACGACGTATTTCTTATTAAGGGTGCTACAGTTAATTAGAAAATACATATAAAGGTGCTCAAGCTCGGATGAAATACCAAAGTAATTTGTTAGCGTCTACTGCTAAGAAATTAGGAAAATCAGCAAGAAAGCCAAAATTTGCAATATGTTAACGTAACTTGTTAGCACCCACAAACCTAGGCCCTTCTAGTTGTCAACGAGAACGAAATGAAGAAATAGGTTTAAGCGCGCTATAAGGTTAGGCTGACTTCTGACCCAAAAGTACTTTTTTGATGTACTTTGTTAATTAGTTAAAGTACAATACTTAGACAAATAAAAATCGAAACAACTAAGTTTCTCATTTAAGAAATGCTTGTTAATTTAGAAGTATTCCGAAAACTAACTTCGCTATAGTTTATCCGTATGGCCTGTCTCAATTGCCTTAAAAAGCGAAAATTTTTTAATTCTTTTTCTATGGGACGCTAACCCTAAAAACTGTGAATTTCCTTTAACATTACGGAAGGGTGTCAAGTCATAATCGACTAAAATAATAATTAAATTATTTAACGTTAGTTCTCTCGTAACTTTGTTTAATGTTATAGAAACTGCAATGCCAAGGGTCCAAGGCTTTCCGACTCTGAGCAACGCGCCTGCGAAAATGACGTCGCCACGTGAGTCGGACGTGACGGGCATAGTGATCGAGACCGAGTGGAAGGTTCTTCCATTTTGAATCTAGCCAATGGGAGTGCATCGGCATTTCGGCGGGAATTTCTCAATTTTCTCGTAGGCAACGCGTGGAGCGGCGCTTGTCACGTGTGTCTGTGTTGCTCCTCTCTCTCTCTCTCTCTCTCTCTCTCTCTCTTTGTCATCACTAGGGGTACGTTCAGTAACGAAAATCTCAAAGAAATCGCTGTTTTCTTGATGTTTGGTTGATGGGCTCGAGACGTCACAGTGACGTAAACGGTTTTTGTACGGAAAACTGACATTTTGAAGTTAGCGCTGTTTTCGAAAATGGGGTTGGGGAAACGTCTTACTGGCCCTCAAAACGTTACGAAGTGGTTCTTGTCCACTATTAACGAGCTCGCAAATAATGAAATTGTTTAAGAAAATTATATCCATTTGAATGGTAGAAGTAGTTTTGTAAAGAAAACTAATACAATTACTGTTGGAATAGCATTATTGGAATTTAATTTTTAAATCCCGCGCCAACAACAGTCAAGCGCTACGTCACGCCATCAAAAAACCATATCGATTAGATGGTTTTTCTGATGAGCAAGCGCTGAGCATCATGACGTTAAAACCGGAAAAGCGAAAAAGTGTACAGTAGTGAAAATCTGGCATCGCTTAGTAAGCGCTGTCATCAAAGAGGGTTACTGAACGTACCCTAGGCTACTAGCTCGGGATGAGAATTCGAGGCGAAAGGTACATTATTTGTGGGCGCTGAATACCGTTATCGGCTTATTTTCAGTTAAAAAAAAGAACCCGATAAACTAGAATCATTAATTACTGACTAATTACTTATATTATTTTACTCTCTCTTTGAAATAGAAATGGAGCAACCACAAACTTGGTATACTTATTTGGAAACGCTTTTGGAGCGCAGTAAAATCTATTATAGGATTCTATGTAAAAGAATCGCGCAGAAAAAAGTACAAACCAACTTGGGGAGACAACCGGAAAGTTTCCAAGGGAAAATGAGAGAATATCAAATAGAAGGATACGAATGGCTTCTTACGCTGTACGATATGGGAATGAGTGGCATCCTAGCCGACGAAATGGGTTTGGGAAAAACCATCCAAGCAATTGCCTTAATTGCCCGTTTAGTGGAAAGAAATGAAAATGGACCCTTTTTGGTCGTTTCTCCATTATCGACCCATAGTAAATGGTATGCGAATTTAAAAGGTTCGCTCCTAGCGTTAGAACAATTTTGTTTCATGGGCGTAAACGAGATTTAAGATTTGAAATGAAACAAATTCACGAGAGTCACGTCGTCATAACGCATTTTGACTTCATTATAAAACGTTTGCTGAGTCGCGTTGAATGGACACTTATTATAGTTTGTGAAGGACCATGTTTGAATGATCCAGACCGCGTATTCATCGAGTAATATTATTACTTGTCCCTTTCCTCTCGTCAAATTTCAGGTTCTAACTGGGTGTCGTTTAAAATTTTTAGAGCGCTTAAAACGTACAAATGCGAGAGTAGGCTTCTTGAGTGGAACGCCTCTTCCAAACAATGTCGTCGACTTGGTGTCAATTTTGGAATTACTGTTTTCAAATACTTTTGACGATCTCCACGTGTAAGTTCTACAAATTGGTGGGAATTTTGCCCGTGATAAATGACGGACAATGTTTAAAAAGATCCGAAAACTTTCGATACGTCTTCTTTAACGTTTAAAAAATTTCATTGAAATAGGTTTGAATCTCTTTTGGACGCGGCTGCCACCGTCGAGGGAGATGGAGCGATACTTGCCCAGCGAGAACGTGAACATCGCGTTATGATTTCAATCTCTACTCTGCAGCAACTTCTCACGCAATTTTTACTCCGTCGAACCAAAGCCGATGTGAATATAAATTTAACACCAAAAAAAGAAGTTATCGTTTACACTCGTATGAGCCCTTTGCAAGCAGAGTATTACCAAGCCACTCTGGACAATAGCATTAAAAAGGTGTTAGGAGTCAACAAAGAGTCTCATGTCAATCTTCAGGAATTAGAAAGACCGTGCCATACAGAGATAAACTTTAAAACATTCTGCGCAATTGACGATTCTTATGAAGAGGAAATAATGAAAAGGGTGTTCATAGAAACTATGGAAAATGTTAAAAGGTATGATTTTTTAAACTTTTTTAAGGCACAAACCACTCCAATTATAGGCCGATACTTGGCGGCATTTAAGTAGGCAATTCTCTAACTTGTTTCTGTTAGTTTCGTCGAACTTTTCGAACAAATGTTTCGATCACCAATTCTAATTTTGTAACATTTCGAACTTGGTTCATTGTTTGCGAGAAATGTTACCATTACGGTAATCTAATATTCCACTACTTTTAAATAATAAAAATTGTTAAGCCAAATTTGACCCCAATTGGCTTTGTCTCTCGATCACCTGACTCGGCCATCTTAATTGTTAATTTTTATCTTTGGTTTTTGAATCTTTTCGATTGAGCTCATCTTGAAATGAAACTGGTATAAGCTTAACGAAAACAAACAATCGATTTCGAAATCAACGTTTCGTAATTTTTTTAACGTTCGAAATGTATATGAAGTTAAAGAATGTCTTAGAGAATTTCCTCCTTTACGAACAATACAAAAGTTTGTTTTAGGCTTATGATAAATTTCGCGCGGGTATGCCTAGGGGTACAAGCTAGAGGATGACGTAGAAATTGAGGCAAACTTTCTTTTTCTCTCGGCGCGCGTGCTCTGAATTTGCTTCAAATTGTACGTCACAAACGCGCGTACCACTCAATTTCAAGAAGACTTTAAAAGGGTTTTGCCACCATGGATGTACTAATAACTAGCGTTACTGGATTAATCGCTCGTACCTTCCATCGTGCATTGAAGAAAGCTCACGCATTGGCTACCAAATTGTAGGGGGTGAGGAGGCGTCGGGTGTTAAAAACACAACCGGAAGTTCTTCGATGGGACAAACGGTAGTCTTTTCCGGTCGTCGGTCATTGGCTGAAATTTGTAGCTGTCTGCCGTTCACGACTTGGCGGGAAAAAATGTAAATACGTAACGCGATATAGCCAATGAACAAAGACCGGAAAAGACTACTGTTTGTCCCATCGAAGAACTTCCGGTCATAAGTTCGTACTTTTCTCGCCAGCCGGCGCTAGGGGTTATGGAGGAAAAACAATGGCCGCGTTTCAGGCTCAGTAATTTATCCAGTAACGCTAGTTAATAGTACATCCATGTTGCCACAGAGTAATGGCAGCTCTCTGCCTTGGACTGTATTAGACAATATGGCAATATAACATAGGTGCCACTACCGCTGTTCATCTCACTTTGTTTCTTGTAGCCTAGTTACTATCGGACTAATCTAACATTACCGTGGTCTAGCTCATCCTCCTTTTACTTAAGCACACGATATTCACGGCTATTATATAGATCTTACTAATAAAAGCATTTCATCCATTGCAATGTAGAAATGAAAACAGGGCATTGGTGACTAGTCAAATCAATCTGAGCTTGGGCAACCTCATGATGCGATAAAAAAAGATAGTGAAGCATCCGTATCTACTCGAATACCCCTTAACTCGTGATGAGCAATACCTTCTTAGTGAAAACATTGTAAACTGTAGTGGCAAATTAAGGGTTGTTGATTGCTTACTTAAAGAATTGAAGAAGAGAGGGCACAAAGTAAGTTCGAGTGACCAGTGGTGCGCGAGTCCCGTTTTTATTTTTTTATTTTTTTTTCGGTTTCGAGCCGCGAGTCCGAGTATCAAAACTAATTTCTTATCGAGAATCAAGTATTCTGAGAGAGCGGTAGCTCTCCTAGATAAGACTTCATACTGCTCTTAATGTATATGGAGGGTTTTTTGTTTCGATGTAGTTTTTTTTTTGCATTTTATTAACTGTTTTGATATAATTCTACAGAACTACAATTCGGGCCCTTAATATGTGGTTAAAATTTCAAAGAGATCCATAAATTAGTTTATTCTATAAAAAATAAAGTTGCTAAGGGTGGTTTTCATTTCCATAAAATTAATCACACCTTTTGATGAAAAACAGAAATTTTTCCCATAGAAATAACATGGGAAATTTTTCGAAAAAAACAAATCGGTTACTCGTGATTTAGAAAAACTATACGTTGGTTAGATTTGAGAACGGTCTTAAATTAAACTTTAAACTAAAATCTAGGATAATTTTTCTTGTTATTAAGAAAAATTTATTTTAAGTATGTTTAATTTTAAATTTTAAAAACGACCCCAATCTGCGATATTTTAGCATGGATACACTGTTTTTATTAGTAAATATCAGCCCGACCAATATTGGCCTTTTTCTATGTATAGTTGCATCATAATAATCCGATTGTTTTTTCTTAATGCATTTTGGTTGAAATGGCCTATCGATAAAGAGATAAGACTGCTTTAATATTGCCGCCGTGACAATATTACCCCGTTTGTGGCCGCCATTTTTTTAAGGGGAAAATTTTCTTAGAGTGGGTCCTTTTTCGTTGTCATTTTCATATGTTTTGAGGATTTGCTCATGGATGGATTTTAAATATAATATAAAGTAAGTTTCAAGCTTTAATATAAGCCTAATTTCATAATTTTCCACCTTTTTATTGTCCCACAATCTATTTCTAAACTTGCCACTTTTTTAAGGCGGTGAAACTCGTGAAATTGCGCTAAGCCTTGGCCTACCGTTAATTTTTGCCATTTAAATAAATGTTTACCTCTCGTTGGCCGTTACTTCGCCTTCTCGTATCGTCGAATTTTTAAAGTTTAGACTTTGAAAGTAGTGCTTTGTTTTCTTAAATATTACTTAATTTTATAAATTTAAAACGAATTCAATGTTTTTTGTTGATGGGACGCGCCTTGTATTTGAATTTCGTTCCCCCGAAACTACCCCCTTTAAGTTACTGGCCGGAGACTTTTTCTTTAACGCCGTCTGTTAACTCTGTTTTCGGTCGCTTCAGCCCGGAAAACAGCTGTAGTGAGAAATGTTATTTACTAAAAATGTATGCGCTCAGTGTGTTGTTGGTTTTGCCTTTTAATGTTCTAATCGTGCTGCGCGTCGAGGTTTACGAATCCAACGTGTGTTGCGAAATGAAAATCAAGAGTGGATACTATATGATCTAATGATCTATGCTTTAAAAGGAATTTGACGGCGAAAGTCAAAGCAAAAGAAACGGTATTAGGCCTTGCCAAAAGTTGACTGAGCTACAGCGCCTTCGTCAGATTATGATTATCACATATCAATGATATAATAAACTCACCCTCGGATATCCTGTGACGAGGAGATGGTTTTAAAGTTACTAACACTCGATTTTGGAGGTAGATATTGTCTTGTGACACTTGAAGTAACGATTTAATCTTATAAACAGACTAACATCATGAGCCCATATCGTAAATTAACCGATGTTGATATTAAAGCTTAATTGAAATACTGATACCAATTTTTTAACTCAATGAATCTTTAAATATCAACATCAACAATTATCTTCTGAAAGAGATAACTACTTATATTCCATTCAAATTTCTCGCAACACTTCAAATTAACGAATAGAAATGTGCAAATGAAGATCAAACCGATTAATTTGGCAAATTGCTATATTGGTCACCGTTACCGATCACAGATAGATTCGCGCCCTTCAGTAGTGTATATTATGCTTGTAAAATGGTAAGCGAAATCTGTGATTAAAGTTTAAAATAGACATGAGCAAAAAGGGCTTTATAAATATCAACTCAATTTCCGAATATCTAAATTTGACTAAAATTAACAAAATATTCTATTCATGGTTAAAAATCTTGTTTGAAGCAGCAAGCTACCTAATCCTTATTTACCTTCTTTTGAAAAAAAATAATAGGTTGATACCTCTTTCAGTAGATGATTCATTGATATTTCAGTTTCATTGAGTTTAAAAAAAAAATTGATTCCACCATTGGTTAATTTACAATATTGACCAATCGACAATCACAAATTTTAATAACTAAATTACAAAAACCGGTTCAAAACCTTATTAGTTTTGAAACAATTAAATTCTAATATTAAACATATGTACTAGTTAATTCCTCGTAGGTAATTAATTTATTGCCTTAGTGAAATTAACGCTGAATTTTATATACACAAAATAAATAATAAATTAGCTTCTAAAATTCAAATGTAAAAATGTGTGCATTATTTTTCATTCAAATTAATTTCCCAATTAATATTAATTAGGCCTAATAAGCTTAAACTATCAAATTAAGAGGTTTCTTAATTTTACAAAATTATTACAATCTAACATGCAAAAATCCAACGCTTAAATACATTTTACTTTTATATTAAACGCTGCAAAAGAATTGACCAATAAACACTAACTGAAATTACGTAATGAAAGAGGAAGTGACGTACATTTGGTTTGGATAAAAGTTTGGCGGGAGATCCAAATGTCGATTTGGATTTGGGTTAGAGAATACGGTTTTAAGCGCACTATCCAAATGGAACCGATCCAAACGTTTAGATTTGGATTCTCATCCAAATGATTTAGATCCTTAGAGAATAGGGACCCAGTTGTTCAAACTGTGTCCAATTGTATCTTAACGTGTGTCAAGCATAAAGGAAATCAAGCCGAAAGCCGTCTATCGATAAAAGGCTTCAATGACACCATCTGGATGACGTTAATTTTCTCTTTGATCATAACGGCGTTAGCAACATCTTTTTTCAAAAATATCAAATCAACTGGAACACATTCTCTACTCTGCCTCATCTATGAAAATGTTTGGAAATACGTCTCTGGTCTCCTCGAAAACTGTTAAGTTCATTCTTAATTGTTTACGTCGTGCACATGAATTTCCACATTGGAAATAGTTTTATCACACCTATATTTTCCCCAGCGTAAATATGTTTTCTAATTTGGATTTAGATTCTGATGATTCTGTTGATGGAACGGCGGCGAGAATACTATTGCTGGGCTGGTTACTTGGCGCTATGTTTTTTGTCAAATGTTATTCGGGATTATTGAGCGGCGAACTGTTAATTTCCAAGGATCAACACATCGACAGTATCGACGATGTCCTAGGACAACCTCGATTAACACCAATTATGTTAGAAGACTCATTCATTAATCAGATAATAAAATATGGGGTAATACTATGACAGAAATAGTTTTCGATAGCAATTATAATAATAAATGCAGAAAAAGAATTGCTCGAATTTAGGGATAAGTTGAAGCTTAAAATTTCAAACACCGATTGTAATCCAATTGATTCAGTTTCAGGCGGAAAGGGCACTATGTAAAAAAGCTGGGTCGATGTTATTTAATTTAAGTTGTCGTTGAAAACATATCCTGACACTTCACTGTGTGTGTATATATAGGAAGTTTTTATAGGTTTTTAAGTTTTGCTCCCTCACTGACTTTAGTCGGCCCGACTCCAATCGCCTACCTACCCGATTAAAATTCGAGCTTGAACCTGACAATAGTACGGTTGGGTCAAACGTTCATACTGCCTGACAATCTGGCCTGACTGGTCAGATCGGCTTTGTCAGCTGACTAAAGTTGGGTAATGTGAACGGGCCTTTAAAACCTGCTCAACTTCTCCCTGCTAGTGTCAAAGTATCGATCTGTTTTGCTGAATCCTAGGCAGTGTTCTGCCTTCTTTTGGCATCAATATGAATTGGTATTAACTTTCTTTAATATATCAAAAATAAACAAATTTAAGTAAATAACACATTTTAACTAAACTCTGATGTTTATAATTTCTGAAATGTAATAATTATTTGTCAAAAATTGTATTTCGAAAGGATGCTGCTAAACACCTACCAGAAGAACTTGAAATCAATTCTAAATCAAACACAAAATTTTAAATAGGTTGCTTTCCTTACAAAGTTCACGTAACATTTCGAATTGTCACCGCTCCCAAAATCTCGAAATTCAAAACCATGGCTTAAAGGGAGAATGAACAGGAAAATCAAGTGATATTTTTTATGGATTCTTCTATTAATTATAAGACATATCTGCGCAGTGAGAACTTAAAGAAATACCACGGAATAATTTGAAAATTCAAATTAGTTTGAGATTTCATGGATATTTCGAAATTAGCACCTCCTACCAATGGCGTCACGCCCTGCCTTCTTGTTAATAAAACTCTCGTGGTACGATCAATGTCGAATGAAATCTAGCGCTAGATTAGATAAAGATTGCTCGCGATGTGAAAATCCTGGCGCGAGATATAGAGGGTGGAACGGAAATTTTGTTAAGAAGGCAGGGCGTTACGTGATTGGTTGCAGGTGCTAATTTCAAATTATTCATGTAATCTCGAACTAATTTTAATTTTGAAATCATTCGGAGGTATTTCCTGGATGTTTCACTACATAGATTGGTCTTAGAATTTGAAGAATCGATAAAAGTCACTATTTTCCATTTCACCCTCCGTTTAACCAATATCTAGCGTCGGTTCCATTAGCTGCGTCAAGCTATTTGTCTTATATAAGATTTTTTTATAGCAAGTTCATGTGTAGTAACCGTGTAGAAATGCAAAGACGTTTTTTGGTTATGAAATCATTCTATTCGTTATTTTAAGTAACTGAAAGCGTAATGTCATAAATTCATAAGATATGTTTAATAAGTGTGTCACTGGCTACTGATCGAGAGCTTGTCCTGAAGTGATTGATGTAGGTAAAACCAGAAGGAGGATAAAGGACTAGAAGTATTGAGGTAACCAAATTCTTCTCTTGGCGAAAGTGAATATTCTTGATAGCCCACCAACGGTTGGCCCTCTGGTAGCGGTTTCTGAGTTTTCCCTCCAAAACGTGAGACGCTTGCGGTGGTAGACGGCCAAACTAGATTCAAGCACTCGCGTCCGTGTTCCACGGCTTTAGGTTGAGGGGAAGGGGGTAGGAACCTTTTTTGGAACTCGTCCAATTTTTTTCTCTCTAGTGTAGGTGCGATGGAAGCGGCATAAAATCCACAAATTTGTTCACTAGTGCCAATGCTACAGCACTTTACTTCTAGTCTCATCCTACTTCTGGTAGAACGTCATAGATCCTCGTGAAGCGACGCCTGGTGAGGCGGTATCAAAGGCTTATTACTCACTAAATAGGAAGAGACTGCAAAACCGAGTGCAGTCAATTCTCGCTTGTCGTTCTCCAACAGGCTCTCAGTCTCAGCTTTACGAAGTATGGGTAATGTCATACTTTCGGAATATATCTTATAAACTTATTATAATGTACAATGAAAGTTGTCGAAACTTTTAATGGATCTAGCCGATATTTCCATATTTATGTTTCTTGAGTACTTTGTTTTCGAAAGCAACATTAAAATGTGTTTTTGTGTACCGACCTCTACATTAGTAGCTCAAACTTCTTTTGTTTGAGTTCACTTGTCCGTGACTGAAGACTTTAGCTTCTCAAATGTGAATTATTTTTTTCGAGCTTCTTGAAGGAACGTTCTACAATTTAGTTGATAATTTACTACACCGAGAAAACTACGATGAATATTGCGATAAATCTACGTCACAGATACGTAATATACCGAAAATTATTTTAATAATAAGCTTGTAGTTTTAATAATGATGTCTTTGAACATAGTAAAATCTCCCATTTGCTAGAGTAACATCAAGCAGGAAAACACGGATTTCTTCTACTTGGAATCTTTAACAGGTCATTTTCTGGGTCTTTTGAATTGAAGGGGAGGGCGCGTAGAAACTTTAACTCTGACGTCATGCATTGAACTTGGAAGCCACGTGATATTGACGTAGCTAGTGACATGTGCCTCGACTTCCCCGACCTATGAGTGCCGCACCCGTGATATGAACGAGTAAAGCTAGGGTCGACGGTTGTCCTATAAATGTGAATAGCCAATGACTAGCGAGGAAGGAGGAGAGGGCTGATTAACCAAGTTTAAGCCCTTCCCCTTACCTTCAATCAGATATTTGTGTAGGGTCTATGTGCTCTTAATGATTCCAAGTAGAAGGAATATATATACATTCCGGTGTCGGGTGACTACTCATTTTTTGATAAACTTAATTTCACTTTCAAAGTACAAGCCTCTTGTTTACTACAAGTCGGGGACAAATCAAGGGACCTATTTCCAAGGCGTAACTGGACCAATATCTGACCTCGTTCAAGCAATGGCTAGTAGATTCAAGTATGTTAGCCAATGCGACTATAATTCTTTATTTAGTTAAAGAAGATTACCGTTTTTATTTAATATTTCAAATTCTGTTAACGTAGCTGGTCTCTTGTGCCATTGCCAGCGAAGATACGTAAACTTAGTCAGAAAAAGCTGTGCCCCTCTTTTTGTGACTCTTACTAAGGTTATGGGGCAAATAATCATCCAATAATTTGAGCTAAATCAATTTATTTCAGAACCAATCGGATTACGATTTATATTTGTATCCGTACTCGCTTACAAAATTCAGACACGATGCAGATCAATACACTTCCGAAGTTTATTTTTCCGAGATAGTAATAATTTCTCAGCTTAAAAACTGTACAACTAGTTCACCTTTAGCTAGCCTTGCCAATATCCCATTTTGGGTATACAACATAATATATCCCTTTTCAAAGGTTGGGGTTAAAATATTCTGGTGTGTTGAGCACGTTGTTTTCTTGAGACAGGACATTGATGGGTATGTGCATGGATAATAAAGACTTAAATTAAGATATGTCTTCAAACTATATGGAGCAAATTTGGTGCAGGACTGGTAACTTTTAAGCCCTATCTAATGTTTGTCCACACACCCGTCATAAAGCGATACGCAGGACTAGAATGTTTCCATTTTAAACGAAAGAGCGTGTAAAATAATAAATTTATCAATTGGAACTAGGTTTCTATCTACAATATTAAAGAAGATACAAGCAATTAAGTTTTGTTAACGGACACACAAGTTAGACTTTCACGCGAAGCACTGGGGAGTATCAGTATTGGACGAATCCGTCAGGTGGTACTAGGGGTACTTCCCAGTGCTTAGCGGGAAAGCCTAACGCGTAGTGTCCATACCGCAACCATTACGGAAACATAATTGCTCGTAACCTTTTTAATACTGTAGATAGTAACGTGGTTCTAATTGATTTATTCATTATTCTATACCCTCTTTCGATTAAAAAATAAAAAAATCCAGCCCGGTGTATCTCTTTCTCTCTATATCAAGTAGACGAAACGCAGCCCCCTCCTTTGGAAAAGGATCTATTTCATATATCATGTACCTGCGCATCACTCTTAACCGTGATTTACTGTCTTGCAGTTACCATGTTCAATTTTTATATCGTATTTAATACTTGCCTCGTTAAGTTTCTTCATGGAACGAGTTTCGAAAAACTACAAGATACTTAGCTACCAGATTTTCTGGAGTTACTTCGAAAGTATCTTTGCGCAATGTAATGGCTAAAAAGAAATTATGAGTGTTTTACTTTAGTTACAAAAAGAATTGATTTTCAGCCATGTCATATAGCGGTAAAGTGGGGAGACCAACTAGAATATCGCTCTCTGTATGGAGGATTTCAATGATATTGTTTCACAATATTTTAAATTCTGTTATTCTGCTGAATCTTGTCAACAAATCGCGACATTACATTGATCATTTAACTGATATTCTTGATTTTAAAGAGCTTCGGATAATAAATGAAGGTGATTCGCCAGGAATTACTGATTTCTTAAAAGTAATAATCATTTTAAATATAGCGTGTTCCAAATAAGGGTAATTCTATTACTGAAGTACAGTGGGAATGTTGTATTGGCAATTGATTCCGAGTTGAAAATGTAACTTCTATGACCGATTTTGCACACACAAGGGACACCCCTAAACAAGCCATGATCAATAATGTTTTACGTATGACGCATTCATTGCATTAGCATTGTTAGTTTCATAATTGAATTTAAGGGGTCCTCCGTACAGAACTCCAAATGATCGTAACCAGGGATAGATTTAATTTTAGAAGTAGGAATGGAAAACGGTTAGTATTTACTTCAGTCCGACTCATAGCCCAGTATAGAGCCCCTCCCTCCAACACGTAACTAAAAGTTTAAATTATCTTATTGGCTAGCTTAAACTATGTTTTGATGATGTTGCTGACGGGGACGGCCATGACCCGCCTCTTCTTTCATACCCCTCCGTCCCGTGGAAGGGGGTCCGGGACTTTGACGCGCGCCCAGATTACTTCGTTCTCCATTCCTACTTCTAAAATTAAATATATCCCTGGCGTAACTTTGTTTGTGTCAAAATCGGTCATAGAAGTTACATTTTTGACTCAAAATTGATTTCCCATAAATGTTCCACTATACAAAACTACCCTTCAGGAACACAATTTATATAAGAACGAAATTGATATATTAACATTAATTAACATTATATGAATATTTAATTAGAATATGCCTGGTAGTAATGGTGTGAAACTGAGAAATCGAAAACTCTGATATGGTTCAACCACATACCATTTTTTGACATCTTGGTCGTTTAGTATTTTTACACTGGCATGATGACCAGCAAGATTTTAAAAAGGTTTTTTGCAAAGATGTTTTAAAAAACGAATACGGTCCAATTTATTATCGAAGCCCTCCGAATATTCACTCTCGTGGAAATGTTCTCTGGACCAACAAAGACACGATTGATAAAAACACACTGGAATCAATTAATACAATGTACGTTCACGCTGCTTAATAGATGAGCCGTAAAATTGTTCGGGTACACCTTAAAGTTTTCACTGTTTTTTTCGAGGTTGCACAGGGTCGTTCAGTGCACATACCAAAGAGATCGGTTATGTAAGAGTGCGTTTGATCGCTTTTTTTTCTGCACGCCGTCAACAACACGTAACGTTCTACTCTATGCTTAGTTGATTGGAAATCAATTCCAAATAACCTTGAATTATTTTACGATTTATCTATTCTGAAGCTGACCAGCAACAAAATAATTTTGTTGCAACTAAATTAACATACGCCGTGAGCTTAGGAAAATACCTTTTAACTTCCCCTTCTGTGCGTCTACTGTTAAACTTTGAAATTAAGTAATGTTTTGAAATTAACCTTGAAGCACTAGAAAAAATCCATTTTCTAAATTTCACGTGCCCAACGTGCACCCAGCTTTATACAGTACTTGTTGACCTTGATATACCCTGGATATATATAAATACTAGGTATTATGGATTCCCACCTAAGCCAAAAAGCTGGCCACTGCTTAAGGGGAGCTTAAAGCAAAGGGCGGCTCCGTTGATGCCCCTGAAAGATGCCTTTTCTGCTACACGTTGGCTAAGCTTGGCAAAGGCTAGTTAAACCGAAGGCAGGAACCAATGGGACCTAGTGCATTAGGTCTGATTGGTTCCTGCCTTTGGCAAGGTAAAATTCGTGTCCAGAAGATTAGCCAGCATGTTAGGGGTGATAATGGAGCCGCCGGTTACTTTAAGCGAAATGCCTAGTGGAAGGTAAAATATGGGAATCTATAATACCTAGTATTCTTACATATCCATGGATATACTATGTACAATTTCTTTCTTGCGAACGCATTGGTTTTTCTATCGACAAAAATAAGGTCCATTTTCAATTAGTGATACAAGGGATAGATTTAATTTCAGAAGTAGGAATGGAGAACGCGTTACTAGTATTTACTTCAGTCCGACTCATAGCCCAGTATAGAGCCCCTCCCTCCAACACGTAACGAAAAATTTAAATTATCTTATTGGCTCACTTAAACTACGTTTTGATGACGTTACTGATGGGGACGGCGAAAAATACGTAATTTCTTTTTACCTCTGTCGCTATGACACGCCTCTTCTTTCATACCCCTCCGTCCCGGGGAAGGGGGTCAGGGACTTTGCCGAGCGTCCACATTACTCTGTTCTCCATTCCTCCTTCTATAATTAAATCTATCCCTGGTGATGGGAAGTCTCTCTATCTCACCTGAATTAAATCTTCACCACGTGACATATCACAATGTTATTGGTTTCGTATCTTTTAAGGATACGGTATTTTTTCGCATCCGGGATAATCGACGATGCTATTAGAAAAGAATATTGGACGTTAGAAGACAGATGCATTACTGAAAATAAAAACACATTGGATAAATCGGAAGATATCTCGGAACACATGGCAACTTCGTACGCTTTAATTATTATCATTTGTCTTACAATATCAACAATTGTATTTGCGTTGGAACTTTTAGTGAAAAATGTTATTTCAACTTATAAACGACGTGAATTGAAGATAAAAAGATCTAATATATCATTTAAAATGAAAGTAACCGCTATTGCTCGGTTTAAAATGTCACTTGAAGATATGGTTTTTGATAACGTGCGAGATTCTTAAAATCCATTTATGCTACAATTTATCGTATAGCCTCTGGTACCATCCTCTTATACTTGGTTGAAACAATTCATATGTTAACAGTAGCTGTTACCCGTGGCGTCGCTCGCGTGTAATAAGAACTTGCATCAAAATGATATAAAGAATGGGTAGATTTTACTGATGACCAATATTTTTGTAGCACCCTAGCAGCGAACGCACTCGGCGTTGCCCGTCACCCCGCGGGATATTTTTTATTAATTACTTTTCACGCGGACATTATTCCATAAAGAAGGATTTTTAAAATTTTGGCCGCCATTTAAAAAGATGGCAATAAATCGAACCAGAAAGACCATTCAGCCCGTCTCTAGGTTAAAGAAAACCAGTGTACTTAATATTTGAGAAATCGATTGCGGACTTTGTTGCATAGAGAAGATTTTTTTTTACATTTCTGGGCGGATTGGAAAAATCTTTCTTAGTACGCGCCTAGTACTTATGAGTAACGTTCCTGCAAATTTTCAGCCTTCTAGGGCAAGCGGTTTGGGCTGCGCGTTGATTATCAGTCAGTCAGTCAGTCAGGACTTTGATTTATATAGATAAGATAGATTTATGTCTAGTATTTAATAGGTTACAGTACGCCCTGGTAAAGAGCAATATGGTCAAAACATAAGTATTCAATAGGTTATTCTATCGCCTCAAGTGTTTTTTTATTTCATAATCGGTATCATGGCAACGTTAACTTAAAATCCATACCGTATAATGTAAGTTAGCGACTAAGCAAAGTCAATCGCAATTTTACGTGACATTAAATTTATAGTACAAGCGTAATTTCAAAATACAAAAAAGACTCTTAAAAGAATTATATACTTAAGTAAATGTTCTGTTCAATGCAATTTCTAAATTGAAAGAGGTTGTATCGAGATGTAAAGTACAACTCCGATCCAAATAATACCGTTTAAAGGTGGAATTTATAAACGTCGGACGCAACACAATTTAGTACAGGCAAAGGCAGGGCGTCGTGCGCAAAAGGCGGAAGTTTGCGCACGACGCCCTGCCTTTGCCTGTACTAAATTGCGTTGCGTCCGACGTTTATGAATTCCACCTTTAATGTTTATGTCTTTTACATAGATTGCGACTATCAACCATCATTTTATTAACGGTTGTTTGGTTACAGCAACCAGAAGTTAATTTTCGCGTTGCAAAGTACAAAAAGCAATAATTCGAGGATGAAAATCATCAAAGCAATTGCCAAACACAAAACGTATAAGAGAAAAGCGCCACTAATTGAAGCGACGTTTAAATTGTGAAATTCTTCTTGCGGGGTTTTCCATAACATGCGATCCAAGATGTAACCTTGATCTCTGTTCATGTAGGCGAACGGTTTGGTTTCGAAAACTCTCATGATCCTGCAAATAGACCTGTAAATTCTCTGTACGTTGCAATTACGAACTTAATGCCTTTACGGACTTACCCTTGAAGTATATTTTCAGTAGTATTTGAGGCGTTATCAAAGCGATGTATCTTAACTACTTCCAGGAACGTTTCAACACTGTTTGTTGATTTCCGAATTTTAACTTTAATGTTATTTTTGTCTTTCTTGACAAATTTATTGACGCTTTGTTTCAAATCACTGATATGAGTAAATAAAGCAATTTTTCGATATTGTAGTCCATCAAGAATTTGATTCTTTTCGTACTGGTCAACTTTAACCATTTTGTCGAACAAGGAGTCTTGAAAGTCTTTGCTGCTAATTCCTGGAATTCCATCCTTTAGAAACAAAAAAACGAACGTTTACCGCAATTCATAGTTCATTAACTTGATGAAAGTGAAACTCACTTTAGTCCAAAAGAACTTAGTTTCTGGGGAATATCTAACTAAATCCGGTGTTATGTTTGGATATTTCAAAAGATCACTAGCCGTTTCTAATACGTTATATGATTTGACTGAAAAGTCGCTCTTCATGTAACTGGAAACAAAGACGGTAATAACCAAAACTGATAACAACCAAGATGACCACACAATACGAAATGCAAAAATATTGGGTAGATCACTTTGAACTGCCACTGCAATTCATTAAATACAAGTCAAATGAAGATTATCACTCAGTTTCTAACTAATATGAAGCAAAGGCAAACAGAAAAAACAGGAAGTGTGCAGTAAGGAAAGCGTAGGCAATTTGTGATTCACCAACTAAAAAAACTATTGTTTTCATTGTCTTGTTTGAATATAAGCACTAGTACGCCGACAAACAACATTACATTAAACAAGCTGAGGAATGAAGTGTAATATCGATTTTCTTTCTATTTGAGTTACTTGGTAATTAAGCGGAATTGGACGCCTTTTTGCGTTTGGCCTGATTTGAGATCCATTAAATCTACAATAACCCTTACTTTGTTTGAGCAGCAATCCCAATGTCTGCCATACACAATTAAACCAAGTATAAAAGCAGAAGTGGATCATATTACAGCTCCCTAGAAGTACTGGACGATATAACATCGCTGTGCATCAGAATTGTCTCCTAGCACTGAAGAGGAAAGGGTATATGCGAAACGCAGCGGTGAATTTGTGAACTAAACCAGAGGAATGA
The DNA here is from genome assembly GCF_054372755.1 of Phalangium opilio. NCBI lineage: Eukaryota > Metazoa > Arthropoda > Arachnida > Opiliones > Phalangiidae > Phalangium > Phalangium opilio. The sequence continues at coordinate 19,985,859 of NW_028324189.1, forward strand.
TTTTGCCGCGAAATAAATTTTTAAAAAGTGGGGCAAGCAAACGGAAGTAAGTGGTAGACAATGAGGAAAGGTTTGAGAGAGAAGACCGCGAAAGGAAACAAGTTGTTCCATGCAAAGTGTTGGGTTGTGAATATAATAGTAGAAGTCCACTTTATTTTTCCGATTTTAAAAAATAATTGGCGGACTATAGGTATTTCGCGCGATTTTTAAACGGTTTTGTTGAAAAGGAAATTAATACGAGTTCAAATGTTCAAAATAGCCTTCATCATGCTAGAACATTTATAATGCATCCCTAATACAGCACTGAGCTTCCACTGATTTTAAGGTTTTTAGCGGGGATAGTTAAACCAATTTATTACTAATTATAGGTATTAGGTAATGTGCGTCGACATGGAAATTTGTTTTCCTTTTTTTAAGTACGACAATTTTTTACAATTTTTTACAATACTTTAACGTTTTCCGTTTGCGAAAGATGCTGGTCAATATTTTTCAGTTTTACAAAACGTTTTAGTCGCGTACGGTTAAGTGCTTTTAATATCTTTCATTTGGGCATGCGACGATTGTAATTAGCTACATTGATCCTAGGCGTTTTTCCCAAATAGCAAAGAAACATAAGTCAATCTAAATCAAAATTATTACGCAATAACAAGCTTCACACTAATCACGACACTCACGGCGGTCTGACAGCAATGACCATCAACCGGAACTTTCGAAGGTTAAGGTAACTCCAGATCCAGGTTAATGGGCAAACTATGCCTTTAAAACTGAGCTAGATGGCGGGCTTGGATGTCTTGGAAGAAAACGCTGTTTACAAAAGCATAACCTACGTCCAGTACTTATGGGGAGCTGTAACATGATCCACTTATGACTGTACATAACATTAAAAGTTTTTAATTTAAAAGTGATCTAGATTATTTTGGCCCCTTTCGCCAAATCGTAGAACAAAGATTGCCCATTCTTCAAGAGAGCAGCTGGAGAGTTGAATTCCACAATTCGGCCCTGATCGAGAACTATCACCCTATGAAGAGTTGAGTAACATAAAATTAGCCAATCATTTTAAGCCGGTTTAATAGGTAGGTAAACCAACTTGTCGTAGTCCAAGATGGTGTTTATTCTGTGGGCGATGGTGATGATGGTAGAGTTGACGAATTCCTTCTTGATGGTCTCTTGAATGAGATCGTCGGTGTCCATGTTGACCGAGGCCGTCGCTTCATCCAAGATCAGGATCTTGGTGTTCCTCAACAAGGCTCGAGCCAAGCAGACCAACTGACGCTGACCACCTCCACGTTGTTACCTCCTTCGGCCACGGGGTGATCCAGTCCCTGCTCGAGTGACGTCACGAAGGATTTCAGGTGCGAGTATTCCAGGGCGGCCCACAGTTGCTGGTCATCTTTTTGCCCGAAAGGATCCAGGTTGAGTCTGAGCGTGCCCGAGAAGAGGACGGGCTCTTGGGGGATGATGGTCAGTCGCGAACGAAAATCGGACAAGCCCAATCCCTCCACGACGATCTAACCGTGCACCCCTTCGATGAGACGGAAGAGCGCCAGCGTCAGCGACGACTTTCCGGTACCTGTCCGCCCCAACACGCCCACCTTCCTTCAAGACCAAATCCAATCCTTTGCGGTATCTGGTGCTGTAGTTCTGGAATATGATTTGTCCTCGTTGAGGCTAGTCAGCAGGTGGTTGTGATTCTGGTTTCTCCCACTCGGCCTCGGACTCCAAACGACAGTATTCGTCAACTCTTTCTATGGAGACGAGATTTGATTCAAAAACCGTAGAGCCAGCGATGAAGAATTTCAGGTATTGCACAAGCTGTTAGATCAAAATATTAAATTAGTACTTAATTTGCAGAAAATGAATAATTAGCGCAATTTGGTGATTTAATACTCAAGGGAATTTTTCGTGAGACATTTAAATTAAAAAAAAAATAATATATTTCATTCATAAATATGACCTGATAAAGCCTTAAGTGTAATGATAATGATATTTCACCTAAAGCATACAAATTAAAACAAAAGTTCCGATCAAGTAGGGGATGGGGTACCTGGTCAAGCACGTTTCCTAAATTTCGTACCCTCTTTCCAGGAGGTGTTACCATCCTGACATTACACATACATTATAGTACCCCTCCGTGACGTTTACGTCACTCGGAAAAGTAATAAAGCTTGTCAATGCCATGTCATGAAATGACAATTAAACGGTTTCTTGAAAACGTATCAAAATGTTATCCAAACTATAGCTTCTACAATCTACAAAAATAAAGAAAAACATACAAAAATGCGGCCCTAGGTTTAAAATTACATTGTCGTCTGGTTGCTGTGATATTTTGCTCATTTAATCTGTCATTCAAACCCCCGCATGCAATTCCATCTCTTTGTTAATTAGTCCTTTTCATTCGTCCCACTTTTGAGATCTTTCACAATCAAGCTAGGTTCAAGAGTTAAAAGAAAAACCAGCTGATATTTTGTCATACTGGCTTCGTCTCCACTTACCCGATCGGCATTAGCCAAGATCAATCCTACAAAATCAGATGACAGAGTCTCTTTGCTCAAAATGATGAAAATTGCGGTGCAAAACATCAAGCAATTGCTCAAGATATTGTGTCGTACTGTCAGCCATCTGGAAAGAAATTGCATTTTATTGAATGTCCGAATTGCTTTGCATCCACATTAAGGTTTCAACCCAAAGGTAATAATGAAGTGTAGGTGCGGATAGCAGGCTGTCATCCCAAAACGAAAAAGACGCGATTGAAACCAGGCTTTATTGACGCAATTGCAAAATTACCTTTGTGCCATGTTCATCATGTAGTTAGTGGCAGTGCATTCGTCGATCAGTTTTAAAAAGTGTCCTTCGAAGTTCTGTCCGGCGTCACACGCTCTGATGACAGTGCTGCCAGCCACTGATCCTCCCACATGCGAAAACAAGAAGGAATTTCTCACGCTGGTTATCCGCTTGAATTGACGATTGCTCGACATCAAGAAACGCTGCCAAATATATGGGAAAAGCTTCGGTTTAAATGATATATTGTGAAGTAATTCATTCCAGAAGTGGGCTCGAGCACTCCGCGGTTAAGATGCGGGTGCCTTCTACAACATGTTGCAATAAAATACGTAAAAGACAAAACATTTTAAGATTTAATAATTCAAGGAATGTTATTTCGCTGGGTTAAGAAGTCGTGGCACCAAGTCATCTTTCCCGTCGCTTTGAGGGATTTTCTACGCTTAATAAAACTGTAATTGTAATGCCTATTAAGATCATTAAATGCCCAAAATAATATAGCCTTTTTTCAATGTTTATTTTTATGTTTTCTATTTTACCATAGCCTCCAATGCAACCAACGCCCAGATTACTAAAAATCAAAAGTGGCTACCCCATAATCGTTACGAATTCCGTGTTTAACCACAACAATTAATATTGAGGGTGATACTAGATAATTACTTATGACTGGAGACTAAAATCGAGTTCCTACCTGAAGTAAAAGGTATGCAACTAACACGACAATGCAGTTAATTATGAATAACGGTAAATATATTGCAATTGCTAAGGCGTAAACAACTAAAAATATCAATCCGACATTGGTTGCTCTTAACATCGCAGAAAATTGCTGGTCTAGGGCGTCGATATCTTGGGAGAAGCGATTGAGTATCCTTCCAAGGGGGGTCGTGTCGATGAAGAACATGGGAGAGCGAAATACTCTATCGAGCATTTTCCCATGTAGACAGTTTGCAGCTCGTAGACAGTTTGCAGCTCGTAGACAGCGAAGAACGCTGATGATAACGTACAAAAATGTTTGAATGGCTTGGGTTAGACCAAGAGCGACTAAGACCGCTATACGGGTTGCCTTCAAGTCTAGGTTTGCTTGAAAATCTTTCTTGGAGTCTGCGCACCACAAAGACAGCCAGTACACTGACGTGAAATTAAGGACTACAAAACCGGTGATTATTGCTTCGAAGATCGCGTACCATGTTATACCGTAGGCTTTAAAATATTGTTTGTATTTTGATACGGATATCTGCAAATGCGCAATAACCTTATCAGGAGGAAAAATATGTGTGTAGAGAGTTTTAGTTCTCAAATAGACAAGAAACGTCCAAACTCTCCTCGTATATTATAGAGCGCATAAGTTTCCTTCTTTGAGTGTCTCTTTAGTCATGAGCTTTGCCTCATCTTCATGTGAGGATTTTCCATGGGTTGCACGAAGACTCCTTTTTCACTAAAAAAAGGGGGGAAGGGGGAAATATACGCACGCGCCTTATCATATTTGTATCATTCGACGCAGACTTGTAAATATTGATAATTTCTTCGGGAGCCCTGCGGGTTCCCGACCCCCCCCCCCAAAGCCCAATTTTCTTGGGTACCCGGGGCTCCCTAGTGGACAACTGAGCCTTGAACTCTTGATCCTAGAAACTGCGTCACATCTCGCCTGGGGAAGGGAACAGAGGCTAAGGAGTAAGGGAGCAAGCCCAAAAAAAATTTGAGGGAGAGATGGATGCATTCCGGCTACAAATTTGAGGGTAAATATTCGCCAATTTATTTTCACCCTTTTTTGAGCGCTGTTTTGGTCTGAAGTTATGGGGGAGAGTTCTCATCGCACCGAATTTTTCAGGGTACCCGGGTGGTACCCGACCCCCCATAAAATATTTTTTCAGGGTGTCCTGTGAATTGTCTTGGGTGTCACAGGCTCCCTGGTACCCCCTATTTACAAGTCTGATTCGACGGTACGTTTTGAAATGGCACCAGCTTTTTCCCATGGGATATTGTTCGTCGTTACTTTAAACAGGGATAAGGGAGTCAGATGGATTGGAAAGGATGATGGGCGACCTGCGGCACCATATCTCTCCCAGTGTACCTCGCGCACGCCCCTACCCTTCCGTAGGCGATTGCTAAGTGCTGCCGCGTAGCGCCATTTTATTTGAATGAGAACTAGCTTCTATTTTTGAGATAGAGGGAGCGTCCTTTACAATTTCGTCTGGCACGACCCTACCTAACCGCTGGGGATGATGGGAGGACTATGGTGCCGTAGGTGGGGGTACAAAGGCAACGCTTAAGGTATGGGGGTTTCCACTCCATTACTCTCTCCTTCAAGCTTTAAACCATTAAAAGGTTAATTCTAGGAGAGCGGTCGCTCTCTTAGATAAGACTTGATACTGCCTCTAATGCTAAAGGAGGGTTCTTTGATTGGCCGTAACTTTTTCGTATTGTGTTTGCTGCTTTGAAATTTTGCAAGTGAACTAAAATTTGGACCCTAATTATGAGGTTAAAATTTCAAAGAGATCCAATTAATAGTTAATTCTATAAAGAAAAAAGTTGTTAAGAGTGGTTTTAGAATACATAAAATGAATCCGACATTTTGTGAAAAATACTATATTTTTCCATAGAGATAACATGGGATTTTTTTGAAATATGACCTTAATTGCGCTAGTGTATAAAGAATGCTAATCATTCGTTACGTTTGGGAACCATCTTAAATGAAAGATAATAGTCCATAGATGTGCCTTTCCTTAGTTTCATTAAGATAAATTAAGTTTAAGTATTTATTTTTATCATTGTTAACACATACTTTGACTTACGTTGTTTTGGGTTTTGGAATTACGGCGTTTTACCACTGTTAGAGACACGCATATTAGCCCTAATTTTTTATATTGGACTTACGGCGTTTTTGTCGTGATTCACGCCGTTAGAGGGATATTAAGCAAGAAAAACATGGCGTTTGAGCTCGGGTGCTTGTACTTGTGGGTGTTTTTAGGTACTTGTGGGTGCTTGAAGGTACTTGTGGGTACTTGTAGGTACTTGTGGGTGCTTTTAGGTACTTGTAGGTACTTGTGGGTGTTTTTAGGTACTTGTGGGTGCTGGTAGGTACTTGTGGGTACTTGTAGGTACTTGTGGGTACTTGTAGGTACTTGTGGGTACTTGTGGGTGTTTTTATGTACTTGTGGGTGCTTGTAGGTACTTGTGGGTACTTGTAGGTACTTGTGGGTACTTGTAGGTACTTGTGGGTACTTGTAGGTACTTGTGGGTGCTTGTAGGTACTTGTGGGTGCTTGTAGGTACTTGTGGGTGCTTGTAGGTACTTGTGGGTGCTTGTAGGTACTTGTGGGTGCTTTTAGGTACTTGTAGGTACTTGTGGGTGCTTGTAGGTACTTGTGAGTGCTTGTAGGTACTTGTGGGTACTTGTGGGTACTTGTGAGTGCTTGTAGGTACTTGTGAGTGCTTGTGGGTGCTTGTAGGTACTTGTGGGTGCTTGTGGGTACTTGTGGGTGCTTGTAGGTACTTGTGGGTGCTTGTAGGTACTTGTGGGTGCTTGTAGGTACTTGTGGGTGCTTGTAGGTACTTGTGGGTGCTTGTAGGTACTTGTGGGTGCTTGTAGGTACTTGTGGGTGCTTGTGGGTGCTTGCAGGTACTTGTGGGTACTTGTGGTTGCTTGAAGGTGCCTGTAGGCACTTGTGGATGCTTGTAGGTACTTGCGCCAGGTGCTTGTAGGTACTTGCTCCGGGTACTTGTTGGTACTTGCTCCGGGTACTTGTTGGTACTTGCTCCGGGTGCTTGTAGGTACTTGCTCCGGGTGCTTGTAGGTACTTGTCCCGGGTGCTTGTAGGTACTTGTCCCGGGTACTTGTAGGTACTTGCTCCGGGTACTTGTTGGTACTTGCTCCGGGTACTTGTTGGTACTTGCTCCGGGTGCTTGTAGGTACTTGCTCCGGGTGCTTGTAGGTACTTGCTCCGGGTACTTGTAGGTACTTGCCCCGGGTACTTGTAGGTACTTGCCCCGGGTACTTGTAGGTACTTGCCCCGGGTACTTGTAGGTACTTGCCCGGGTACTTGTAGGTACTTGCCCCGGGTGCTTGTAGGTACTTGCTCCGGGTGCTTGTAGGTACTTACTCCGGGTGCTTGTAGGTACTTGCTCCGGGTGCTTGTAGGTACTTGCCCCGGGTACTTGTAGGTACTTGCTCCGGGTGCTTGTAGGTACTTGCCCCGGGTACTTGTAGGTGCTTGTGAGTGCTTGTAGGTACTTGCCCCGGGTACTTGTAGGTGCTTGTGAGTGCTTGTAGGTACTTGCCCCGGGTGTTTGTAGGTACTTTGCCTCCTCCATAGGATTAACATTACACTAAGTTTTGGAAGCTCGTAACTCTGGTTATATTAGAGATACGGGGATATCCTTTGATTATGTAATAGTCCTATTTGCCCCTTCCCTCCTTCGTTAACATTTGCTCCATAGGATACTCCATATACGGGAAAAACCTGGAAAAACTCAGGGAAGTATATGGGGAAAAGCCTGGAAATCTCAGGGAAATTTGTTTTCCAAAAGTTGTATGAACCTTGTTATGGAACATATCTTATAAACTTATGGTTTTAGTTATATAAAGTTTTACCAAGGAGCGATATCTAGTTTACTAGGGAGAAGGTATAAGATGCCTAAGTATTCGCGCGCCATAGACCCAGTCACACTTTCAAAATACAAGGGGGACTTAAAATGAGGCCGGGCTATTTCGCCTCTCCTCAGTCGGAAAATACTTAGTTTTCGTCATTCGCGTCGCGTTTACGTGAGTTTTCTGGTCCGTGACCAAATAAGGATTTTTTAAACTGGACATTAGGCCAGCGACTTTCCTGACTTGGAATAAATTGGTCTGTGACCATTGACCAGAGCACGTCGTCTGCTAAACTAAAGAAGTGGATAATTAAAATATTAGAATTTTAATGTGTGGAGTCTGGTTACCCTTGAATTTTCTTAGTAGTCTCGTGGACCACTGACCCCCCCCCCCCCTCCGATTTAATTTTTGAACTGGACCAGGCAATTTTTAAACTGGCCATTTGCCCTGTGTCACCGCCTTATTTCCCACGCTGGCGCGAGTTGCTTTGCGTTGTCGAGTGCGTGATGGAGTCGGCTATGCCTGGAGTCTTAACCACCGCGACTTCCAATCACTACCATAGCCCACTCGATCACGCTCTCTTTTCCATGGCTACATATTTTGAAGATGGCACTTTTTAGCCGTATTAACAATCTTGGATCATCTTAGTGAACTTTTAGGGTAGCCCTGACTATATTTTGTTTAAGGTTTTAAGCTAAATATCAAACAGACGTTAGTTTAAGCTACAAAAAAGTTTGAAATTGACAATCTCGGATCGTCTTTGTGAAGTTTTAAGGATATCCGAATTTCATATTGGGCTTATGAAAATTTTGAGCTAAAGCTTAAACGGACATAAATCAGCATTTTTAAAAATTTTCTAAAATTGTCAATTTGGTCCTATTTCTAGGGTAAAAAATTGTATTATGTTAATTACAATAAGAATACAAACTTTTATTGATTTACGTTTTTTAAGTATCATTATAAATAAATGTCTAATCGAGCTAAATTTATGGTCCCCTTTATATATGTTTCTGCTTAGTACAGATTTTAAAAATGTAAAACAGTTTCTTAACATTCTTAAATAAAATGAAGACTGAAGGAACAGATATTAATCAAAAATATCTTGATTAGAATCAAGACCTAAAAAGTATCGATAAGACTGAGGTTTTCACTTGTCTGAAGGATCAGATATTAATTTTTCTTTTTAATTGAAACTTAAATGCATGCTTAAGAAAAAACAACGTTCCATTACCGTTTTCCGTTGAAATAAATTATTTTACTGGTAATCAATTTTAAAAATTTACTTATCTCAGCTTTTCGACCACAATTCCATTCCTTGAAAACATTTTATCATTACATTAATTACTTTTGGGAGATAACGTGTCAAAATAACCTATAAAACAATAAAAAACTGTAATAGCGGTCTGTTTAGCCATGACAAGAACCTTTTAAAAGTTTCAAGCACTATATTACCCTTTCGAGACTAACAGAACCTGAGCAAACTATAGCTTAACCTGCTACTAGTACGACCAGGGAGAATTGATGTAAACTGGAGTTGAAATTTCATCATGTGTGACCTGCGGCCCTGAAACTCTCCCATAGTCCCAATGTGTGTAGAACATAATTTTTTCGCTGTTATCTGCCAAAATCAATCTTTCTTGGTAGTGCCGCCTCCTCACATAAATTTTTCATGATATATTAAGGTTTGAACGAACAAAATTCTAGATTACCATTTTCACTACCATGTCCCTCTGCTAACTTGAAGCAAACTTTCCTCTCTTTTCGCTGCTCATTACCGGTGCCATTCCCTTGACTTTCTGTTCGTTATAACTACTATCATGAATTTATTTATTTCAAACCAAAATATAAAAAAAAATTGGATTTTTTTCCTTTTGTGCTACTTAGAATTAACAAATGTATATAACGTTGTGCCGTGCCATATCAAATAGTCTCTAACCATTGTTAGAAACTAGAGAGAGAAATTGGGCAGTAACACTGATCATGCCCTGAACTATGAGAAAGAACAATACGACGGTTGACTAAAGTACACTTGATATTACATCATTTTGCAAAACCGCGAGTAAAAATCTTACTGTCCCTATTGAATTTGGCGCCATTGGTTTTAGAATAATTAAAATGGTCCACTGCGAAGCGTGCCGGTCACGAATGGGGATGTTACGTCTTTAGGAACAATTTAAAACGCAAAACCATATACGTACTCTCCCAAAAGTAATTAATGTAATGATAAAATGTTTTCGGGGAATGGATTTGTGGTCGAAAAGCCGAGATAAGTAAATTTTTGAAATTGATTACCAATAAAATAAATTATTTCAACGGAAAACGGTAATGGAACGTTGTTATTTCTTAAGCATGCATTTAAGTTTCAATAAAAAAGTTAATATCTGATCCTTTAGACAAGTGATAACCTCAGTCTTATCGATGCTTTTTAGGTCTTGATTCTAATCAAGACATTTTTGATTAATTTATTTTGGTGTCATAAGATCTTCATATATGACTCGTACCCCTTGCGGGAAAATATATCTTAATTGGTTCCAAGTCGGGATAGAGTATGGATGTCCCTGTAAACTTTAAATTGTAGGGTTAGGTACTCCCTCAAAATAAGATCAAAACTAGGCTCGTGATTGATTACCGATAGACATTTTTCTTTTGGGTCTATTGAATTAAATTCCCCTTTAAATTTAATTTACATTATAGGTGCTCACTCAAACCTGTTGCTCCGAAATGCGCTTTAGTTATACTGAAATTATTTTTCACAAAGAACACAATTTTTTTAAATACATTTTAGATACATTGATATTGTTTTTCACTGTGCGTAATACGTGCTAACATAAGAAAATAATATATAGCTCCCTATAAGTATGAAACGTCGTACATTTTCATACTACAGCCGTTGCTCCCAAATTTGGCGCGCATACGCTTTTACGCCCCGTGAGAGAAGCTTCGGTACTACGAGTAAAAAGGGGGCGAAATCACCGCCGCCACCTAAGGCGTAGGCACGATGGGCCGGGGAAATATCGCTGCGCCCGCAGAGACTCAAGATACATCTTACCTCGTACCAGTGTAGGCGCCAACTATTAATTTATTATGATAATTTTGCAATGTACTTAATCAGTTATAATTATCATAATAATAATTTCAAGACTTTTAACTATTTAATTACGATATAAAATTTGAAAATTTTCTAAACAAATATTTCAACTTTTTAACGCCAAAGCTCTTAGAAACTTTTTACAAATTGCAATGGAAGAAAATGCTTTTTACATGGCTTAAATGGAGAGTTTCATACTTATAGGGAGCTATATATTATTTTCTTATACTTAAAATAACGAAATTTGAAATGTTTAGTATTGATCGGTAGGTAGTCGGATATGTCGACCCCTCAACCCTTGTTGTAAATTTGATAAAAACCCATGTTAGTTGGTATGGCGTTGAGCAGCCGACCTAATCCTTCCATACACCAACCAACTTAAAATGTATCTATAAGCCAACTCTATTTGTTTGTTGTCAAGTCCAATTTCAAAGCGGAGCTAGTAACTGAAGTTGGATAAGAGTCGGACTTTAGTTGTAAGTACCGACTAGACCATAAACCGACGAATCTACCTCGAACCGACTCAAACGCGGAAGAAGCTTCATTACAATGAAATCTGAAATGTTCAGTGTGATCGGTAGGCCGTCGGATATGTCGACCTTTAGACCCTTATTGTTTTCTTTTATTTGATAGAAACGCATGTTAGTTGGTAACGAGTCGAGCAGCCGACCTAATCCTTCATTACATTAACCGACTTAAAATACAACTATCAGCCAACTCTATTTTATTGTTCTCACGGCCGACTGCAAAGCGGAGTTGGCAACTGAAGTTGGATAAGAGTCGGAATTTAGTCGTAACTAACGACTAGACAATAAACCGACGAATCTACCTCGAACCGACTCGAACGCGGAACACTCGTGTTACTAGGGAAGTAATTTTTGGCCAATATTAGGAGCAATCTCAACGATACCAAACTCGAAGCCTTTTATTATCGGACTATATCATGGATTGAGTAAACCTCATAGCTGTGTTCAGTTTTTATCTTCATTAGTGACCGAAGCCTCATATCTGGTAGAAAACGGTTTTATTTTAAATGGTGCAACAAAATCAGTCGAGATATTTGGATTTGTATGTGACACTCCAGCGAGGGCATTTATAAGGAAAGTTAAGGGTCACAATGAGTACTATGGTTGCGATAAGTGCACCTAGGCAGGCGTAAGGCGTAGGAAAAGGCTATGTTTCCCGTTAGTTGAGTTTGAGTTACGAACAGACGCTAACTTTAGCAAAAAAAGCTCAACCAGGTCACCACCACGGAACCAGTATTTTGGAAACATTAACAAACATTGATATAGTCGATGACTTCCCATTAGATTATATGCACCTTGTTTGTTTAGGAGTAGTTAAGAAAATTTTGAAATTATGGATGGGTGCTGAGGGCAAAAACTCACTTTATAAACTGAGACCAGATCAGATATTAGAGGTATCCTCTCGATTGGAATCTTTAGCTCCTGTGACATGTTCAGAATTTGTGAGGAAGCCTCGGTCATTGAAAGACTTAGACAGATTTAAAGCTACCGATTTTCGTCAATTTTTGCTTTATTCTGGAATCATAACTTTGCATAATATACTTCCTAAAGTTCATTATGAATTGTTTAGAACTCTACATGTGGCCATTCGTATTATGGCAATGCCCGAGCAAAACATTGAAATGCTTAATTTTTCTGCAGAGCTATTGAAGTATTTCGTGCAAACCTTTGGTATTCTTTATGGCAAACATCTTATTTCTTATAATGCGCATGGCTTACTCCATTTAGCTAGAGACTGTACAAAGTATGGCAATTTAGATTCTTTTAGTGCTTATCAGTTCGAGAAATATCTCTTTACTTTGAAAAATAAAATAGCCAACACAGGTCACGCTTTAAAACAGGCCATTAATCGTATAAGCGAGGAAAGAAGAATTCATAGCCGAAGTGTAAACAAAACAATGTCACTACACATGTTGCACGAGACTGGGCCACTTTTAGAGGGATGCTGTAATCCTCAGTACAAGAAGATTATGCAGCAAGACTATCAACTGTCAACCTCATAGCGAGTTCACAGCTGTATATTGAAAGATTCTTCAATCGTAATAATTGAAAACATCACTTCCGATGAAAATGACACCTCAAAAACACTAATAGTCGGAAGAAAATTCTTGACAGTTCAAGAGTATTTTACATCTCTGTGTGAATCATCCAGAGTCGGTGTCTACCGTGTAACCCAAACATTTGCTCTGATGAAGTGGACTCTTTGTCAAGTAATGGCCAAAGCCATTAAATACCCGATAGATGGCTCAAATGCGTTCGTCGTAAGGAGACTTTTACATAGCTGTACTGAATGAAAGGTAGGGCGGATATTTTATAAAAATGTAAACGTCCCACAACTATCACTTTGAAAAGTTAAAACTTGCAATTTTAAAATTTAATCGATGCATGTATGCATAAGTTTGTTCCTCTAAACCTTTTCAGTTGCTACGAATTTTAGGCACTTATGGGCGGTAACTTTAAACTTGTTGAGTTCGTTCATGGTGGCGTGGCTGTCGTACCGCACTCTTGGGATCCCAAAACGAAATGTTACTGGCCAGGTGATAAGGTTGCGTCACGTCAAGCGATGAAAGAAACTCCGCCATCTATAGACGATGACGATTGGGAAACTTTCAAAATCACCATTATAATAACTTTTGGTTACTATTTTAAGTTAAAGGTTCTCGTGGTACATAATGTTCGTTATTTCAATTATTTGAGAAACCTTTGACGAATCGTGGAAACAATGGACAAATATGTTAAGGGGACGCTTATTTCTACAACTGAAAATAAAACTGGACGCGGCAAAAGGAAAAAGAGAAATCATAGAAGTGTTGCGAGAACTGAAACTGACACAGAATCTGAGAATGGCGATCACTCATAATCTCCTGAAAAAATTCCACTAATTCCAGTTCTAAACTCTGTTCTCACCCCTTTAACAGCTACCAAAGGTATATGGATTTTGAGAATTATTTCTTAACTATTTGTGACATTGAACACCATTTTTATAGGCGATGTATAAAAACGAAATTCAGTTATTTACGTAAGTGAGCCATAAGTAAGAATGACACAGTGAAATCACATAATGGAGTTGTGTTTATGGTAATGGAATGTGCCAATCATATTGCTATTTTGTTACTTATGGGGGCGGGATTTCAAGTTTAAATGAATAAATTCATGGTGCAGCCGCCTAGCACCATTGTATTTGCATGCGAGGCTAACTTCTTTTCTAGAGACGACCCTACCGAAACGCAGCGATGATGGCCGGGTTATTTGTTTTTTTCTTCATACTTATACATTGTTCAGAAACTCAAAAGTAATAGAACAATTCCCTTGCCCAATTTGTCCTAATTTTGTGACCGATTCAGTAAGTCGAAGCTGTGGCAGCACTTTTGCCAAAGTTGTCTTAACAAGCAATTAATAGAAGAAAAAGAGAAGTGCGTCCATAGCATACAAGTTCTTAAGAACGACTTCCAGTAGTATTTAAGACCAAGGCATGGTTTTTTATTTTTTCTTCATACTTATACATTGTTCAGAAATCATAAGTAACAGAACAATTCCCGTGCCCAATTTGTCCTAATTTTGTGACCAATTCAGTAAGTTGAAGCTGTGGCAGCACTTTTGCCAAAGTTGGCTTAACAAGCAATAAATAGTAGAAAAAAAGAAGTTCGTCCATTGCATACAAGTTCTTAAGGACGACTTCCGGTCATGTCATGGTTTTTTGTTTTTTCTTCATACTTATACATTGTTCAGAAATTCAAGAAAAAAGTAATAGAACAATTCACTTGCCCAATTTGTCATAATTTTGTGACCGATTCAGTAAGTCTAAGATGTGGCAGCACATTTGCCAAAGTTGTCTTAACAAGCAATAAATAGTAGAAAAAAGAAGTGCATCCATTGCATACAAGTACTTAAGAACGACTTCCGGTCGTATTTTAAACTATGGCCTGGTTTTTTGTTTTTTTTTCATACTTTTACATTGTTCAGAAATTTAGGAAAAAGTAATAGAACAATTCACTTGCCCAATTTGTCATAATTTTGTGACCGATTCAGTTAGTCTGAGATGTGGCAGCACTTTTGCCAAAGTTATCTTAAGAAGCAATAAATAGTAGAAAAAAGAAGTGCGTCCATTACATACAAGTTCTTAAGAACGACTTCCAGTCGTATTTAAGACCATGGCATGGTTTTTTTGTTTTTTCTTCATACTTATACATTCAAAAGTAATAGAACAATTCCCTTTCCCAATTTGTCATAATTGTGTGGCCGATTCAGTAAGTCTAAGACGTGGCAGCAGTTTTGCCAAAGTTGTCTTAACAAGCAATAAATAGTAGAAAAAAAGAAGTGCGTCCATTGCATACAAGTTCTTAAGAACGACTTCCAGTCATATTTAAGACCATGGCATGGTTTTTTTGTTTTATCTTCATACTTATACATTCTAAAGTAATAGAACAATTCCCTTGCCCAATTTGTCATAATTTTGTGACCGATTCAGTAAGTCTAAGATGTGGTAGCACTTTTGCCCAAGTTGTCTTAAGAAGCAATAAATAGTAGAAAAAAGAAGTGCGTCCATTGCATACAAGTTCTTAAGAACGACTTCCGGTCGTATTTTAAACTATGGCCTGGTTTTTTGTTTTTTCTTCATACTTATACATTCAAAAGTAATAGAACAATTCCCTTGCCCAATTTGTCATAATTTTGTGACCGATTCAGTAAGTCTGTGGCAGCACTTTTGCCTTGATTAACTTTAGGTAAATTCATTTTTAAATTTAATTTTTCTGCTATGAAGTACAACCGTTATGTTAAAGATTTTCAGTGGACGACATACATAGATTATATAAAAACGTCTTGGTTTGGACCAAAGCCGAAAAAACAAACGATATGTGTGAGGTTTATCAATTGACTGAAGTTCAGATATTGAAATTTTTTTCTAGTTCTTTTTATCCACTCAATCCTTAATCAATATTTAATTCAATCAACTGATTTTACTGTTAATCGATCTAGTCCCTCTAAATTAATTGAAAAAATTACATATCTACGCCTTTTCAAGAAAAATTACATTTTCCGAAAACATTTTATCATGAAATTAATTGTTTTGAAGGGAGTACGTGTTTAGGGTATAGTATTGAGTATTTGAAATGTTCTACTGGATGTCTAAAAAGAGCAAGCGAGCTTTGGCATAACTCGAAAGGAAAATGTAAATATTTAATCGTGGATGCCAAACAAGGGTGTTGCGCGAATTTATACATTTAATTTCGTATATCGAAATGCTATATTTTTATTGTCGCCTCTATGATGGTAAAGTTGCACTGGAACTTCCATTTCCGTACGTAAGAACTTCTTGGTCATAACTCAGTCTAAGGTAATATTGGCTGAGTGTGTTACAAAGGCTCAGATGACCCATACACTGAAACCACTGGTGATTATAAAATGCCATATATTGGGAAAATAGAGGAAGGGAGGGGGTGTCGGAGTTAAATGTGACTTTCTTGGCATACCTAGTAATGAATGATGTGTTTCACCATATTATTTCCGCGGGAAATGAATATAACAAGTACTGAGGAGTATTTCTGTTTATGTGATCTTTACCCTTTACCACACAGGATAAACTTTGTTGCTTTGCCTTAAGTAGACGACATTCACTGTAAACGACAGTCTTATCAACAACTTAAAACAGATTTAAACTTCTTTTGGTGCAAACTTGAAAATTTGTCAAGCCAGCGACAATTAAAACTATGTCGGTCAAGGTGCTCACAAGTTAGTGAGCATCGACACGAAATCCCTTCAAAATAATTAATTTTATGATAAAACGCTTTCGGAAAATGTAATTGTTCTTGAAAAAGCGTAGATATGTAATTTTTCAATTAATTTAGAGGGACTAGATCCATTAACAGTAAAATCAGTTGATTGAATTTAATATTGATTAAGGATTAAATGGATAAAAATAACTAAAACAATTGCAATATCTGAAACTTCAGTCAAATGATAAACCTCACACATATCGTTTGTTTTTTCGGCCTTGGTCCAAACCAAGACGTTTTTTATAATATCTGTCACTTCAGTCTTATTGTAATTAAATTTTAATAATTTTATTTTTGCTTTACCGTAATACATTTGGGGTTGATCTATTTCTAATTGCTCAAAGAAGTACTTAAGTATCGTTAATTACATTTAACTTATATTCAAAAACATTGATTTCGATAAGCATATAATGTTGTACCATAAGTCTATTATGGGGACCTAACATAATAGACTTATGGTTGTACTTTATTTATGAAAGAAGTTTAAAAACGACGGTATTTGAAATATGGAAGAAAAATATTTGTTTCGTAACACTGTATACACATACAGTATTGTCGAGATCAGACCAACAGCATTGAATGTTGCCAGATTAAATTGTTGCTGGTGATTTTGCGAACTATGTTAATGATATATTAAAATTTAAATGGGAAAGTTACATTTTGACACATTCCTAACCCTAAAATTTTGTATTTGGAGCCTATTAAATGCATTATAGTGATAATGTAATTAATTTCAGTGTTTAATAGGAAAACGTTTAGGCTGAAAGAACAACTCGCGTAGTTTAATCTTATTTTCTTATTTCAGTTAAAGGTTATCTATAGTTACCCAAAAAACCTATTGTTTTGGGTTAATTTCACATTAATTATACTTAAGTTTAATTTAACGGCTTATCTTGTTTATCTAGCGTGGATTTAGTTTATAATACAAGTTTCAATAAAATATTAACTTTAATTGCAATCACCCTAAAATTTTAATGCATGCGCTTTTGATGTATTTTAACGATCATTTAAATTAATTTGAAAGTGAAATAGGAAACTACTGTGGCTGTACGAAAAACTTGTGATGTTTTAATCTTAATTTGAGCGTGGTTCGTGAGAGTGGATTAAGCTTAAAATTTATTTGAATTTTTTACCCTAATTGCAATGTTTAGTGCAGTTTAATATTTTTTCCGCAAATTCATTTTTTAACCCAAAACTTTTGAATTTCGCGCCAATTATTGTACTTTAAAATAGTTTAAATTAACTTAAGTGTCAAATAGAAAATATTCCACTTTACCAATGGCTCGGGTAGTTTTAATCAAAATTAAAGAGTTTATTTAAAAGTTATTTGAGCCTCTATCCAAAAAGTGTATATTTTGGTTTAATTTCACGTTAATTATATTTAATTAACGTAGGACTGTGTTTTGGCACTATACATTTAGGTTATAAAATGAGTTTAAATGTATACTTCACCTTAATAGCAATTTTTAGTGGAGTTTTCGATTCTCATTTTACGCTAAAGTTTGGAATTTCGCGCCTATTAAGGTACTTTGGAGATAATTTAAATTAGTTTGAGTGTGAGAGAGAAAACATGGGGCTTTCCCAACGGCTTGGGTAGATACAATCTTAATCAAGAACATCATTTAAGAGTTATTTGACTTTTCATCCAAAAAAATGTATATTTTGGTTTAATTTTACCTTAATTACAGTTAATTACGTTGAAATTAACTTGTTGTCAGTGCTCATTAAGCTTATAAAATGACTTTTAATAAATAATTCACCTTAACTCTAATGTTTAGAGGACTTTTTGATTATTTCCAAAACATTGCGTTCAATTTTTATCATATCCTGTGCTAGGTTTGTGGTAAGGTAAAGATTATCTATACAATATGTTAATGAATGATGTTATTCTATAGTTTAGCTTGAATACCAGTAATTAAATCAAATACCTATACTATTCATAGCAATTTAAACCAATAAACAAACGGCAATGTGGACTGTGGAAATAGCAAACAACGTAACCCTCCGTTTCTAACGTGGTTACGTTGAGAGAATCTGTGATGTAAACATGAAAATTATTTGCCTAATTAAAATATATAACGATACTGTCCTACTGCATTAACCAGCACAACTGTTATTGTTATTGTTATTGTTGAAGGGGGTGGCGCGTCGCCGCGCCGAGCACCGATACCAAGGGTATATTGTGCGCCCCGAGCTTGTTAGACTACGAAGAGTCCTGTCGCCTCGATGAATCGGAGAATCCGATTGGCCGAGACAGTAGAGAACTGGTGAGGTTCCATAGTATGCATGTCGAAATGCTCGAACCTCATGGCCGCGAGGTAGTCGCAGCTACAGAGGATATGGGAGGAGGTTTCCTCTACCTCCCGGCAGAACCTACAGAGTGGGTCATCAACGATGCCCAATAAGTGCAGGTGTCTATTCAGCCGGCAGTGTCCAGTGAGGAGACTGGTGACCAGCCTAATTTTGTTTTTGGTGAGGGCAAGCAGTTCCTTTGCCCTAGTGATAGAAGGACCCGGGACAAACTCCTTGGCCTGTCTCTGTCCATCCATGTCAAGCCAGAGCTGCAGTTGAAGTGCAGACATCCGGCAAGCACAACTGTTACTTATGAATTAAACAATCCACTGCTGGTAACAAATAGTTTATAAAATGATAACGTAACATCACAGTACGACTGATTCACTAGGATCAAAATTGTTTTAACGAATAATCTGGTCCTCTACATTGGTTTAGTTTCAGGAATTATACCACACACCTTCACAATTAGTAGAATTTTAGTGAGATTAACAAATAATGAAACCGTTTATACCTGTCCTCAAATGAGAATGTTGACTTAACTGCGTGCTAACATTAACACCACTCTTTTAACTGCCGTAGGGAAAACACATTGAAAATTTTGTCATCTTTCCTGTAATATTTTGAAGTTGAATTCTTCACAGGGTGAAAACACTACCGTTGATTTCTAAACCATAATAATTTCGATATATATGCCATTTTTTACTTAAAACTAGAAGCGCCAACAAACTGTCATAGATACAGTATTAAGTAACAAGTAGCGTAAAACCTAGGCCCTAGGGTTGGGATTTGTAGCATGAATCGAAGCAGACTACGTATTTTGTAATTCCAAACAGAGCTGGAAATTAGCTTTCTTATAATCTTTAAAAGGAAAGACACTATAATCTATAAGCACTATATTACATAGACAAACTAACATACAACTTAAGCCTTGGCCGTAAAGAACGTCGAAAAGCTTACTTTAAATGATATAAAAACCTCTATTAACTGTAATTATTTACCTGAATTACTTTTCTAGACGAAAATTCGACCTGATAACGACGTATTTCTTATTAAGGGTGCTACAGTTAATTAGAAAATACATATAAAGGTGCTCTTGGCCTTCCGGGCCTCCTTCGGATAGGCGCTGGTTCACGGACGGCAGCTGGCCCTCTGGCATGCTCCGGAATTTGTTCTTTGACGGCAACTGGCCCTCTGGCAGGCTCAACAACTTCTACGACTGCAGCATTAACCCGGGCAGGAGCAGGATTAGCAGAACGCGGGGGACGGGGGACGGGGGACGGGGGGCAGGAGGTGGATTTGCTGGTCGGGGGCCACGGGGGGCAGGAGGTGGATTTGCCCGTCGGGGGCCACGGGGGGCAGGAGGTGGATTTGCTGGTCGGGGGCCACGGGGGGCTCGTGGGGGATTAAAATTTTGTGGGCCATTACCAACACGTTGAACCCTCCGTGCCGCTGGGGCTCTCCCTCCATTGAAAACATTCACCGTAAACGTGCAGTTGTTAGCAACAGACACAAATTGTTCCATTTCGTTAACTAGATTTTGAAATAAAGACATTTCTTATTTTGGTAATAGCCTTTTACTTAAGGACTATTTCCACATTAATGGAGGCTGATTTTAATAGAGAAAAATATACATAGTTTACAGGCGTGGAGGGTTCATACCATTTGCACATGGAGACCTGGCAACTTAGAGTGTAAAATAGCAGACGATTTTACACTCTAAGTCGCTTGGTCTCCTGGTGTTAGTGGTAGGAATCTTCTACGCCTCTAAACTATGTATTAAAGGGACCAGGGTGGGAAAAAAGGATTTTTTTAAAACTGGACATTGGGCCAGCAACCCCCCTTGCCTGGAATAAATAAACTGGTCCATGACCATTGACCAGGGCGCGTCGTCTGCTAAACTAAAGAAGTGGGTAATTAAAATAGTTCAGATATTGTCTGGACCCTGGTTACCCTAGAATTTTCTTAGTGGTCCCGTGGACCACTGACCCCCCTCCGATTTAATTTTTAAACTGGTCCAGGCAATTTTTAAACTGGTCATTTGCCCTGTGCCAGCGCCTTATTTCCCACGCTGAAAGGGACTAATCTGAAAAACAGGCTGAAGAAAAGGGTAAGAATCAAACGGCAGCTTTTGAACAAATAATGAGGGAAGTTATGGGAGCGACGAGTATTAATTCTAATTATCTTTCGCGATTTTAATAGAAATAATCGTGGGAAAATCCCCCTGTCGAAAAGGCCAAGGCTTAGTTGCCTCCCCCTTTGGTTGGCTAACACTTGGCTTTAAAGTATGAGAAAAAGCGCAAAATAGTAAGCCTTTGTTGCAAAGACTGTAGTCGATAAAACAACAAGGTTAGCCTGTACTAAGGGGGGGGGGGGCAATATATAGTATTTCACTAAATCGTAACTTACGTTTTTATTTTCGTTTTTTTGGTCCTTTTTCTTAGCTGTTTTACTCGTTTTGTTTTTGTAAAACAATACAATAGCTGAAAATAATAATTAGAACGTTAATTGCTTAGAAAGTCAAAAAAAATAGTCCCTAAAAAAATCACAACTTACTTTTAGATTCAAAATGCTCAAACTAAGCGCGAGATTTGTATTTAAACTTTAAAGTCGCACGTGCCGGCGCGTGATGCTTGGTGGACAAATTCGCGAATTTTTCGATCATTCTCCGAATTTTCCCTTGCTTGGTAGTACAACGTCATTCGCGATTTGCCCAACACTGGATGCTAGTCCGTGAAACGTCCACGTTTACGTCGCTATTATAATTAATTTCAAATAATAGGGGCCTAGCTAGTTTACCTTAATTTTAAAAACATCTAGAATTTTCAACCATTATTTAAAACCAAATTAAAATGCGTGGAAGAAGCGAGAGTTGTCCGAAATTGGACTATAGCCGTTTAACCGGCGATATTGGATTGTGTTTATAAATGCCGAGGCATTCGGAAAATCTACCTTAATTTTTTATATTAATTTGTTTTAATATATATTTCGGTTTCGTGTTCGTTTGTGACTTAAAAGTTTAATTTTAATTTTAAATACGTTTAGATCTAATGAGAGATGTATTTTAAAAATTACGTGATATATCCCAAAACCAAAGTGAGTCATCATCATAATTTATAATTTTTTAACTAAGGAAAAACGTAATTATTATAATTAAAAATCGGACTGCGGATTAAAATAAAATAAAAACAACTAAGAATATTCAAAGAACCGTTACATAAATTTAGACGTATAGAAGAAAAAAAAGCTATTTTAGATGAGAATTTCCCTCAAGTTTTAAATAACTACTCCGAGCCGCTAAGTAATTCAGAAAACCAGCAAAAAGATTAAAAACAAACAAACAAAAATACAAGAAACAACTTTTCTCAAAACACATAGTTTACAGGCGTGGAGGATTCATACCATTTGCACAAGGAGACCTGGCAACTTAGAGTGTAAAATAGCAGACGATTTTACACTCTAAGTCGCTTGGTCTCCTGGTGTTAATGGTAGGAATCCTCTACGCCTGTAAACTATGTATACAACTTCGTAGAAACTAAATAGAAATACATAGATAACTGCATCCGTTCAATAAGATTCTGTCCCTTGTAAAGTCAATCGGATACCATAACCAAAAGAAGCCATAGGAAATGGTATGAACAAGGTAAGATTATGTTTTAATTATATTCCATTAGATTGCAGATAAAGGGTTGGAAATTAACAAAAAGGTTTCTTCATATAATAAAATGCATTGTACTTTATTAAAACTCAGCAACTATTTAGTTATGCCTCAATTCAAATAAACGCTAACTCCAACTGACAGTTGGCAATTTTCATTGATTTCATTTGAGACTTATCAATTCTTCCTTCACTCGTTACCGATACCTTTCATCCGTACGGGATTAAGTACATAGTATCCTTCCGCGGATGGGTTTCACCTACAGACATATCAAGGTGTACAAATAGGTTTATCGCGTCCACCTTAACTATAAAAAATTCAGCACAATTTAAGTTTAAGTCGACAACGAAGGTGTAGTCCGCCTAAATACTGAAAAACTCATTTTTTCAAAATTATGTTCAAAAATGTTTGGGTGTGTGAATACGTTTGTTAGGCTTAAGTAAACACAATCAGAAATCGATTATACATCAGTGATAAACGTATTCCTGAAATAACTATCAAACTAACCCTGGAAAATATCTTATTTCATAGATCCTCCTATGTTAGATAAACAAACAAGCCCGCATAACTGCATTTCTATAAAATTCATAATATATAGTTAATCTAAAACATGTGGCACGCGCGCTATGTCCCATTATGGAATCTACCCGTACCCTAACTGTCTCTCTTCATGTCCCTGCTTCCCTGGTCTGGTCTCTCTTAGTTTTTGGGTGAAAAATGAACGAATCCAGCCCCTGGCGCTTAGCCCCTCTTATTCCGCAATGCAGCAGCCAAGTGGGGGTCTTGAATTTCCCGATCAGAAATTCGGGATTCCCTTCACTGGAGTGGAACCTTGGCTCGCTCCATCTCGCATTCCCGAGTAGCTAGCTACCATCACCGGGACACGGTTAGGGTACAGGGGGAGAATGGGGGATGAGATACACAGGCAACCGATTGCTAATTATAAAAGACATTCGACTGACATTTATTCATTGAAAGCAGCGCTCTCCCGTGTTTGGATCATGCTCTATCGAAAGATCTTTTTACCTCTCCGAGTGACGTATGTCACGGAGAGGTTCTAATTTCGACGTGTCTGTGTGTCTGTCTGTCCGTTGTTACACCCACGTGACCGCGTTCGCAGTTTTCAAATCGGAGCAAACGTGTATTCAATTTCCAGACCGCATTTACTGTCCCGGAAATTGAATTCCACTTACAGGCTATTACTCCATTGCCTGTCTAACAACTCTGTTCATTTGTCCACCCCTCATTGACACCAGTCTGAACTTAATGGCTTCTAAACACCACCATCTTCTAGTCTTTCGCCCATTCCACATGGACACCAGTCTGTACTTACTGGCTTCTAAACACCACCACCTACTCGTCTTTGTCCATTCTACATGGACACCAGTCTGTACACCTGGCTTCTAACACCACCATCTTCTGGTCTTTGTTTTTGTCCATCCCACATGGACACCAGCCTGTACACCTGGCTGCTAACACCACCATCTTCTGGTCTTTGTTTTTGTCCATCCCACCTGGACACCAGTCTGTACACCTGGCTTCTAACACCACCATCATCCTTAAGGTTAAGACATACGCGGCGATCGGCTAGGGTTAGGAGAAACGTTTAGCCTTCCAATGAAGGGGTCTTCCTCCAAGGTTCACGCAATTGCGATGTTCTTATCTACAGCTGCGATTCGAATCCTTTATATACTACCTATTTGAGTAAGGCGAAACAACAGTTATATCCTTCAATTC
Source organism: Phalangium opilio (assembly GCF_054372755.1). Taxonomy (NCBI): domain Eukaryota; kingdom Metazoa; phylum Arthropoda; class Arachnida; order Opiliones; family Phalangiidae; genus Phalangium; species Phalangium opilio. Next base: position 20,009,799 of record NW_028324189.1, read on the forward strand.
AAACGTCAATATTAGTCAAGTCTCTCAAGTTTGTTTAATTATTCTTTTTTAAAACGATGTAACGCTCAATAAGGCGAACAACTAACGAAGACAATATTAAATATTAATTATATTTATTTTAATATTTAAGCTAATCTCTTTTCTCAATTCAAAATTAATACGGAAAGAGTTAAAAAGCAGTCTCTTTTTTTGTCTGTGTGTGTCTGTCCATTGTCACACTAGTGCACCGAGTTAGCAGTTCGCTTTGTTTTAATGTGTTAAGAAATCCTACAGAACCTTAATATTCACTTTTTCCATAATATAAAGTGAATATGTGGAAATCTCTTTCGTAATTACGATGCATTTAATACTTTTGTAGCTTTACAGCTCTGTTTCATTTTGATATTCCAAGGATGTTTTTTAATATTATTATTTGAAATGTATGTTTATATATTACTTAAGCTATACTACATCTGTTTATAGGATAATCCTTTCTAAAGTGATTACAAGAAGAACTCTACTTTATTGGTCAAATGAACTTTTATTTGTCAATAGGCTTAGGGAACCAAAAAGTAAACGCTTGGGTTTGGATTTCGTTTCTGTAATGCAGAGACATTAACGGTTCAGAGTGAGCCGAAAGTTAAATACACTTTTAAATAATTAGGCTTAGATTTTATAATCATGGTTGAAATCTGGGCCGCGTTCAGCAGAGCCAAGCGCTGTTAGCATTGTCCTACATAACGGGATTTTGTTTTTGAATTTTGACGTCACGGTGCTTAGCGCTGAGCTAGCGCGGTCTTCAAAGAAAATAGTCGGCTTTTTGGATAACGTGACGTAAAACGCGTAGTTCTCAGCTTGGCGAAAAAACCATGGAGGAATTAATACAAATAGCTCTATGGGACTATAGCTATTTAATTGGCGTGGAACCAGTTGATCACTCGAGAATTTTAAGAGATATGTTAGTTTCTAGTTTTAATTATAAAAGTTGTTCTCTATCTCTATAAATATGTTATCATACAATTTTTGTTAAGCCTTGGTACCTTGCACGCTTTATTGCGCTAGCGTCATTTGTAAAACGCCGATGACCGGAGAAAAGCTATGACGACAGAGCTCACCGGTAAACATTTCCAAAATCCGCTGTCTTTTTTGGTGAGCTCTGCTGAACGCAGCCGACCAGTGAAAGGTATGATCGTAATCGGATAATAGTTTCGTGTTTTCATGCTTTTTATGGTACGCATTTACTTTCAGTGTGTGTAGCCACAAATAAGCTTTGGTGTTATGTAACGTTAACAGTCATGTTGACAAACTAAGAAAGTCGTTGAGGTGAAACGAGAGGATAGTGTTTATATGGCAACCCTGTTGTGAATATGGCTTTGAACATAGAGGGCATACAGTTGAGGAGTAGAAAATTGGGCCTTTACAAACTCGTAAAGGTAATATCCCTCCAAAGTTTTATCTCTTCATTTCCCGTTTTTCCCCCAACGGATGATTTTATTGTGTACAAGTATATCATTATTGGATGTAAAATGTCGTCTGATTTATGGAACTTGCCCGTACGAAATGTTTTAACGACTTGTATTTTCTTTAACCATATATACTGCTTTAATATTTCATAAATTTTAACTTAAGAAACATTTCCAAATCTGGGTAAATAAGTTTGTAAGTAGTCGTCTTGACTCGGAGAGGTAATATTTTGGTTTTCCCAACTTGTATTTAGTACAATTCAAACCTGCAGTAATAAGGCACTGCTTTGTAGTTTCAACAATTTAACTGGAATTTACACTAAAGAGCTGATTTAACTTTTACACGTAATTTGCCTATAATGTTTGCTATTATACAGCAATGCGCATCACACATGGCCCTTTTGTCAGTTCCGCATGAACAGCATAAATTAGAGGCGCTCGGAAGTGGTTTAGCTTTTTAACTCCACCCTACTTTCATCATGGACTTAACACCTACGTCAATTTGCGCCCAGAGCTCTTCCATTGGCTTGACCTTTCAGCATAATGAGACGCCTCTAGACTATAAAAGCTGTAGGGAGGTAACAGGACTGACCTTGAAACGTCACACCCTTCTATCTCTTAGTGGAGTTTCATCCCCCCCTAACGTTTGGAAACAGTATTTTACATGCAAAAATGCCAGCCAGAAGGGGGCTGCGTGACGTCAGACTATCTCTTCCCCGTAGCCAGTTGTTAGCTCCCTAATCAATACACAGAATCTCACGAGAAAAACTATATATCAATATGTTTGTTTCCTTTTATGGAATTTTCAATCTCCCTTTTCTTATTCCCTGATTATTCATTTCATCTGAATATTTTATCAGTTTCAAAGTATCTATTATTAAAAATTGATATGGATTTTAATAAGAAGTAAAATAAAAAAATTATGAAATGTTCTTATTAACTTTGGTTAATTATCACTACCTCGAGACGCGACTTGAAATAATCTGTATATCAAACTTGGAACATCTTAAGATTTTCAATAGACAAATTCGGAAATTACAAAAAGAACAAGTTGGGAAAACCAAAATATTACCTCTCCGTGTCGAGAAGATTATATAAACTTAAGTATCCAATGGAAACGTCGACCTTTTTGCCCTCATCCTTTCCCGCGCTTTGCGCTTCCGCATTTCATCCTTACTTTCAAAATTATCTTCCTCCATTTTACATACAAAAATCAAATACTCACAAAAAGAAGCGGCAAAAACCTGCTGGCTCTTTACAACCACTTAATTTGACTTAATATCCAATTCCCAACAACAATAATATACCGGTAGTTTAATTGACAACCTACTAGCATCGAAATTCTCATTAAGAATGGCTCCCGCGGATAAAAAAGGGCAATTTTCAACTAGGTGGGCGTTATCTCATTAGATTTGAAAAATATCATTTGTCTTTTTTACCAATGCCTAACCGCTTGGATTTTTTTAAAGCAATCTTAGCACCAAAAATATTTTTTGATACAAAATAAATGTTTTATATTCTTATTAAGAATAAAACAAGAGGATAAAAAAGGTCTGTCCTCTCGTAATTTTTTAAGCTTTTATCATGATTACTCTATACAACAGTAACAAGGAGTATAAACCCATTAGTGGAAGCAGTATTTTCTTTCCGAAACAATCTCGCTTATGTTTATCCTCTCTAGACTTCGCTAAAAACGTATTACTCCTACGTAAAATATTAATAGACAGGCAAGGATTCATACCATTAAAGAAGGAGCGCAATATTATCCATATTTTCATTTCATAAACAGAGAAAAGAAATTATTATGTTTCTGAGAGGAGCTTCCCATTTTTGTTGTTGTTTTGAAAAATATATCGCAATGCACGGGCCTTGATAGATATAGGACGCAATGAATGAATTATTTCACAATGCACGCGCCTTGATAGATATAGGAGGCAATGAATGAAATATATCACAATGCACGGGTCTTGATAGATATAGGAGGCGATGATAATCTCTCTCTTTGCACGAGAGGTTTATCTTTAATATTTAAGTAAATATAATTATTTTTAATTATTTTAATCTTCAATAATTAACATTAATAATAGTTAAATCGTTTAACATAAACTTATACCTATTATCATCTCAAACTTTGCTAATATTGACGTTTAAAGTGAAGGGTACCCCTCTTGCCCGCTTTCTTCAAATTTTGGGGTATATATACGATTCGTTTCCTTTATAATAGTAAGGAAAAAGCGAAATTGCGAAAACCTTTGGTGGCCGATCTCACCTTAAGGAGGCTAGACGTTTCTCGTAACCCTAGCTGATCGCCGCGTATATCCTAAAACCAAACGATGATAATGGAATAGAAGCCAATGATACAGATTGGTGTCTATATGGAATAGACGGAAGACCAGTGGATGGTGGTGTTAGAAGCCAGTGTAAGTGCAGACGGGTGTCAATGTGGGATTGACAAAGAACAGAAGATGGTGGTGATTAGAAGCCAGTATGTACAGACTGGTGTCCACGTGGAATGGACGAAGACCAGAAGATGGTGGTGATTAGAAGCCAGTAAGAACAGACTAGTGTCCGTGTGGGATGGACAAAGACCAGAAGATGGTGGTGTGAGAACTCAAGTAGAGGAGCCATTTCCGTGACTGTGAAAGCAGTTCGGAAATGGCGAACACGTTTGCTCCGATACGCAAACTGCGAACGCGGTCACGTGGGTGTAACAAAGGACAGACAGACACGGCCGTTACAGAACCTCTCCTGGACTACGTCACACGGAGAGGTAAAAAGAGTAATTAAGGTATATGCCAATGTATTTATTTTCCAAAAAAAATTTAAACCGGTTACATTCACTTTACATAATGTAAATTAAGGCCAACATAATCGAGAAGTTGTAGGGCAATTTTGGAATGGTCTACATTAGGTTGAAGGCAGTTAGCTTGATAGTTAGTTACCGCTACCTTATATCTTTCATTAAGTTCAACGTATTTAGTGTTAGGAACGGTAACGCGTTTGCCAAGATCAATATCAATTTTCTTGCTGCTGTACTCGATTTGGAGATTTTTCAATTCAAGCAAAAACTTCCGGAAAGTCGGCATAGATGCCAACTTAGAGTTTAACTTATGGTGAAATCCTTCGAGATGATTGTTAGTTCCCATTTGGAAATTGCCATAATGATTCCACATAGCAGGGGGACGAAGGCTATTATCGCACAAGTTCTCCACAAAATAGTCCTTGAAGTCGGTTACTCCAGGAACGTCATCAGGAAAGCTCTCTTGTATTGTACACCAAAGATCTCCCTGTCTTTCAATCGGAACCAGAGCTAGGCTCATAATGCGTCGAACCATTTGCCGTACGTCAGGATTACTCCTGTAAGTTGTGGTTAAACCTCTTGAACTTACAGCTCGCCATATGGCTTGCGTAAAATGAAAGAGACAACCCTTGAGTGTAGCAGACGGGTAAATCTCTCTTATTGTGGTTATCGTGGCAGACTCAAAGTCTATTTGGAACATCGCAGGTGAAAATACCAATCCCCTTAGCAACGCAGCTTCTTCAATTGCATGAAACAGACGAGAATAGACCTCTCTGGAATGACTTGGTAGTAAGGCGTAAAGTAAAGGAAGCATATATAATTTGTAGACGACGTGCAGAACGTAGAGCTGATTGAACTGTTTCGGGCATGCAAAATGCGTACCGTCCATGAAAACACAAGGCGCTTTGCAAAGAATTTCTAAGAACTCGTTAGTGCAAAACGCGAGAATTTTATCGTCTTCACCGTCATTTATGATCAAAAGGTTTTCCTTGTTGTCTCCTACTAACTTTCCATTCTCCGTCAATAAATACTTCTCTTCGTGTCTTAGGATTGGCTGGTAAATGTTTACTTTGATTTCTATATAGAGCTGAACGTACAGACTTGAAATCGGGAACCATTGCTTGAGCTTCGACCTCATCAACACCTAAAAACGGACAATTTTCAGTAAATTACTACTATACTATACTATTAGACCCAAAATTAATGTAAATATATATACCTGAGGCCACAGCTCTTTGTTTTTCGGCTACAACGACATCCGTATAAATATACCTGACTCGTTTCGAACATCTTTCAGAATTTACTCTCAACATCATTTCTTCTTTAGCCCGCAAGTGCAAAATGTACTTCGTATCAGGTTCATGGGCTGAGTGCGTTTCCGGAACGTTGCTGACAACAATACCGCGACGCGTTGTAATTTTAACTTGACAACTCTTATTTCTACAAACATAATAGGCCAACTCTTTATTTCTCCTATTCAGACGAAACAAATAGTCATTTTTAACGTATAAAAATCTTCCTTTGTTAGCTACACGCTCCATACTGATACACTAACTTCTTTCTTACGATGTTTGCTTCGAGATGATAAGGTGAAAAATATACCAAGACTTATATAGCTTGTACTTGATTTTTTAAGATTTCAAACCCGGAACATAATATTTTTTAAGCATGTGAAGCAATTTATAACTATAGTTTTAAGCGCGTAAAGTGCAAACCCACTAATAGATGAATTCATTAAGTACAAGAAGAGAAACCAACCGTATATGGGGCAAGCAGCCATTCTCGTTCTGCCAAGAGCCAACGCTAGAGGTAGTGAACGATGACAGGCGTAGCTTTTAAGCCCAAGCTTGAAGCTGCTGTTAACGAGAATTCCGGCTTATTTGTGGAATAAATGAATTCGTCTATATCCGATGCCACACACCGAACCGAACCGAACCTAAACTAACCTAACCTAACCTAACCTAACCTAGAAAATAAGAATATTTTGGAAAAGGCCCATGTTTATTTTTCAAGGACCTTAATAAATATAGCATTATAAAATGCGAAATCGCGCCAATGGGAAATTCGCTCCATCGAGACTTCTGTCCAACAGGAATGGGAAGTCTGTTCAATGGGAATTAGGTCCATTGGGAAAAGCCGGCTAGCTTCGGTCAATTAGAACAACTTATTTTTTATTTCGGTCCAATGGAATTTCGTTCCAATGGAACTCTGTTTTATACCCCTCAGAATAGGGCTCCAACTTCCTGTGGAGCATTTTTTGTGTGAAGGATTGCTAGCCTCGCCATTCGCGCAGCATTTCTTTGTTGGAAAGAATTAAAATGTCACCAGTCTTGCAGGCTTTTTTTGTGGGAAAGGTCGCAAATCTTGCCATTCTTGCAGTATTGTTTTGAGAGAATTGTCGCCAAAGTCGCCATTCTTGCCTGTATCTCTCGCCTGTATCCAGAATTGGTAAGAAAGTTTTTTGATCAAAACTTCATTAAATTGGTAATAATAGTATTATTTAGTTATGAAAAGAAAATTGCCCGAATTTCTAATACATAAAACGATTGTTTTTGTCAATTTTGGAGTGATGAAAAATAAGACATTCTTTTAAGAGCTCGAGCAGTTTCCACGTATAGCTTGTATATATTATGGTGACCATGTTAAGATTATTATTTGGACCTTATACCGGTTGAAACCAAAATTATTCAGTTAAATACCAAATTAGCGGAGAGGAAAAGCAACGGCATCTAGCTCATAAAATCTTAATTATGTAGTAGAGAATAGACTTAACGGCAGTTAACGGTCTCCTACAGCGGCAGCGCTGGTTAAATACCAAATAGTTTTGTCCAAATTGTGCTATGGAGGCCCTAAAAGTCGAAAAATGCCTGGTTTTAAATACTATTTTGCCAGCCTGAATCAATTAAACATAACTTGTTTCACCACTTTAAGAAAGTTGAATTTGTAGAACGCTATTTTACGCCTAATACTGTCGAACACAAAAATCAACTAGGATGTTGTAGGTTTAATTAATGTCTCTGCACTTCGAATTCTCTCAAGTAAAAATTCGTTGTCTCATCACTTCACTTTCTATTTAATCTCGGGATAGGAAAAGCCTTATATATTTATATATTATTATACAACGAAAATGTAAATTTTGGGTTATATTTGATACAATTATTATCAGCAGGTATTCTAAACATATTGAGTGAAATCTCGTATGTAATTAAAAAAGTACTTACATTCAAGTAAATATAAATTTATCTTAATTCTTTTTATAAAATATGTATAGTGTCATTTTAGGAAAAAGGCCTCGGAAAAACGGGTTTGCGAAATGTTTTGGGATATTAGATTTTATTTACATAAACCAAAATACAAAAACAAAACAAGAAGAGTAGTGTTATGTTTGGTAAAAGAGGAAGAATATCCCTTTAACATTTTGCTTTTAAAAACCGGAAATGACCATATCATTCATCCCTTAAACTATGATTAATATGGAGGGAACTTGAAATTTTTCTCTAGTACACAAGAAGCGATAACTAGTTTTCTAGGGAGAAGATATAAATTCGCTACATTTCTAGCTTCATCTCCAGTCCAAACGTAGGTCTGGAGTTAAGCCCCGCCTCTAAATTACAACCAGCATCTCATTGGTTCTTGAAAACTCACGTCAGCGCGAATAACGAAAATTACGTATTTTCCGACTGAGCAGGGGCGAAATAGCTCGGCCTCCTTTTACGTCCCCCCCTTGTATTTTTAAAGGGGGACTGGGACTATGGCGCGCGAATACTTAGGCATCTTATACCTTCTCCCTAATAAACTAGATATCCCTTCTTGAGTACACCAATGAAACCTATAATTTTATGTTGGCCATGACATTCTTTGTGTGTACAATATGTGGACTGAAGCGTTTCACACCTTTGAATTGGCTAAACCACACGAGACTGCTTCACTCTAACGAACCAAATCGACAATTCAAATGCTGTTTTACTGCTTGCTTAAAAATGTTCAATAGTTACGTGTCTCTTAAAAGTCATGCATACAGAATGCATATGGAGAAAAATTTGATTACCCAAGTAAATTTGCACTATGATGATGGGAATGATATCAAGAATGATGCAAGTTCATTTTTAAATAAAAAGTACGCGGATATTAAAAAGAAGCATACAATAATTAAAAAAACTGACCAACTGGCTCTTGTCACAATATAAATTTTTGTAATTTTTTTTTTAAGGTTGTTTTTGGTAACAACTTATTTTTAAACGTCTTTAAAAACCTTGTACACGAATTCTTTGGCGGAGTTGTAGTTTTCGATGCCCTTTAAAAAAACGTTTCATCCTTTCGGTTGAAGTATTGTCTTGTTTCAAAAGATGTTTATGACGATCACTCAACCTTTTCACCTATTGACTGAAACTGTGAAACACTTACTTTTCGTCAATCAAGGTGTCCAATAACACCACATTCTCTTGCTGACAAATCTTTAAACATTTTTGTTCGGACGTCGTTTTTAGGAATGAGGACTGTTCACGAGCTCGAGCCAGCTTGGGCTCGTGACGAGCGAGCCGAGCCGCCACTAAGGCGGCTCTATTAATTAACGAGCGAGCTTTTTATGGTCGAGCCGAGCCGAGCTGACAGTCATCGAGCCACTACGACTCGCGAGAGTGCTTTCCTTTTAGACTTTATTCTCTCCACCAATAGCGTTCCGTTGTGTTTTTACATGAAATAAAGCGTGGGAAAAATCTCTCGTCTCTAACCTTGAGCATATTTTACCGAGCGGGTTTTAACGAACCACTACATTCCTAAACATGGGATGGCATTTATAGTTGTTCTCAAGTTTGACGTTGGTAGTAGCATTTTCTTTTAAATTGTATATATTAATCGAGCCAGCTCGGCTCGATCATTTTCGAGCCGAGCCGAGCTAGAGCCGATCCAAGACCCAGCTCGGCTCGAGTCGAGCCGAGCCGCCGTTTTTTTGACTCGAGCCGAGCCGAGCTTTTAAAAAGCTCGCTCAGCTCGGCTCGTGAACAGTCCTACAAGGAATATGTCCCACACATCTTTATACTAAAATATGGAAATAAAATGTTTTTTCAAATGGAAACGAAGGGTTAGACAGGATTTCATAGGCTCATGATACAAATTCTTACATTCATTTCAGAGGAAGAAGGCTCATTCATCTCAACCTGAAACAAGATTAATTTAATATATTACATAACCAAATTCAGTCAAGTTTACCCGTTGTTAAACTAACCTTGGATTGTTTACCACCTTTTTCCAAATCCATAGCAGTACCATCGACTACCACATCTTGGTCCGCTTGAAAACAAAACAAACCTCATAAGCAATCTTTCGATTACAGTAAATAAATACTGGTTTCTCATTACCAATGGTCGCATCCCCAGACGGGTCAATGGTTGCATCCTCAAAACTGTTATTGGATGCTTCGCTTTCAATTGAATTCTCTTCATTTAATAATTCCATAAACATTGTTCTAAGTCCTTTTTCTTTAAATTCACTACTCTTGTAATTGGATACAAATCGCCTGCGAAACATACGAGCCGCGTTTTCTTGGCTTCTTAAACTTACACCGATTTCTCTCGCAATTTCGCGAAAGTGAACTATTTTATCCATTTCGTCGAGGGGTATTTGTAAATTACGGTGCCGTTCAAACATGCACTTTGCTAAAACGCTTTTGCTTATTTTCGTGTGTTGGGCTTCGAAAACCATTGTAAAATATCCTTGCGTCTATCAGCGGAGAAAAGTGAGACAACCTTCTCGAAATGGCCTAGCAGCAAAAATAACTTGATAACATAAGAAACGCCTTAAATTTCAAGTCGGTTAAAGGGATAATGAAGTGGTCAGACAATCATTTTTATCGCATTATATCTATATATAAAAAGGACTTGGTTTGACCAAGCCTTAAAAACAAAATGATAAGAGTTTTTTCAGTTGACTGAAGCGCGGATATTTTTTTTCCATATTATTTTAAAGACAATCCGTATTTTACTACACTTTAGAATTTAATTCAATCTCCTGATTTTACTGGTAATGGATTTATTTCCAATAAATTAATTGAAATTAAAAATTACTTATCTCAGATTTTTCAACAACAATTCTATTTTCCAAAAACATTTTATCATGTAATTTATTTTTTTCAAGGGAGAAGGGGTCTAACTTTCAAATAATTCTCTCATTAAAAACATATTATAAGCGGTCTATTCGACTACAAAAGGGAGGACTTTTATAACCTTTAATATATTTGAGAAAGGGTTTTGTTTCTTCTTTATGCACAGGCACAATTATTGGATGGTTTAGGGAAGATTTTAGAAGTGTTGGTTGAGTTGCATAAAGCAACACAGGGTAGCTTAGTTAATTCATCATAATGGTGAAACAAAAAGAGTAAAGCACAAATGAATTAAAATAGAGTTTTGTAGTTGCGGGGTCAAAGATGACTAGAAATCAAACTTTAGTAGCCAAACAATATTTATTTTCAAGAGACCTGGGTTAATTACAGTTGAATAGTCAGAAAATACATAAGATCCAATATTTTATATTGTTTAACCTTGAGGTACGAAATATAAAAGTTCGTGTTTATGAAAATTTCTTGAGTTTGAAATCTTTCGAGAGGAAAATCCTCAGAAATTAGAAAAGAATGTGTCAATTAGATAAATTAAATTTACACGATATCCCTTGAAAATAAATTTCATGATAAAATGTTTTAGGAAAATGGAATTGTTGTTGAAAAATCTGAGATAAGTAATTTTTTATTTCAATTAATATATAGGAAATAAATCCATTACCAGTAAAATCAGGAGAATGAATTAAATTCTAAAGAGTAGTAAAATACGGATTGTCTTTAAAATTATATGAAAATAAAAATATCCGCGCTTCAGTCAACTGAAAAAACTCTTATCATTTTGTTTTTAAGGCTTGAGCAAACCAAGTCCTTTTTATATAATATCTGTTCCTTCAGTCTTTATTCGTTTTAATCTATTAAATAATAATTTTTTGCCTCTATAACGTCATTCATTCGAGGATTCAGTAAGATGTTCGTGAGCATATTGGCTCAAACCAAGTGTTAGAAATAATTTTATGGAAATTTTAAATAATTTGGTAGGCGATTGGTAACTTAATTCACCATTGATAGGCTAGTGGTAAATTAACTCCTCATTGGTAGGCGTCTGCTAAACTAAAGAAGTGGATAATTAAAATATTTGAATTAATGTCTTGACTCTGGTTACCCTTAAATATGTCCTTCAAAGCTTTTACAATCGCCCATTACATAGACTCACCATGGATTAACTAACGCCATTTTTAAAGAGAAGAATTAAGTAAAGATACAATTGGAATGGAGGGGCCTGCTATAAGGGGGTCTCGTACATAATCCCCCTGGACATAATCCCCCCGGACAAAATCCCCCTATTTTGGATTTGCCAAGACTTTTTCCCCCCGATTTTAGACGTGTTTGTACAAAATCCCCCCAGAGAAAACGTCCAGGACAAAATCCCCCAAAAGGAAAACTGTTCATCAAAATCCTACCGAAAGGATCATTTTATTGAAAATCCCCCAGATAATAGGCATTTAGAAGTAAAGCCCAAATCCAAAGATTATCTTTAATAATAATGCAAAAGTATAATTCACAAGAGTGAAAGGTATTGCAAACAATGTTCCTAAACCAAAAGAAGTAAACTACTGATTTTGTTTTAACTTATTTCCAAAATTCCAATATTTTGGAAAAGGCGGCATTTTATGGTTAGTCAGCAATATTTTGGAAAAGGCGGAAATTTATGGTTAGTCAGCGATATTTTGGAAAAGGCGGAAATTTATGGTTAGTCAGCGATATTTTGGAAAAGGCGGAAATTTGTGGTTAGTCAAAAATATTTTGGAAAAGGCGGAAATTTATGGTTAGTCAGCGATATTTTGGAAAAGGCGGAAATTTATGGTTAGTCAGCGATATTTTGGAAAAGGCGGAAATTTATGGCTAGTCAGCGATATTTTGGAAAAGGCGAAAATTTATGGTTAGTCAGCAATATTTTGGAAAAGGCGAAAATTTATGGTTAGTCGGCAATTCATACTATTTTCTCCATCATTGGTTCCGCTTTTCCTCGTAGGGGGAATACTACTATTTTTACTACTATCCTACTAGAAATATTTCCACTGTGGAAAACGACCTCTAAAATAGGAATGACCCCTGAAGGGTTCGTCTCCAAGGTGGGGATTTCGTTCCGTAAGCGGGGGATTTTGTCTCCAATTTGGGAGGGATTTTGTCTCCAGTTTGGGGGGATTTTGTCTGCAAATGGGGAATTTTGTCTTATGCCCATTTGGACGGGGGGGGGAATTTTTGGGGGGATTATGTCCAGGGGGATTATGGGAGTCACCCGCTATAAGGGGAGGCAAGTATGGCGAAACAAACGATCAAGAAACTAAGCTAAGTTAAAGACTTAAAATACTCGGATAATTTACGGCGAAATTGGGACTTATTGGTAATAGTAACGAGATCAGGGGGTATAGAGTTCCAGTCATCAATGACGGCAGTAGTAAAATGAGTTTGACGATAGGTAGTTAGAGCCCTAGGCTTAAATAATTTGTGAGAGTGACCACGGGTGCGAGTGCTTGAATTACGGGTAAAATAGTCGGAGAAGGCGGAGGCAAGGTGACCACGAATAAAGTCGTGAACGAGGCAGAGATTATTAATTTTGAGGCGGGTGGGGACAGGGTCAAGGTGTAGTAATGAGAGCCTGAGCGGGGCTGGGCGATTGCAGATTTGATTGGGGAGCTTCGAGTGCGCATTTTGAGCCAATTGTAGTGTGTGAAGGTTAGTAGAGAGGTGGGGTGACCAAATTGGGGAGCCAAAGTCAAATATAGGGAGAACAAGGGAAGAATAAAGCGTTTGTATTAGGGGTAAGGAGCGGAAATGAAGATTGCGTCGTATCATGCCCGTGAAGCTCCGCACCCGTTTAGCTACCTTTGAGCAGTGGGCTGACATTTTAAGCAGGGGGTCTATAAGGACGCCCAGATCGCGTTCGCTGGTGGACATAGATAGAGCCTCATTATTTATCGTGTAATCAAATAGTGGATTTTTACGGCCAAGGTGGAGAATCTTGCATTTCGCAATGTTAAATGTTAGCCCGTGAACCCTACCCCAATAAACAACCGCGTCGAGGTCGCTTTGGAGGGCTGCGCAGTCTGCTGAATTATCGATGAGATGGTAGAGTTTGGCATCGTCAGCAAATAGGACTAAGGAAGAGCTAGCAACAACTGAGGGCATTGGGTTAATAAGCACATTGAAAAGTAATGGTCCTATAATGGAGCCCTGTGGGACCCCTTTTTCAATGCACTGCCAATCAGTTGTGAATCCGTTGAGAACTACGCGCTGCTTGCGGCCAGTAAGGTATTGGGAAAGTAGGATATTAGTTAGTGGGACAAATTAATTAGTTCATATGGCCATTAAATAGTTTAAAAATGGATTTTTGTAAGTGGTATTAGATTGGGTCGGGTACACATTATTGATAAGTTATACAAAGAAAAGGTTATATTAATAAATAATATTTAAACACAAAATCTTCGCTACAGGGGGTTGAAATTAAAACAGTATAATATTAGATTAAATTAATTTAGTTTATAAAATCGCGTGGATTATTTTGAACGGTTTGAAATTGCTAATGCAAAAAATTTATGGGCGTATTAATGTAAAAAAATATAGCGCGCTTAAAAGAGAAAAAAATGGAAGATGCGAAACTGATATTTAGAAAACTCTTCGAATATATTAAGTTTAATCAGTATTTATTTAAAATTTGGATACGAGTGTCTAAATCTCAGTTCTTAAAATCTGTTCAATGTTAACTAATAATATGAGTTTGTCTCAATAGTATCACCAGCTTATTAAAAAATTATATTTAATCACATAGCATTACCAACAGGGGCTACGTTTTTAACTTATTTTACATAAAATACCATTGGGGCAAGACTAATACAGAGTATTAAAAACCCTTCACTAGAAAATTTACAAATTAATGCAAGAATCATCGCCTTTTTTCATAACAATAGCATGGCCCTACAATCCTCCCTCCTCTCCCATTCACGGTTTTTATAGTCTGGGCAACATCAAAATTAATCTCAAACCATTGTAAACCTTACACATGCTCTAGGGCCACCAATCTTACCCAGCATAAATTACTTTAAAGTGAATATGAAACTATTAGTATATCTTTGACAGATATGATGCTCCTTTCTGGTACGAATATTGAAATTTTAAGCTTTACCCGGGGTAAATTTGATGTGGATTCTTCAATCACGTTAGATCCTTTAATGTGTCTGGACTCTTTCCAAGAGCAGAACAGTGACGTCAGTCAAGTTACTGACGAATCTCTCCCTTTTTCTGATCATTGCATCACTGACCTCGTACCAGCCGTTGTCTTTTCTCTCAAAGTTCACATAATGTCCCTCGGCCAACGATTGACCTTTGTGAATAATCACCCCTTTAGTTTTAAAAAGCATCTTGCTCAAAGTGACATTTTGATTTTCAAAACTTGATATTTTGGTCTAAATCTTAACTGGACGACCATCTTTGTAATCGCCACGGAGAAGACACAAAAATACGTACTTCCCGCTGGATATCAATACATCACGCTCTTGTATTTTTGGGTTGTTACAAAATACGCATGGCACCTCTGTTAATCTCATCCTTTTTTCTAGAGATTTCCAATCAATTTTATCTTGGTTTTCTAGTGGAAGATTGAAAATGTTGCTTTCAACAATATTTTCCGAATTTTGTTCAACTTGACATTTGGGGCATTTGGTAAAGTTTCGCGACTTTGACCAAAAAAGATCTTTTAGAGCCTTAGAGTAATTGGCTTCCATTTCTTGGCTTAGTATCGTCAAGAGCACCATCAAAAATTCACTGGTGTCTTGTTGATCATTTTGCGTAAAATGATTTCCAACAGCCATTCTCAGTTCCAACCCTTTACGACTGAAACTTCCTTGAGAACTCTCGATGTCGTTTATTCTAGGAGAGCGATAGCTCTCTTAGATAAGACCTCATACTGCTCTTAATGTATAAGCAGGGTTTTTTGTTTGGATGTAGTTTTTTTGTATTGTATTAATTGTTTTGAAAAAAATCCACTGAACTAAAATTCGGACCCTGAATATGTGGTTAAAATTTCAAAGAGATCCCTCCATTAGTTTTTTTATAGAATCTAAAGTTGCTAAGGGTGGTTTTCATTTGCATAAAATGATTCAGCCCTTTTGGTGAAAAAATAAATTTTCCCATAGAAATAACATGGAGTTTTTCTCCATTTCACCCATTTTGTCGCAAACCCTTTGCAATGAAATATACGTTTGGGAACGGTTTTATATCAAAATTTAAACCTTTTTCTATGACCATTTCTAAGGTTTTTGAGAAAAATTAAGTTTAAGTGCTAAATTTCATGTTTTTTAATCATGCTTTGACTTACGTTATGCAGGCTACGTCATTTATGACGTAGGTATGAAAACTATGTATAGAGGGAGAAACGATATGTTTTGGGCAATGGCCGCGTTTTGTCACCTTAAAGATTATTTTTAAACTTTGAGAACGTTGTTGAGCTTTAAAAGATCTGATTTTAATATTTTTCGTAAGTAAAACTTTATTTTGATTCAATACAAAAGAAATTTAAGGGTACGATTTAGTCAATAATTTATGAAATGAATTTCATTTATTATTGCTAAGCCTCGGTCTTAGCAATAGTAGTTTTCGGCTGTAGGTAGTACGGTAAGTAGGAGATATTAGAGATGGGCCGATACCAGTTTAAACCGATACCGATATGATCCGATACTTGGGAAACCGATACGTACCGATACCGATATTTTACCCGATCCTTCGATTAAACCGATATCAAACCGATAACGATATGGTATCGGTATCGGCCCATCTCTATTGATGATTCTCGATCCAATTTCGGTACTTGAAACTATAAAACTGGCTTATCATACGAAAAACCCATTTTAGACACTAGTTACGTTATCCAAAAATAGATGAAAAACTGTGCTGTCTCAGAGTTTAGGTCTTATGACGTCATCTACTCTCAACATAAGTATTTATTTTCTTCAGAAAATATCGGGTAGAAATATCGGTTCATTTTTAACCGATACCGATTTATCGGTTAAGGCCAAATATCGGTACCGATACCGATATGGCATCGGTATCGGCCCATCTCTAGGAGATATACAGCTATAGACATTTTTTGTATAGGCAATACGTCGTCCGACCCATAGTCCGCTCTGCCTATCGCTCGAGCTTGAGCCTTAAGGGAAATATTTCCACTTTTTATGTAAAAGAAGGGGCTAATTAGGTCTAATTTTATTTTTTTCGTAAGTAGAACTTAAATATAATTTATTTCAAAAAAATTTAAAGTTAGGTTTTAGCCGATAATTTATAAATTCACTAGCTGTTACCCGCGGCGTCGCTCGCGTGTAATAAGAACTTCCATCTAAAATGATATAAAGAATGGGTAGATTTTACTTATGACTTATATTTTTGTTACACCCTAGGAGCGAAGGCACTCGGCACAGTCCGTCAGCCCGTCGGGATAATTTTTATTACTTTTCACGCGAACATTATTCCATAATGAAGGGTTTTTAAGTTTTGGCCGCCATTTAAAAAGATGGCAACAAATCGAACCCAAAAGACCTTTCAGCCCGTCTATAGGTTAAAGGAAACCATTGTACTTAATATTTGTGAAATCGGTTGAAACGCGCGGACTTTATTGCATAGAGAATATTTTCTTGCATTTCTGGGCGCCATTTTAAAAGATGGTGAAAAATCGAACCCGAAAGACCATTCAGCCCGTCTATAGGTTAAAGCAAACCAGTGTACTAAATATTTGTGAAATCGGTTGAAACGCGCGTACTTAATTGCATAGAGAATATTTTTTACATTTCTGGGCGCCATTTTTTAAGATGGCGGCGGATTGGAAAAATCTTTCTTAGTACGCGCCTACTACTTATGAGTAACGTTCCTGCAAATTTTCAGCCTTCTAGGGCAAGCGGTTTGGGCTGGGCGTTGATTATCAGTCAGTCAGGACTTTGATTTATATTTATAAATTCATTGATTTTAGTAAGTATCGGTCAATGGTTCAAGACAGCTGTCTGCTGTCAGTGTCAGCTGGTTGTTGTAGTTAGAAGACCAATTGGCCGTATAGGGTTCGTTTTTAGGTGTCTCACCCAGTGCCCTCGGCCAACGATAACCGCTGATTAGGATTAATTTTTTGCTTAAATTAAATAAATGTTTGGTGTTTAAAGTAGATTATTGCAAACTCTAGGCATAAGGGTTCGTTACCAGGTTTCTTAACTGGTGCTACGTAGATCATTTTGTTCGTTTAAATTGCTGGTAAATTAATCGATAGATCACACGATCACTAAACCCTGTCAACAAACCAAATAATATTTTTTATTCGGCTCTTCCAATCATTTTTGTTGGGTAACTATTAAATTTTAATTAATTATTTTTAAGTGCTTATTTTTAAGTTACCTAAGAAAAAATTAAACGATGGCCAGTTTATTTATATAATGCTTATTTTAACATTGCCCAAGAAAACAATAAGCAATAGCCGGTTTTTTAATTCTCACCAGGTGCCAATGATAACCGCTACCAAGATAAATTGTTTGTTAAATTGCTGGTAGAATAAATGATTGCTTAAATCACACGATCACAAAACCCTGTCACCAAACAAACCAGAGCTGTGCTAATTAACTGGGAAATAATTGAATGGGAATTAGCAATTGGGAATTATGACTTAATTAGCAATTAGGCATAGAGGCTAATTAAATCCCTTAACACACTGATAAACAAATAAGCCCTGTCAACTCCGCTCTTTGACTACGGGAGAATCTAGTGGCTGAAATAAACTCTCACAATTAAATGTGTGGGAGACGCTAATTATGACCTTATGATTTTATTTCGTGAACAACAGAAAATGCATTTTAACAAAATTTACGCTGCGTCTTTACATCGCGGACACATCTTGATACTAGTTTATTTTTTCTCTCCTTTTCTTCTATTCCCCCTTTTAGGGACTCTTCTTTTCTCTTCTTCCCCCTTTTAGGGTAGGTCCGATAGGGTGGTCGCAAGTTCCCGACCTTCGGACGGCTAAAGCCCCCGCGACACCACTCCTTTTTCCAAGTAAAACTCGCTCCTTAGTTCAAAAAAACTTAAATCTAACAAATGATTTCAAAATTATTGTAAATCCAACTTTTTATTCAACTCCTAGGTATTTTTCCCAACACTCTCCCCATGAACGTTTACGTTCATCCTTAACAATCATAATTATTATTATATAATTAATTTCGAGGGGGATAGATTAAGTTTATGGCAGTCTAAATACACTGCCATTTCCTAACTGAAGTGTACATGAGCGTACTTTCCCGTCTCTGCCGGGAAAGAGCTCCTTAATCCGCGCTAATTTCCACAATTGTCGTGGGGTGTTCGTATCACTTAAAAGAACTACCTTGCCTTCTTTAATTATTTCTTTTACATCGCTAATATTATTGGTATGAACTTTATGCGTTGTCGGAATATATAATTTTACATAATCCTCTCCTTGAAATGAAGCGTCTTAAGGCCATAAGAAAGGATTCTGTGCTTACGCTGGTTACCAATTCCAGGTGTATTGCTCTGGTTATTGTACAGGTAAATAAGCATATGTAAGCCTTTTCTGTCCCTTTAGCACCCCTTTCCTCTCGCACATAAAAAAGGCCCGCAAAATCTACCCCCGTGATTTCAAAAGGGGGTGCTATGAACACCCTATCTTCAGGTAAAGGGGCGGTAACCTTCTTTAACGGTTTTGAGTTCCACAATTTACAGGTGATACATTTGATTAATCTTTTTTTAATTACTTGTCGGCCGCTTAAAATCCAATATTCGGACCAAAGTTCCGCTAGGGTGCTCGCTAATCCCGAATGAAACAATTTATTATGCACTTGATCAATCAGTAAGTCCGTGATGCTATGATTCGGGAGGATGACGGGGTGCTTTTCTTCTCTAGATAACGTAGCTTTTTGCAATCTCCCGTCTAACCTTAACAATGCATTCTCATCAAGAAATGGATTAAGCTCCGCTATTTTCGATGATTTTTCTATTTTTCCCCTTTTTTTAAGTCTCGAATTTCCGAGTAAAATACTTCCCCCTGCACCTGACGCAACCAATATCTCTTTCCATCTTTAAGTTCTTTCGCTGATAAATGGGAAGTGTCTCTTTCTGATTTTGTTTTAATTCACGCATTTTTTGCAAAACGCATCACCCATGCCGTTACTCTAAGTACCTTTTCAAGGGAACTATGATCTTCTAATTTTAAAAACGGCTGAGTTTTCTCTATTGCGCACGCTAACTGACTTATCTCTAAATGTGATTTTCTCGTGGCCGCTGTCATTGAATTTTTCTCTGTTTCATTTAACTCTCGCTCAAAATTTAAAGGCCAATCTTCTTTTTCCCTTGTCAACCACCAAATATCGCTACTTGCCAAATTCGTTACCGAAATACGGCGCGAAAGCAAATCCGCAGGGTTATCTTTACCCGAGCAATGATGCCAACTTTTCGGCTCGCTTAATTTTTGAATTTCCGATAGCCGGTTTGCCACGAATGGTTTTCGTTTTCTCGCAACGTCGCGAATCCCGTAGATGGTCACTAATGAGTCCGACCACATGTAAATCTTGTCGTCATCGAAGGGTTGTATTATTCGAACGCGGTGTACTAATCTAGCACCGAGTAAGCCGGCCATTGTCTCTAATTCCGGTACCGATCTTTTGTTTACAGGCGCGGCCCTTACTTTAGAGATCAACATCTGACTTTTAATTTTACCGCATATAGCAAGGATTCTGACGTATAATACCGCACCATACGCGCTTTCACTGGCATCACAATAACAGTACAACTCGCTCTCTAGAATCTCCCCGTTTTCGAAGGGACCGATAACAGAACGTGGAACCTCTATTTTTTCCAAATCATTCTTCGCTACACCAGTTTTGCCAGATTGCCAGCAGCTCACTATTTAATTTGTCATCCCATTCCTTTCCACTTAATAAAATTAATTGGTACAAGATTTTTACGCGTATGGTATACGGCGTTATTAAACCGAGTGGATCATACAACCTGCTGGATAATTTCAAGACGCCGCGTTTTGAATTTTGAATTTTGCGAATATCGCTAATTACTTGACCGACGTCGTACATGAAAATGTCATTTCTGGGAATCCATTTCATCCCAAGTATTTTTAAACTTTTATGTTCGCTGGAGATAATCATTAGTTCAGGGTTTTCTTCGGCCCAAGGAAGGGTGACCTGGTATCTTCCATCGACAAATTGAATGTCATCTTCAAATTTCTTCCTCTCGAACTCTTCAAGAGGATCCTCGTTTTCTTTTGCAGGTTCTTTAATACCTAGGTTCTCTAATTCCGAAAATGCCTTAACACGAGCATCTAAGGACTCTTCTGAATCTACCAAGGTAACTTTCATAACCTGAACTGAATCTCTAGGGCTATCCTTTTCCTCATTAATTATTGTCATATTTGTGATGGTACTTGACGGCCCTTGAACTACCCATCCAAATAAACTATTCGTTGCAACAACAGAAGGACTTAATCTTTCATATTCAGTGAACATTATTTTCCAATAATAATCAGAGCCTATCATGATCGTAATTTGGTCATCTTCTAAGCCCTCGCTATCATCATCCGCTAATTTTAGGTTTTTCTCATTTAATTTCTCTCTAATCGTTAAATTTGGAATTCTTATTTTTGCTACGCTAATAACAGGTGTGGTGATGGCCTCCACACAAATACTGTTCTCATTGTGCAAGCTTGTCAGTTCAAGTTTCACCCTTTTCGATTGTAAAACGGTTGGGTCGCTGCTGCCAAATGTGTTAACTTTTATATTCTCCCTACCCGTTTCTTCTAACTCTAGTTTTTGGGACAGATCTTGTCTAACAAAGGTAGCCTCACTCCCACCATCCAATAAAACTCTTGCCGGTACCCACCCATTTTTCGCTTTAACTCTAACTCTAGCTGTTTGCAGGAGAATGCCCTTGTTCTCCCCCCGTTTCCCCGTCGCCATGTTAACATGAACCTCTTGGTTCTCAACGGATGGTCGCGTTTCGTTAGCGTTTTCAGGGTCACTATTGGGCCTTTTATCGCTTTCCTTCTCGTATATTGACGAGTAAGGCGCCTCCCTATACACCCACTGCAAACTATTCTTGACCAACAATCTCTTGACGTATGATTTCCTTTCAGGCAACGAAAGCACCGACGTTTTGTTCTAAGAATTTCTTTTCTCTCCTCTAGGCTAAATTTCGAACAATCTACCGTTTTATGTCCCTCCTTTTCGCAGTAAAGACAAGATGGCTGTCTTTCTACTACTGCTGTTGTTAACGTTGAAGCCGAAAAAGGCTTGTTTCTGTAGTTCTTTGAACGCTCGAAACTTTTACCCCGATGCCCTTCTCGTTCTTTTTCGCGCTCTTTCTGTTTGCTTGTTGAGTCTTGAAATTGCAATTTCGACAACGCGGCGCACCTTTCACGGCTGCGTAGCTCTCCTCCTATGAAATCTAAGACATATCGGACATCATAATTCTTGCTTGATTTATTTAGCTTTGTATACGTTAATCGGATTTCATTCGGTAGAAGCTTAAGTAGCAGTGGGCATAAGAAATTCTGGAAGGTATTAGGGTTGACGCCCATATTCTCTAAACATCTGACTTCTACTTCGCATGACGAATATAATTTTCTTAATCCAACAAGATCTTGGGGTGATTTCACCTCTCTTAACATCAACAGTTTGTCAATATGCGCATTAATTAGGACGTCTTCCTCCCCATAATTCTCTTGTAGCGTTTTTATGGTGGAGTCATAATTTGACTCAGTTGGGGTGTACCCAGATATGTCTATCGCTGCGCTTCCTCCAAGGTAACTCTTAAGGAAATTAAATTTATTTACATTGGA
Source organism: Phalangium opilio (assembly GCF_054372755.1). Classification (NCBI taxonomy): domain Eukaryota; kingdom Metazoa; phylum Arthropoda; class Arachnida; order Opiliones; family Phalangiidae; genus Phalangium; species Phalangium opilio. The sequence goes on from NW_028324189.1 coordinate 20,031,977, forward strand.
TAAAGTTTCCCTTTTGTGAATAACTGATTCAAACTGTGTCCAAAATTGAGCCATTTTGAGCTATCTCCATCGAATCTTTCAATTTGGAGTTGGGGTAGGGTCACTTGAATCTCGCTTTGGGTGTGGTTGCCACTTGATCCGCTTGATACGGAAGCTTGACTAAGCTGATTTTGACTCGCTATTTCATCTTTAATTCCGCTCTCCAACGACATTGTTAGGATGATTATTCTCTCTTCAAAATCCTCTACGCTTTGTAACTCATCTTGCAGATCCGCTATTGGTGTTAAAGGTTCGATTTCGTCATTCATTCTTTTAAGGCTCCCATGTTTTTGCTTGACAATCGCTAAAGTGGTCTCCAATTCTGATAGATTGACTGGGCTTTTGTTGAGTAGTCGCCCCGTAGCAATTTCTAAATTCTCCAACGCTACTCTTAGAAGATCTCTCTTCAGTGTTGCTCGGGCGAGGTTTTCCGCGTCGGTGGCCATGTTTCTCTTAACTTCGCTAACTTTTAACTTTTTAAATCGCTATTATTGTTGTTCACTTTCCGCTAAACTATCTAAAGGTCCCTGGTTTCGGCACCATGAAATAAACTCTCACAGTTAAATGTGTGGGAGACGCTAATTATGACCTTATGATTTAATTTCATGAACAACAGAAAATACATTTTAACAAAATTTACGCTGCGTCTTTACATCGCGGACACATCTTGATACTAGTTTATTTTTTCTCTCCTTTTCTTCGATTCCCCTTTTTAGGGACTCTTCTTTTCTTCTTCTTCTCCCTTTTAGGGAAGGTCCGATAAGGTGGTCGCGAGTTCCCGACCTTCGGACGGCTAAGGCCCCCGGGACATCACTCCATTTCCCAAGTAAAACTCGTTCCTTAGTTCAAAAAAAACAAAAATATAACAACTGATTTCAAAATTATTGTAAATCCAACTTTTTATTCAACTCCTATGCATTTTTCTTAACAATATCAAAATGACAACGAAATAAAACCCACTGAACTTTTCTCCCTTAAAGAAAAATGGTGGCGAAAAAAGGAGTTTAAAAGGCGAAAAGAGCTATCCAAATGACGGTTTGGCCGGTCATCTGGCTGCCCGAATGTTTGGATAGAGTTTGAACCAAATGAAAACGGATTTGGAGTTACAGAATACCGATTAGTGTCATTTGGGAATGAATCGACCCCAAATCCAAATCATTTGGATTAGGAACCATTCAAATGTAGTTAGAGAATAAGGTCCCAGATCCTGAAGACAGGGAAAGGGAGCGAGCTGTCAAAGTGGAAAAAAAGCAGATCCTGAATTGAATACCCAATTAGATGTATTCTGCTTTTCGAAATCGCTAAAAAGCGATTATATCGTCTTGCCTGCCAATTCGTCCTTTTTCACTAACCCGATCTTTGGTGAAAATTACGAGAAAGGGTAATTGATATGCGCTCCTTTCATAAATTTTTCAGCGCAAACTAATTTGGTTTTAAATTTTATTTAGAATGCTCGTCTTTTTCGAGACGAAAGCGTTTAGTTACTATGATTTCCCAAGCGATTACGCCATGGATTTCAGAAAATGGGAACGTCCAATAAAGACCACGTGAGACCTGACGTTATTAGCCGTTTGAAGCGTCTTTTACCTCACTTTATCGGCTTTATCCGTTTACGTCGCCATGTTGTTTGATGAAATAATCCTCGATTGGAAGAAATATAGAATCAATTAAAGGGAAAATTGATTTCGAAATAATGGCAAATATTTGCAACGACATAAAGTCCTACAACTTTTAACTGAAAATTAAATTTTTTTATTGTTGTTGTTCTAACAATTCTACATTATTTAATTATATTAAACCATTTTTCAAATGGCTTGTAGATTTCATATCAACAATAAAACGTAACCTTAAGTACGATGACGTAATTAGTAAAGACCAAGCAATCTCTCGAAAAATGTAGGAATTGAAACAATACGTTAGAATAAAAATGCTTCTATATCCATAATTGTGTTTAACGATTTTCGAAAAAAAACAAAACTCTATTCATTAAGGACATTGAGAGGAATTGAATATGCTTTGGAGGTATATTATTACTTCAAAGGCAATCACACGACGTTGTCCTCTATTGTTTCGTTTTGGCTACGAAAACTAGTCAGGTCAAGCGCAAAAGTAAGCGAAACGCGAAGTGAGTAAATACACATAATGTAAGATGTTATCTGCAAAACATTTCTTGTCATAGTAATGATTTCGGGTAATAGGAGTTATTGCTATAAAAAATAACGCCTACGTAAAAAAACCTTATTTACTTGGCGCTTGGTTCACAAGAAGGCCAAATAACGCTTTGTCGCTTTAGCAAAAATCACTTCATCTACAGATTCTACACAGTGTAGAATCTGTAGATGAAGTGATTTTTGCAGTTAGTTAAAGCATGGCTAAAGGGAAGATAATCTCTCCGTAGTCTTGTTTGGGTCTGGTTTCTAGGGAAAGGCAGACTCCTGCCTTTGACTGTATAAAGAGTCTATGGGAAGATAACAATGGAGTGTCAACTCCCTCCCTACGGGCCGAATTTTTTAATTTAGCATTACTCAATAAAGACTTATAGTTTTTAATTTAAGACTCCAATATTTTTAAATACCCATAACTATAAAAAGTAACCTACTAAGCCTACGCCCTAGCAAATATTGTCCTGAATAGATAATGTGGTCCTAAATTACGAAAGCCTGATTTTTAAAATATTTTGGCTCTACTGGCCACAGGTCCAGTTTTAAAAGAACCTTATATCCCACACTGCTGTTCGACCGCCTGTAAGATCACGTGGGGTTGCAGCCTGTTTTCCGCTTCACGATGGTCAAATGGGTAAGCTACTTAGTAAGCAGACGATTCATTTTTTAATTATTTTTTCTAAGATAGAAAAATGCGGGTTGTTTAACTTGTTTAGTTCGCGGTTCCGGCTTCGCATATATTTAAATTTAATTGAATAGATTTAATCTACATTACGGAAGATGGCAAACTAATGAGAAACATACGACCTGGCAGGGCGCTCAAAGTTTCACGCAATGCACAGCGTGTCTAATCGACCCATGAACCCAATGATCCACCGAATACATTCTCAAAATTTCCTTTTCAAAATAGGTCCGGGTCAAAAAGTCAAGTCAACAAAAAATTGGGCACGGTTGATCAATTTTAAATTCGGTGATCCAACTTCCGTTGGCGAGACCCAACTAGTTTCCTCACTCAAGTTGACTCAACTAAATGAGTCAAAAAGTTCTATGGTCCGAAAAGGCCTCAAGGCGATGAAATTGTTTTTTGATTTGCTGATAAAAGATACTAAATAAAAGGCCTAACACAAACTAAGGACCGAGGTAATGAAAATAAGGACTTACCATTTCAATAAGGCGCGTCAATTTAAACACTTTTTAAATCTCCGCCGCGACTAGAGAGTGACTGAGAGAGAGTTGAGGAAGGAGACTCGAAATGACTTTGTCTGGCGAAAGCGAGCTATTCGTGACGTAATAGATCATCACGTGACACGTGTCGGTGCCTTATCTTATCTATATCGCGTGTCCACCAAGGTCTATTGTAGACCACTTTTACGTAACGAGGAGGGAAATACAAGGGGGTGAAACTTTGCCTTCCGTAGCGCGTTTTAGCGCCTGCGCCGCGGGTATTGGGAATTTGCGCTATTGTAACCTTCCGCCGCCGCCTTATTTATGGATACTCGCGAGTTTCCGCTCAAGGAATGTCAGGTAGAATAGAGGATTAACACCCCGCGCGTTACCTTTGACCTTTCCCTAACTATAAAAGGTTCTCTCTCTGTTAACTAATCATTCAGTATCTCACCACTTTCCTGATGGCTTGGACCTTCTTCTATTGGATGTAGTCGTAATTAGCAATTATTATGCAGTTCTTTTGTTTGAAGAAAACCTAGATTCAGTACAAACCAAAGTTTAGTTTACCAGGATAAGCGCGTTGAGTCGGAGCTCAAAATCTTTCTTTTAAACTTTTATTTACTTTTATGATCACGGTGTTCCATTTAACTTCTTCAAGGGCGAGTTAAATGACTCAATACACGCATCTCTTGGGGAGCTGAGCAAAATTCGGCCCACCATCTCCGACTACGGCATCATTCCGAACGCGTAGAAACTGGAAGAAGAGCAAACACTGGCCTGCTTTCATTAATCTTGCACCGTATTTATCCGCATTATTGTAATTATCATTTATGTAATTTAAAATTATATTAAGTAAAACTGCTGTACAATTTTTGCGTTTCCAGTTTGTCGTGGTAAAATTCAATGTGGGGGGGGGGGAAATAACCATCAGAGGAACTCTTCTTTTTTACCCGCCCGCTATGCTCAGCTCACTAACTTATTCTCACTGACGGTACCGCACTTGTGGGTCTTACCTTAAGCTTATTGATAGCGTCGAACTTATTTAAAAGTTATGTCAAATCTAAGTAAACCTTACTTTGTTGAGAGTTTAAACTCTTCTGAGTCCAAAAATATGCTTAATAAATTTTAAATCTGAGGGAAAACACAGAAAAACACTTCGAAAACATGAAATTTGGGGGCAATAGTTTCATTGAAACATTAGTGGAACTATTGAGTTTTCAATAAGCCCAAATAAGGCCCCATTAAGAAATTTTAAATGTTTTTCCTGCATGGAAAAAAGTAATGAAATTTCCTACGTCCATAGTCTTTGGTCTCCAATTTATTTCCCGCACATATTAACCTTTCCAGTTTACCTTAAAAACATAACGATAATAGCATTCAAGTAAGCATTCGTGGCAATTTTGCTTAAATTATCAGTATATAAAGTGATTTGACTCTTTGGCTCATTTTAGTCAGAGTTTTTACTGAATCTTGCGTAATCCAAATTCAAAATATTAGTGAGTGGGAAACTATTTTATTTATTACTTCCAATTTAAATAATTTTGAGCTTTCGTACATAATAAAGGTATATTTATAGGAATAATAGGGTGTTTCCAGAACAACACTGGTAATAATTGATGTCGAAATTATAATTGTTTTCCAGCAAATAAGTTAGTATGGTATTTATTGGTAGCGTAACATGATAAATCTTTGTTTTATACATGTATACTTTAAAATTGTGTATTCCCATATAAATCTAATTCCTTTACTATTCTAAATCCTTATTTTAAATACTACCTGTTCTAGATCCTGGATTTTACCCTTTATAGGATCTGTCAAATACTATAGGTGTGTGTTTCGTCAACGATTTCGAGTCGAAAATATTCAATAACATTTTGTCCAAAGGGACACAGTTTCCAAGTTACGATTGGGGTGTTTTACGGATGATCCCTTAAATTTGATTTGAATTGTCTTTCGGTTTCTTAAATAAGGAGTCATCCGTAAAACACTACAATTATAGCTTGAATATGGTGGTTCGGTCTGGAAAATTTCATATAACATTTTATATTCAAAGTCGCCCAAAAAACCACCCCCACCACAATTTCTGACGGACTTTTCAGAAGTTTCCTGTATAATACATGAACCGTGGCCATCCGTTTTTGATGCCACTGATCTTTTTGCGTTTCTATCCAAAATGTGACTCTAAACGAACATGCAGTAACAGCAAAACCTCTCGCGTGTCAAGGGCCTTGAAATGACAAAGAAACGCGCTCTTATAGACGACTTTGAGGGGAGAAGATTACTGAACAAAACCCGCGCAGGCAATAGAGGAGAGTTATTATTCATAGAAAAATTATATGTACCCCTGGTAGCAATAAATGCTACAGAAGGAGAGAAACGCGTCAAATTTTCAGACTGAACCAAGTAACAGTGGCAAAACCCTCAACTCAGTCGTTACTTATTTGTTTTTGACAAAGTAGACCCTTCTAGTCCAGTTAATTTCTATTTTATACAAAATACAAATCCAAATTCAATAAGTCACGTTATGAGGAAAACCAAACCTTAAATTTTCGTCACGTTCCTAATTTCCGTTGACCTCCCCACGGATAGAGATTGCATGGGTAGTTTCGCTTAGTTTCCTACGGTTTAGACATGTCTAATACTGCAGTATTATTACTATGAAACAGACGATAGGTTTTGATAATGCAAAACAAGTTAAATAGCCATAAGATTATTTATCCTAGAGGGAGATGGGAAGAATTCTTACGTAAAAAAGAGATGGGGCAGTTTCTCTTTTGGGTTGGTTTTTTTTTGTTTCGAGGTACCATAGTTCCTTGTTGTGACGCTCTTCAATTTTTTTATAATGGTCTTTAGTCAGAAAATTCCAAGTCAAATTGGTATGTCTTGGTATTACGCATATAATTTACTTCATTTCAATGAGAATGGATTTAACCCAAGCAAATATAAGCCTAAAAAATCCATAAAATTGATCTTTCCTTACTTGTTACGATAATCAATGTAAAATGGAATTTAAACACGACTAATTTGCATTAGGATTGAATCTTAGATTGAATATAATTTTAGTCTTGTAATTTACTCTACTTGTATGAACGGTAAGTGGAGTGAATTCTGTTGGGTACCTCTATCATAATCAGTTATTGGGGAAATAGTATAAAAGTATTAAAAGAAGGCAGTTAGCCTTTAAACTGAAAAATAATATAAGAGTCGTATTTCTTCAAGGTAGCAGCAAAGGTCCATTACTTTATACCATATAGAATAAAGTAATGGACTTATGGTAGCAGTAGTAACAAATTTTAAATTGTTATTGTCAATTGAAATTGAACCAAGTTATTAAAATGACGGAACCAGTGTCACCAAGCTCAAAAGGTGAGCACAATCCACCTTTGACTGTAAAAAGGGATTACACTTAATATTAAATGCTCTATCATTGAACGCGTTAAAGAATGACCAATTAAAGGGAGGGTGGAAAAAAATTAAGTGATTTTTTTTATCAATTCTTCTGTTAATTATAACAGTAATCTGCCTAGTATAACATCCAGAAAATATCTCCAATTGTTTTTAAAATTATTTGAAATCAGCACATCCGTCCATAAGCGTAAAGCCCTGCCTTCTTGTTAACAAAATGTACGAGACGCTCTATATGGAATAAAATTTAGCGAGATTTGATAAAAATTGAGAGCCATGTGACAATAGTAGTGCGAGATATATAGTCACTCTATATCTTGTGCCACTGAAAATTTTGTTAAGAAAAAGGTAGAGGGTTACGCGGTTGGTCGGAGGTGCAAATTGAAAATTTTCCAACTAATTTGAATTTTAAAATCATTCCGAGATATTTCCTCGTTGTTTCACTATGCAGATTGGCCTTATGATTAGTAGAAGAATCTATTAAAAAACTACTTCATCTAACTATTCACCCTCCCTTTAAGAAGTTTTATTCGAAAAAATTTTGCCGGGAGTAGTGCTTTAAACTGAACATGAATATCCGATTTCTGATCCGAACAGATCAGATATAATTCCTTCCTTTCAGCTATCGGTTATAAAATTGAAAGCCAGTATCGACTCAGATCAGATGCATTTTTTTAGATAAACATTCAGATTACATCGTATCTGACATCAATACGAAGTTGTTGGCATTTCTATCGGTTATCTGTGGTATCTGACGTAAAATCGGATTACGTCACGTTTCGCTTGTATCCTGGATAGGTGAAACTCTAATAGGCATTGAGGTGTTCGTTTTTTCATAAAGAAAGGTTTTGAAGGCCCCTTTTTTTCAATTAACTAAAATACGCGGTATAGGCCAATATTAGGAAAACGGCTGCGTCCCTAAAAAACTTACGCTCATTGTTATATAGGGCCGTGTTTAGCAGAATCACCATTTAGTTTTCAACGGCGCGTTTGAACGTGAAGTGTAGGTCTCTGTACCTTAGGTATTTGCACCTCCTAAACGTATTTCGGAACGTTAATGTTAATGGCGTGCGTTAGGAGTGATATTATTGACGTGCCGGAACTTGCTCCAGCCTCTGCGCGATGCTACAGAAGTTATGTGTGGAAGCATTTCAGACTCGAACGCGTAGTTCTTATAGACGGTGTTACCAAAGACTTTGCAAAATGTCTATATTGTGACAAGTAAGTATGGCTTGTTTCCATTTGTTTTTAATTCTTCTTTAGTTAGACATGTAGCCCTTCGGTGAGATTGACAAAATAGATATCCAATTTGTTAATATGGTGTTTATGGTAAATTGGTTTCAAGTTTTTTAGATAATTTTATGAAGTGGCGTTAAACATTTTATCATTGTGTCTTTGTCAAAACAAAACAATTTAAGAATGTAAACGCTTTGTTCAGGGGAAAGTATGTTCAGGATAAGAAATCTAACCAAAGTACTGGTAACATGCGAACCCATTTACTTAAAAACATCCAGACAAATTGTATATTTGTTGGGGATTGGACGTCGAGGGAAACTATGAAGGTCCTGCCATATCTGCGAGGATTGTCCCGACGTCAAACCAAGTATAGGCCTACCGTTGCAGAATCGTAGACCTAGGCATTGTTTAATTACTCACTCTTATCTTCTACATACAGGATTCGGTCCCTAACTTACATTATCCTCGGTCTAAATTATTACGTTTTATCATATTAACTCACCAACCATTTCAAGTTGTCGAGGACGAGAGTTTTAGAGATTTACTTAGATGTTTAAATCCCGTAATGTTTGACTCTTGCTTAAAGGTCACAGGACCTACTATTAAGACTGATATACTAAAAGCGTATTCGGTCGAGACGGAAAATATTAAACGTCTTCTTCAAGTAGGTCTTATCAATACCTTCTTCTCAGACCTATTTCCGATAGCCACCTTTAATGTCGATTGCAGAAAACCACTGGCGTATTGTCTTTTACACATGACTGCTGGACATCTAAAAATATGTTGCCCTTTATAGCTTATCGCTTAGCTGCATATACTTTGAAAAATAATCGCTAGGTTTCTTTGAAACATAGTCTGTGATTCCAAGTAACAGTCGTTGGTGTCCAAGTTGAATTTCAAAATCATTAGGACAGTCTACATAATTTCCGTAATAGTCTTCTGGGTTTTCGCCGTCCTTGATAAACTTTACAATTTTCGTTTTGACAAACTGTTCCATTCTTGTTATATCTTCGCTTGTCAGTGTTCTCATGGACAATTGGTTGTCAAACCCCATTATTCTTAAAAGATTTTTTAAATAAACTGGTAGTTCTATAGAGAGATCTGAACAAACTATGGACCAAAATCTATCTCCTGGTTTAGGTGATGCCATATCTGACCCGATCTGACCCTAAAATCACCAACAGGAACGATATAAAGATTAGAACAATGCTGCGCAATGTCAGATAATACGCGAGTTCGAATGGAGAAACCGAGGGTCTTTACTTAAATTTAGAATGAAATGGACAAACAGTTTTATAATCGATTTAGATAGGTATCAAAACCAATGAAAAATCTTACCAAATAGTTTTGGTTAGTTTTATATAAATTTTCAATGTCTCCAAATATCAAGTGCAAAGTTTTTTAGTTGAAATAGTGACCAACTACTTTGAAAAAGTGACTAAATAGCAACTAAATTATAACTAAAAATCAACTTAATATTAAATCTTTAACTAGGAAACTTGAAAGAAAACATTGACAAGGCTTAGCATAAAAAACCGCCTGACTGACAATTAAAAATTCCACAACCAAACGAGTTAATAATGTAAAGAAATTTACAGTTTGTCTAACCGACTCAATATAATTTAAGGTCATTTACAATATTTCTGATTTAAATTACCAGTTTAATCTAGAAATAGTTAAGAGAAACTGACCTGTAAGCTTTCTAAAACTAGAACCTCTCTCCAAAAAATAGCATACTGCGCGAAAAGCGTACTCTATTACGCGGCGCTTTAGCCCACTCAATCATGCTGGCAGCGCAACCGAAAATACCGCGAAAACCAGTGTGAAAGAGATTTTTTTTTCATTTAAGGACTATCTTTTTTACTAATACAAGAAAACTTTGGAATATTGCCCTATTACACCCGTTTTTTGTAATAATATACCATAATACGTGAGACTTGAGAAATTTCCGATACTACATTGTATTATAAAAAAACAACACCGTATTACAGAAAATACATAGTATTACAAAATAATACACCGTAATACAAAAAATACACCGTAATACATGAATCTTTTCAAAAATTACTTCGTATTACAAAATATTTCCTTGTATTACACGAATCCCAGCATATTACCTAGTAATACATAGTATGACAGGGAATACATTATACTACTTCGTATTACTTAAATATTACAAATATTATTTCGTACTACAATCTAAAGCGTACACCTAATACACAAAGTGGTTTCCCCCTCGATGAAAGGGTTCACACAGACACATTTATATTTACTCTATTTTCGAAGATATTTAATTTGGAAGAATTCCATTTAACTGTTTCTACTACTATACTTTTTTTTGTCAAGATTGCCTTGAGCATGACGAAGGCGAGACTTGATTCCATCCTCCACTTCTTTCTTTGTGCATGAAAATGCATAGGTCTGTTGACATAGATGCCGCTATTTTAATAAAGTTTATCGTACATTTACTTAGTTATTGAAATGCGATAACATTTTGGGGATTAAAATTGGACTCGCCGATTATTTGGGAAGTCATAATAAAATGTTTAAACCTTTTTTGGCTATTCTACCCTCCCAATTAAGCAAAACCAAAACTTCGTCTGTCAATATTTGCAAAAAAATTCTTTTGACAAAGCTCTTGACTTTGGACCCTCTAATACTTTTCAAATATTGAAGCTAGATGTGCAAAATAGATAATTTGTTAATATCTAAATCAATCCCGGCGAGAAAAAGAGAAAGAATGAAGTCTTATTTCACTTTTACCTCAAAGATTTGTGATATAGTTCGGACGGTTCATAAACTACAACACTCAATTATTTAGGATTGGGCTATTGGTTTTTGTTACATCACTTAATGGGAAGGAGCAGGTTAAAATTTCTTTAAAATTGATGACCCAGCTTTTGAATGGTCCCTTGTTGAAATATGCATCATCAAATAGTAATTCGCATATTAGAAAATATGTCAAGTTTTGATCTGTTTCATATACTTACAAATTGTCCCCTTGACTCTGTTGATTCGAACTTTTCTTCAAGCTTTTCAAGCTCGTAAAGTGTTTGAATCGTTAAAAGATGAAACGTTGGAAGGTTCTCCATAATGTGTCGGCATTGTGGACTGGACATTGAATTAGTGCAGCTGAAATCCGGCTTGACAGGAATTGTTTGAACCGGAACGTTTTCGTTTGAAAAACAACCCGTACTTGCATTTCACTATTGGTACCGGTGTCTAACACATTTTCTGGGATGATTGAAAGATCGTCGTGACCTGGTGACTGAACGGAAGCTCTGCTGTAAGCTGATGAGGAAAGGTAGATTCATTATCCCGCGGCAGTTTATGTCAGGGAACAAACGGGTTTTCCGTGAGATCCATGACGAGCCCCGAAGGGCCAAAGCCGGGAGAAAGGGAAACTCCGCGTACTTTTCTGCGCAAACTAAAGCCGAAGAGAGAATTCCGGTAAATTAAACTAAGTTTTTTAAGACGATAATTACTAAGTTTAAAACACTACAAGATAATTAAGGATAAAACTATACGACGAGAGAGCTTTAAAATGCGACCGCTCGCGAGGAAAAAATTATTTTATCAAAAAATTTAATTCATGGACATTTTCTACAAAATTGTTTTCTATTACAAAGGAATACTTTCTCGTTATGTCTAAAGCACGCTTCTGTGATGAAGAAGTCTTCATTGCGAATTCAGAGATCCCTGTTTGGCGACGCTTTGTAGCATTGAATTTTCCAGCATAATCTTGGTCCAAAATCTATAGGTGATGGAGTCTCAGTTCTTGCATCACTCAAACTGCTTGAAGGCCGTGAGTGAAAAGAGGACTGTGATTGCGTTGAATCAATGTCAAGATTAAAAAGTATGACCCCATCATTAGGCGAGTCTAAAATGTTGCTTGAAATTTGTTTCTTGGGACATTTCGACAAATGTGTTTTAATACGTTCTGGTCTTGCACTAACTTCACATGAACAGTATTTACATTTAACCTTAGTTGATGTTGATGAGGATGATCCAATCCTTAAAACTTCACTCCAAACAGGATCTTCTTTCCTTCCGCTTGAACTAGTTTTCGGCATCTTTTATCTTCTTTAATTCTTTATTTCATTATTTTATTGAATTTAATCTGATATTCATATGTAAACTTATGAAGTAATAGTCTAACGCTAAGTAGAAACTTCAAAAATAGTCTCAGAAATTTGTAGCAGATGATTTCTCACTTCGAAAAAGTGCGTGACACAAGAAAAATCGGTTGTTTTTATTTTAGCCGGTTATAACCAATAAAAGCCAGTTATAACCAATAAAAACCACTGGCCTGGCTTTTTTTAAAAAAAATCCGGCTTTTTTCCAACCCTGCCCCAAGGCCTCTAATCATTCGCTTTGCCGGATGAGACTGCATTCTCCTAGTGCCAGCTATCCTGAATGAAACTTTGGAGGGAACCAGCTACTAGATGGTTCGATTAGTCTTTTGCCCCTATACCCAGGTCTGACGATCGATTTGCACGTCAGAATCGCAGCGGACCTACACCAGAGTTGCCTCTGGCTTCGTCCTGCCCAGGCATATATCACCATCTTTCGGGTCCCAACGTGTACGTTCTTGCTCCGCCCCGTAAACGAGGCGATCGGGACGGGCCCTTGGTGCGCCCACGAACGCGAGGCTCGCGGGATCTCAAGGCAACCGGCCGAACCGGTGTTCACTTTCATTTCGCCTTTGGGCCTATTCAAGACCCAATGACTCGCGCACATGTTAGAATCCTTGGTCCGGGTTTCAAGACGGGTCGGGTGGGTTAGCGACCTACTCGCTGCTGACCACTTGAGCATCGACGAGTGCGAACGGAAACCAGCGGAGATCGTCGGCAGCCGCCCACGCAAAGGTGAAACGACAAACCAAACGACATCACCTGTCCCGCCGCTTCGTTCCCGGTAAAGGGAGTGCTCGGTGTAGCCCGCACAGGGCTAAAATCGTCCCCGGTCTGGCGAAGGCTCACTCGTGAAACGAGCTCGCTAAAACACTGGTGGAAACTCCGCGATGGAGAAACCACCCACCACCTTCCGGCGCCCGCTTTCAAAGACGGACAAATTTCAGTGATCAGCGTAGTTCGAACGGAAGGAAATGCGCCAAACGGCCCGCAGCTATCGCCCGCCTGGCCGACCGAGGTCCGCACCGTTAGAGACGAACGACGCACGCGGCCACGTCCGACTGAACCCCTCCGACGATGACCTTGGAGGGCCCACCCGTTTACCTGTAAACGGTTTCACGCACTCTTGAACTCTCTCTTCAAAGTTCTTTACAACTTTCCTTCACGGTACTTGTTCGCTATCGGTTTCGTTGACGAATTTAGCTATAGATTGAGTTTATTACCCACCTAAGGCTGTATTCTCAATCAATTCGACTCCAAGGAGTTTTGCTTGACTATGGGTCTTGCACCCTCTATGGGCGAGAGCCCCAGTCAGGGGGACTTGCGCTTAGGTCAACCTTCGGTCGCGCTACTCCTAAACACCAAATAGCACTCCCACCCCATTCGAACGGGTGCTTGGGTGCTGGGCTTCTCCCTGTTCGCTCGCCACTACTAAGGGAATCTCTGTTAATTTCTTTTCTTCCGCTTATTTATATGCTTAAATTCAGCGGGTTATCTCGTCTGATCTGAGGTCGACAGTTTTAATAAATCGTGGTGGCTAGCGTAACTTCCTATTAACCCGCCCGCAGAATCCTTCGGAGAGAACCCTAGGGCGCGCTTTCGAAAGCATCGAGACGCGTAGCCGAACGCCATTTCATACGAAAACAAGCGTAAAACCGACCACGTCGAACGAATTAGATCGAGGACCGAAATCGTTCGAATGGCCCGGACCATCGCGAGACGAACTTGCAGAGAAAATGTTATAGAGCATTACTCGGAAGCCGCTCTGGTTCTTATGGTTTTTAAGGCATAGCACGAATCGAACGTGCGACAACGCCACGGCGAGTCGACGAACAAGACGAAACACGAGATTTAAACCGATCTCGATTCCCGAAAGGTAAACTTTCGTGAACAAAGAAACACGGTCACGTTAGAACCGACTAATCGTCTTCGAATTACTGAGTACGAAAAGCGGTCGCAGTGGTCAGTAATCCGACCCTCAGACAGGAGAAACCTCGGGAAAGACCCGAGGTCGCAATGTGCGTTTGAAAGATAAGTGCTCAATGTGTCCACCAATTCGCACCAAGTCTCGCAGCTGGCTGCGTTCTTCATCGACCCACTAATCGAGTGATCCACCGCTTAGAGTTGTATATTTTTATATTTTTCAAAAATACAAACCCTTGATATGAAGCACTTTCTGTCAAGAAAGGCGGAGGCTTGGTACGCCCTATGATAGAGGTTATACGGATAGTGCCGGGAATTCACCGCGGAAAAAGGTTAAACTCCCAAAAATGGAATCGAGCTGCGGCGGATTTGACTTCCGCGGCCCGAGACCTCTATTTTCCATGCCCTCAAACACTAAAGATTCCGCACTCGAATAGTCTGGTCCGCCGAGATTTTCTTGATTCCACCGGAGAGCGATTTCTACCCGTCGCGACCCGTTCGACGGAAATAACGACGCGACTAAGCCAGCCAGGGACTTTCGAAGGGAGCACCACGATGGTGAATCCAAACTTCGGTCTGTACACCCGTTAATCACTCGTCGACGCCGTAAGAAAAGTTTACGGCGCTTCTCGTGTCGTGAAGGCACTGCTATGTCGCGAAGGAAATTGCATCGTGAACAGATCAACCGTCGAAACCTTGCCGGTGGGGGTTTTGGGTAAAGAACGCGACGAAACGTTCTTTACGGTGACGAAACCCTTCTTCCCAAGAAGATTAAAAAAATTTTGAAAAGTTATTTCGCCGAGTAACTCGTTTTAATAAAAACTCGTACCCATACAATGGCGCCGGTTAAACCTTTTCGGAACGGCAATTTTTCGATAATGATCCTTCCGCAGGTTCACCTACGGAAACCTTGCTACGACTTTTAATTCCTCTAAATGATTAAGTTTGGTCATTTTTCCGGTACGTTGGGGCCACTCGAAAGTCGCTCCGAGCACCAGTCCGAAGACCTCACTAAATCATTCAATGGGTAGTAGCGACGGGCGGTGTGTGCAAAGGGCAGGGACGTAATCAACACGAGCTTATGACTCGCGCTTACTGGGAATTCCTGGTTCAAGGGGGACAATTACAAGCCCCTATACCTATCACGAAGGAGGTTCATCGGGTTACCCAGTCCTGCCGGACAGGGGTAAACACACACTGATTCCTTCAGTGTAGCGCGCGTGCGGCCCCGGACATCTAAGGGCATCACAGACCTGTTATTGCTCTGCTTCGTGCGGCTAAACGCCGCTTGTCCCTCTGGGAATTCCTGGTTCAAGGGGGACAATTACAAGCCCCTATACCTATCACGAAGGAGGTTCATCGGGTTACCCAGTCCTGCCGGACAGGGGTAAACACACACTGATTCCTTCAGTGTAGCGCGCGTGCGGCCCCGGACATCTAAGGGCATCACAGACCTGTTATTGCTCTGCTTCGTGCGGCTAAACGCCGCTTGCCCCTCTAAGAAGGAAGACCGACACAATTGATCGGTCGCCTATTTAGTAGGCTAGAGTCTCGTTCGTTATCGGAATTAACCAGAAAAATCGATCCACCAATTAAGAACTGCCATGCACCACCACCCACCGAATCACGAAAGAGCTCTTAATCTGTCAATCCTTCCAGTGTCCGGGCCGGGTAAGTTTTCCCGTGTTTAGTCAAATTAAGCCGCAGGCTCCACTCCTGGTGGTGCTTTCCGGCAATTCCTTTAAGTTTACTTCTGCAAAAGCTCGGGTCCGTCCGGGATTTGAACCCGGGACCACTCGCACCCTAAGCGAGTATCATACCCCTAGACCAACGGACGAAGTATCACACTGAAACATGCTTAACTCGTAGGCCTACAATTTAACTAGTTGCATTTAAATAGTCACCAAATTACTTTTGCAAAACTCGGGTCCGTCCGGGATTTGAACCCGGGACCACTCACACCCGAAGCGAGTATCATACCCCTAGACCAACTGACCATGTATGACACCGAAACATGCTCAACTCGTAGGCCTACAATTTAACTAGTTGCATTTAAATAGTCACCAAATTACTTCTGCAAAAATTCGGGTCCGTCCGGGATTTGAACCCGGGACCACTCACACCCGAAGCGAATATCATACACCTAGACCAACGGACCATGTATGACAGTGAGACATGCTCAACTCGTAGGCCTAAAATTTAACTAGTTGCATTTAAATAGTCGCTAAATTACATCTGCAAAACTCGGGTCCGTCCGGGATTTGAACCCGGGACCACTTGCACCCAAAGCGAGTATCATACCCCTAGATCAACGGACCATGTGAGCAACAAAAACATGCTCAACTCAAAGGCCAACCCTGTAGTTAAATGCATTTAAATAGTCGCTAAATTACAACTGCAAAAACTCGGGTCCGTTCGGGATTTGAACCCGGGACCACTCACACCCGAAGCAAATATCTTATCCCTAGACCAACGGACGAAGTATGACACTGAAACATGCTCAACTCGTAGTCCTACTATTTAACTAGTTGCATTTAAATAGTCACTAAATTACTTCTGCAAAAACTCGGATCCGTCAGGGATTTGAACCCGGGACCACTCGAACCCTAAGCGAGTATCATACCCCTAGACCAACGGACCATGTGCGTAACAAAAACATGCTCAACTCAAACGCCAACCCTGTAGTTAAATGCATTTAAATAGTCGCTAAATTACAACTGCAAAAACTTGGGTCCGTCCGGGATTTGAACCCGGGACCACTTGCACCCAAAGCAAGTATCTTACCCCTAGATCAACTGACCATGTGAGCAACTAAAACATGCTCAACTCAAAGGCCAACCCTGTCGTTAAATGCATTTAAATAGTCACTAAATTACTTCTGCAAAAACTTGGGTCCGTCCGGGATTTGAACCCGGAACCACTTGCACCCGAAGCGAGTATCATACCTATAGACCAACTGACAATGTACGACCCTGAAACATGCTCAACTCGTAGGTCTACAATTTAACTAGTTGCATTGAAATAGTCGCTAAATTACTTCTGCAAAAGCTCGGGTCCGTCCGGGATTTGAACCCGGGACCACTCACACCCGAAGCGAATATCTTACCCCTAGACCAACGGACGAAGTATGACACTGAAACATGCTCAACTCGTAGGCCTACAATTTAACTAGTTGCATTTAAATAGTCACCAAATTACTTCTGCAAAAACTTAGGTCCGTCCGGGATTTGAACCCGGGACCACTCGCACCCGAAGCGAGTATCATACCCCTATACCAACGGACCATGTGAGCAACTAAAACATGCTCAACTCAAACGCCAACCCTGTAGTTAAATGCATTTAAATAGTCGCTAAATTACTTCTGCAAAACTCGGGTCCGTCCGGGATTTGAACCCGGGACCACTCACACCCGAAGCGAATATCATACACCTAGACCAACGGACCATGTATGACAGTGAGACATGCTCAACTCGTAGGCCTACAATTTAACTAGTTGCATTTAAATAGTCGCTAAATTACATCTGCAAAACTCGGGTCCGTCCGGGATTTGAACCCGGGACCACTTGCACCCAAAGCGAGTATCATACCCCTAGATCAACGGACCCTGTGAGCAACAAAAACATGCTCAACTCAAAGGCCAACCCTGTAGTTAAATGCATTTAAATAGTCGCTAAATTACAACTGCAAAAACTCGGGTCCATTCGGGATTTGAACCCGGGACCACTCACACCCGAAGCAAATATCTTACCCCTAGACCAACGGACGAAGTATGACACTGAAACATGCTCAACTCGTAGTCCTACTATTTAACTAGTTGCATTTAAATAGTCACTAAATTACTTCTGCAAAAACTCGGGTCCGTCAGGGATTTGAACCCGGGACCACTCGAACCCTAAGCGAGTATCATACCCCTAGACCAACGGACCATGTGCGTAACAAAAACATGCTCAACTCAAACGCCAACCCTGTAGTTAAATGCATTTAAATAGTCGCTAAATTACAACTGCAAAAACTTGGGTCCGTCCGGGATTTGAACCCGGGACCACTTGCACCCAAAGCGAGTATCTTACCCCTAGATCAACTGACCATGTGAGCAACTAAAACATGCTCAACTCAAAGGCCAAACCTGTAGTTAAATGCATTTAAATAGTCACTAAATTACTTCTGCAAAAACTTGGGTCCGTCCGGGATTTGAACCCGGAACCACTCGCACCCGAAGCGAGTATCATACCCGTAGACCAACTGACAATGTACGACCCTGAAACATGCTCAACTCGTAGGTCTACAATTTAACTAGTTGCATTTAAATAGTCACCAAATTACTTCTGCAAAAACTTGGGTCCGTCCGGGATTTAAACCCGGGACCACTCACACCCTAAGCGAGTATCATACCCCTAGACCAACGGACGAAGTATGACACTGAAACATGCTTAACTCGTAGGCCTACAATTTAACTAGTTGCATTTAAATAGTCACCAAATTACTTTTGCAAAACTCGGGTCCGTCCGGGATTTGAACCCGGGACCACTCACACCCGAAGCGAGTATCATACCCCTAGACCAACTGACCATGTATGACACTGAAACATGCTCAACTCGTAGGCCTACAATTTAACTAGTTGCATTTAAATAGTCACCAAATTACTTCTGCAAAGACTTAGGTCCGTCCGGGATTTGAACCCGGGACCACTCGCACCCGAAGCGAGTATCATACCCCTATAAAAACGGACCATGTGAGCAACTAAAACATGCTCAACTCAAACGCCAACCCTGTAGTTAAATGCATTTAAATAGTCGCTAAATTACTTCTGCAAAACTCGGGTCCGTCCGGGATTTGAACCCGGGACCACCCACACCCGAAGCGAATATCATACACCTAGACCAACGGACCATGTATGACAGTGAGACATGCTCAACTCGTAGGCCTACAATTTAACTAGTTGCATTTAAATAGTCGCTAAATTACATCTGCAAAACTCGGGTCCGTCCGGGATTTGAACCCGGGACCACTTGCACCCAAAGCGAGTATCATACCCCTAGATCAACGGACCATGTGCGTAACAAAAACATGCTCAACTCAAACGCCAACCCTGTAGTTAAATGCATTTAAATAGTCACTAAATTACTTCTGCAAAAACTCGGGTCCGTCAGGGATTTCAACCCGGAACCACTCGAACCCTAAGCGAGTATCATACCCCTAGACCAACGGACCATGTGCGTAACTAAAACTTGCTCAATTCATAGGCCTACCCTGTAGTTAGTTGCATTTAAATAGTCACTAAATTACTTCTGCAAAAACTCGGGTCCGTCACGGAATTGAACCCGGGACCACTCGAACCCTAAGCGAGTATCATACCCCTAGACCAACGGTCCATGTGCGTAACTAAAACATGCTCAACTCATAGGCCTACCCTGTAGTTAGTTGCATTTAAATAGTCACTAAATTACTTCTGCAAAAACTTGGGTCCGTCCGGGATTTGAACCCGGAACCACTCGCACCCGAAGTGAGTATCATACCCCTAGACCAACTGACCATGTGAGCAACTAAAACATGCTCAACTCAAAGGCCAACCCTGTAGTTAGATGCATTTAAATAGACACTAAATTACTTCTGCAAAAACTGGGATCCGTCCGGGATTTGAACCCGGGACCACTCGCACCCTAAGCGAGTATCATACCCTTAGACCAACGGACGAAGTATGACACTGAAACATGCTCAACTCGGAGTCCTACAATTTAACTAGTTGCATTTAAATAGTCACCAAATTACTTCTGCAAAACTCGGGTCCGTCCGGGATTTGAACCCGGGACCACTCGAACCCTAAGCGAGTATCATACCTACAGACCAACATAACGTGTGCGTAACTAAAACATGGTCAACTCATAGGCCTACCCTGTAGTTAGTTGCATTTAAATATTCACTAAATTACTTCTGCAAAAACTTGTGTCCGTTCGGGATTTGAACCCAGGACCACTCACACCCGAAGCGAATATCATACCCCTAGACCAACGGACCTTGTATGACACTGAGACATGCTCAACTCGTAATCCTACAATTTAACTAGTTGCATTTATATAGTCACTAAATTACTTCTGCAAAAACTCGGGTCCGTCAGGGATTTGAACCCGGGACCACTCGAACCCTAAGCGAGTATCATACCTATAGACCAACAGAACGTGTGCGTAACTAAAACATGCTCAACTCATAGGCCTACCCTGTAGTTAGTTGCATTTAAATATTCACTAAATTACTTCTGCAAAAACTTGGGTCCGTCCGAGATTTGAACCCGGAACCACTCGCACCCGAAGCGAGTATCATACCCCTAGACCAACGGTCGAATTATGACACTGAAACATGCTCAACTCGAGGCCTACAATTTAACTAGTTGCATTTAAATAGTCACCAAATTACTTCTTCAAAACTCGGGTCCGTCCGGGATTTGAACCCGGGACCACTCGCACCCAAAGCGAGTATCATACCCTTAGACCAACGGACGAAGTATGACACTGAAACATGCTCAACTCGGAGTCCTACAATTTAACTAGTTGCATTTAAATAGTCACCAAATTACTTCTGCAAAACTCGGGTCCGTCCGGGATTTGAACCCGGGACCACTCGAACCCTAAGCGAGTATCATACCTACAGACCAACATAACGTGTGCGTAACTAAAACATGCTCAACTCATAGGCCTACCCTGTAGTTAGTTGCATTTAAATATTCACTAAATTACTTCTGCAAAAACTTGTGTCCGTTCGGGATTTGAACCCAGGACCACTCACACCCGAAGCGAATATCATACCCCTAGACCAACGGACCTTGTATGACACTGAGACATGCTCAACTCGTAATCCTACAATTTAACTAGTTGCATTTATATAGTCACTAAATTACTTCTGCAAAAACTCGGGTCCGTCAGGGATTTGAACCCGGGACCACTCGAACCCTAAGCGAGTATCATACCTATAGACCAACAGAACGTGTGCGTAACTAAAACATGCTCAACTCATAGGCCTACCCTGTAGTTAGTTGCATTTAAATATTCACTAAATTACTTCTGCAAAAACTTGGGTCCGTCCGAGATTTGAACCCGGAACCACTCGCACCCGAAGCGAGTATCATACCCCTAGACCAACGGTCGAATTATGACACTGAAACATGCTCAACTCGAGGCCTACAATTTAACTAGTTGCATTTAAATAGTCACCAAATTACTTCTTCAAAACTCGGGTCCGTCCGGGATTTGAACCCGGGACCACTCGCACCCAAAGCGAGTATCATACCGCTAGACCAACGGACCATGTGCGTAACTAAAACATGCTCAACTCATAGGCCTACCCTGTAGTTAGTTGCATTTAAATAGTCACTAAATTACTTCTGCAAAAACTTGGGTCCGTCCGGGATTTGAACCCGGGACCACTCGCACCCGAAGCGAGTATCATACCCCTATACCAACTGACCATGTATGACACTGAAACATGCTCAACTCGTGTTCCTACAATTTAACTAGTTGCTTTGAAATAGACGCTAAATTACTTCTGCAAAACTCGGGTTCGTCCGGGATTTAAACCCGGGACCACTCACACCCGAAGCGAGTATCATACCTCTACACCAACGGACCATGTATGACACTGAAACATGCTCAACTCGTAGGCCTACAATTTAACTAGTTGCATTTAAATAGTCGCTAATTTACTTCTGCAAAACTCGGGTCCGTCCGGGATTTGAACCCGGGACCACTCACACCCGAAGCGAGTATCATACCTCTACACCAACGGACGAAGTATGACGCTGAAACATGCTCAACTCATAGGCCTACAATTTAACTAGTTGCATTTAAATAGTCACCAAATTACTTCTGCAAAAACTCTGGTCCGTCCGGGAATTGAACCCGGGACCACTCGTACCCTAAGCGAGCATCATACCCCTAGATCAACGGACCCTGTGAGTAACTAAAACATGCTCAACTCAAAGGCCAACCTTGTAGTTAAATGCATTTAAATAGTCACTAAATTGCTTCTGCAAAAACTCGGGTCCGTTCGGGATTTGAACCCGTGACCACTCACACCCGAAGCGAGAATCATACCCCTAGACCAACTGACCATGTATGACACTGAAACATGCTCAACTCGTAGGTCTACAATTTAACTAGTTGCATTTAAATAGTCACCAAATTACTTCTGCAAAACTCGGGTCCGTCAGCGATTTGAACCGGGGACCACTCACACCCGAAGCGAGTATCATACCCCTAGACCAACGGACCATGTATGACACTGAGACATGCTAAACCCGTAGGCCTACAATTAAACTCGTTGCATTTAAATAGTCACTAAATTACTTCTGAAAAAACTCGGGTCCGTCCGAGATTTGAACCCGGGACCACTCACATCCGAAGCGAGTATCATACCCCTATACCAACTGATTATGTATGACACTGAAACATGCTCAACTCGTAGGCCTACAATTTAACTAGTTGCATTTAAATAGTCGCTAATTTACTTCTGCAAAACTCGGGTCCGTCCGGGATTTGAACCCGGGACCACTCACACCCGAAGCGAGTATCATACCTCTACACCAACGGACGAAGTATGACGCTGAAACATGCTCAACTCATAGGCCTACAATTTAACTAGTTGCATTTAAATAGTCACCAAATTACTTCTGCAAAAACTCTGGTCCGTCCGGGAATTGAACTCGGGACCACTCGTACCCTAAGCGAGCATCATACCCCTAGATCAACGGACCCTGTGAGTAACTAAAACATGCTCAACTCAAAGGCCAACCTTGTAGTTAAATGCATTTAAATAGTCACTAAATTGCTTCTGCAAAAACTCGGGTCCGTTCGGGATTTGAACCCGTGACCACTCACACCCGAAGCGAGAATCATACCCCTAGACCAACTGACCATGTATGACACTGAAACATGCTCAACTCGTAGGTCTACAATTTAACTAGTTGCATTTAAATAGTCACCAAATTACTTCTGCAAAACTCGGGTCCGTCAGCGATTTGAACCGGGGACCACTCACACCCGAAGCGAGTATCATACCCCTAGACCAACGGACCATGTATGACACTGAGACATGCTAAACCCGTAGGCCTACAATTAAACTCGTTGCATTTAAATAGTCACTAAATTACTTCTGAAAAAACTCGGGTCCGTCCGAGATTTGAACCCGGGACCACTCACATCCGAAGCGAGTATCATACCCCTATACCAACTGATTATGTATGACACTGAAACATGCTCAACTCGTGTTCCTACAATTTAACTTGTTGCATTGAAATAGTCGCTAAATTACTTCTGCAAAACTCGGGTTCGTCCGGGATTTAAACCCGGGACCACTCACACCCGAAGCGAGTATCATACCTCTACACCAACGGACCATGTATGACACTGAAACATGCTCAACTCGTAGGCCTACAATTTAACTAGTTGCATTTAAATAGTCGCTAATTTACTTCTGCAAAACTCGGGTCCGTCCGGGATTTGAACCCGGGACCACTCACACCCGAAGCGAGTATCATACCCTTAGACCAACGGACGAAGTATGTCACTGAAACATGCTCAACTCGTAGTCCTACAATTTAACTAGTTGCATTTAAATAGTCACTAAATTACTTCTGCAAAAACTCGGGTCCGTTAGGGATTTGAACCCGGGACCACTCGAACCCTAAGCGAGTATCATACCCCTAGACCAACGGACCATGTGCGTAACAAAAACATGCTCAACTCAAACGCCAACCCTGTAGTTAAATGCATTTAAATAGTCGCTAAATTACAACTGCAAAAACTTGGGTCCGTCCGGGATTTGAACCCGGGACCACTTGCACCCGAAGCGAGTATCATACCCCTAGACCAACGGACGAAGTATGACACTGAAACATGCTCAACTCGTAGGCCTACAATTTAACTAGTTGCATTTAAATAGTCACCAAATTACTTCTGCAAAACTCGGGTCCGTCCGGGATTTGAACCCGGGACCACTCGAACCCTAAGCGAGTATCATACCTACAGACCAACATAACGTGTGCGTAACTAAAACATGCTCAACTCATAGGCCTACCCTGTAGTTAGTTGCATTTAAATATTCACTAAATTACTTCTGCAAAAACTTGTGTCCGTTCGGGATTTGAACCCAGGACCACTCACACCCGAAGCGAATATCATACCCCTAGACCAACGGACCTTGTATGACACTGAGACATGCTCAACTCGTAATCCTACAATTTAACTAGTTGCATTTATATAGTCACTAAATTACTTCTGCAAAAACTCGGGTCCGTCAGGGATTTGAACCCGGGACCACTCGAACCCTAAGCGAGTATCATACCTATAGACCAACAGAACGTGTGCGTAACTAAAACATGCTCAACTCATAGGCCTACCCTGTAGTTAGTTGCATTTAAATATTCACTAAATTACTTCTGCAAAAACTTGGGTCCGTCCGAGATTTGAACCCGGAACCACTCGCACCCGAAGCGAGTATCATACCCCTAGACCAACGGTCGAATTATGACACTGAAACATGCTCAACTCGAGGCCTACAATTTAACTAGTTGCATTTAAATAGTCACCAAATTACTTCTTCAAAACTCGGGTCCGTCCGGGATTTGAACCCGGGACCACTCGCACCCAAAGCGAGTATCATACCGCTAGACCAACGGACCATGTGCGTAACTAAAACATGCTCAACTCATAGGCCTACCCTGTAGTTAGTTGCATTTAAATAGTCACTAAATTACTTCTGCAAAAACTTGGGTCCGTCCGGGATTTGAACCCGGGACCACTCGCACCCGAAGCGAGTATCATACCCCTATACCAACTGACCATGTATGACACTGAAACATGCTCAACTCGTGTTCCTACAATTTAACTAGTTGCTTTGAAATAGACGCTAAATTACTTCTGCAAAACTCGGGTTCGTCCGGGATTTAAACCCGGGACCACTCACACCCGAATCGAGTATCATACCTCTACACCAACGGACCATGTATGACACTGAAACATGCTCAACTCGTAGGCCTACAATTTAACTAGTTGCATTTAAATAGTCGCTAATTTACTTCTGCAAAACTCGGGTCCGTCCGGGATTTGAACCCGGGACCACTCACACCCGAAGCGAGTATCATACCTCTACACCAACGGACGAAGTATGACGCTGAAACATGCTCAACTCATAGGCCTACAATTTAACTAGTTGCATTTAAATAGTCACCAAATTACTTCTGCAAAAACTCTGGTCCGTCCGGGAATTGAACCCGGGACCACTCGTACCCTAAGCGAGCATCATACCCCTAGATCAACGGACCCTGTGAGTAACTAAAACATGCTCAACTCAAAGGCCAACCTTGTAGTTAAATGCATTTAAATAGTCACTAAATTGCTTCTGCAAAAACTCGGGTCCGTTCGGGATTTGAACCCGTGACCACTCACACCCGAAGCGAGAATCATACCCCTAGACCAACTGACCATGTATGACACTGAAACATGCTCAACTCGTAGGTCTACAATTTAACTAGTTGCATTTAAATAGTCACCAAATTACTTCTGCAAAACTCGGGTCCGTCAGCGATTTGAACCGGGGACCACTCACACCCGAAGCGAGTATCATACCCCTAGACCAACGGACCATGTATGACACTGAGACATGCTAAACCCGTAGGCCTACAATTAAACTCGTTGCATTTAAATAGTCACTAAATTACTTCTGAAAAAACTCGGGTCCGTCCGGGATTTGAACCCGGGACCACTCACATCCGAAGCGAGTATCATACCCCTATACCAACTGATTATGTATGACACTGAAACATGCTCAACTCGTGTTCCTACAATTTAACTTGTTGCATTGAAATAGTCGCTAAATTACTTCTGCAAAACTTGGGTCCGTCCGGGATTTGAACCCGGGACTACTTGCACCCAAAGCGAGTATCATACCCCTAGATCAACGGACCATGCGAGCAACTAAAACATGCTCAACTCAAAGGCCAACCTGTAGTTAAATGCATTTAAATAGTCGCTAAATTACAACAGTAAAAACTCGGGTCCGTTCGGGATTTGAACCCGGGACCACTCACACCCGAAGCAAATATCTTACCCTTAGACCAACGGACGAAGTATGTCACTGAAACATGCTCAACTCGTAGTCCTACAATTTAACTAGTTGCATTTAAATAGTCACTAAATTACTTCTGCAAAAACTCGGGTCCGTTAGGGATTTGAACCCGGGACCACTCGAACCCTAAGCGAGTATCATACCCCTAGACCAACGGACCATGTGCGTAACAAAAACATGCTCAACTCAAACGCCAACCCTGTAGTTAAATGCATTTAAATAGTCGCTAAATTACAACTGCAAAAACTTGGGTCCGTCCGGGATTTGAACCCGGGACCACTTGCACCCGAAGCGAGTATCATACCCCTAGACCAACGGACGAAGTATGACACTGAAACATGCTCAACTCGTAGGCCTACAATTTAACTAGTTGCATTTAAATAGTCACCAAATTACTTCTGCAAAACTCGGGTCCGTCCGGGATTTGAACCCGGGACCACTCGAACCCTAAGCGAGTATCATACCTACAGACCAACATAACGTGTGCGTAACTAAAACATGCTCAACTCATAGGCCTACCCTGTAGTTAGTTGCATTTAAATATTCACTAAATTACTTCTGCAAAAACTTGTGTCCGTTCGGGATTTGAACCCAGGACCACTCACACCCGAAGCGAATATCATACCCCTAGACCAACGGACCTTGTATGACACTGAGACATGCTCAACTCGTAATCCTACAATTTAACTAGTTGCATTTATATAGTCACTAAATTACTTCTGCAAAAACTCGGGTCCGTCCGGGATTTGAACCCGGGACCACTCGAACCCTAAGCGAGTATCATACCTACAGACCAACATAACGTGTGCGTAACTAAAACATGCTCAACTCATAGGCCTACCCTGTAGTTAGTTGCATTTAAATATTCACTAAATTACTTCTGCAAAAACTTGTGTCCGTTCGGGATTTGAACCCGGGACCACTCACACCCGAAGCAAATATCTTACCCTTAGACCAACGGACGAAGTATGTCACTGAAACATGCTCAACTCGTAGTCCTACAATTTAACTAGTTGCATTTAAATAGTCACTAAATTACTTCTGCAAAAACTCGGGTCCGTTAGGGATTTGAACCCGGGACCACTCGAACCCTAAGCGAGTATCATACCCCTAGACCAACGGACCATGTGCGTAACAAAAACATGCTCAACTCAAACGCCAACCCTGTAGTTAAATGCATTTAAATAGTCGCTAAATTACAACTGCAAAAACTTGGGTCCGTCCGGGATTTGAACCCGGGACCACTTGCACCCGAAGCGAGTATCATACCCCTAGACCAACGGACGAAGTATGACACTGAAACATGCTCAACTCGTAGGCCTACAATTTAACTAGTTGCATTTAAATAGTCACCAAATTACTTCTGCAAAACTCGGGTCCGTCCGGGATTTGAACCCGGGACCACTCGAACCCTAAGCGAGTATCATACCTACAGACCAACATAACGTGTGCGTAACTAAAACATGCTCAACTCATAGGCCTACCCTGTAGTTAGTTGCATTTAAATATTCACTAAATTACTTCTGCAAAAACTTGTGTCCGTTCGGGATTTGAACCCAGGACCACTCACACCCGAAGCGAATATCATACCCCTAGACCAACGGACCTTGTATGACACTGAGACATGCTCAACTCGTAATCCTACAATTTAACTAGTTGCATTTATATAGTCACTAAATTACTTCTGCAAAAACTCGGGTCCGTCAGGGATTTGAACCCGGGACCACTCGAACCCTAAGCGAGTATCATACCTATAGACCAACAGAACGTGTGCGTAACTAAAACATGCTCAACTCATAGGCCTACCCTGTAGTTAGTTGCATTTAAATATTCACTAAATTACTTCTGCAAAAACTTGGGTCCGTCCGAGATTTGAACCCGGAACCACTCGCACCCGAAGCGAGTATCATACCCCTAGACCAACGGTCGAATTATGACACTGAAACATGCTCAACTCGAGGCCTACAATTTAACTAGTTGCATTTAAATAGTCACCAAATTACTTCTTCAAAACTCGGGTCCGTCCGGGATTTGAACCCGGGACCACTCGCACCCAAAGCGAGTATCATACCGCTAGACCAACGGACCATGTATGACACTGAAACATGCTCAACTCGTGTTCCTACAATTTAACTAGTTGCTTTGAAATAGACGCTAAATTACTTCTGCAAAAACTTGGGTCCGTCCGAGATTTGAACCCGGAACCACTCGCACCCGAAGCGAGTATCATACCCCTAGACCAACGGTCGAATTATGACACTGAAACATGCTCAACTCGAGGCCTACAATTTAACTAGTTGCATTTAAATAGTCACCAAATTACTTCTTCAAAACTTGGGTCCGTCCGGGATTTGAACCCGGGACCACTCGCACCCGAAGCGAGTATCATACCCCTATACCAACTGACCATGTATGACACTGAAACATGCTCAACTCGTGTTCCTACAATTTAACTAGTTGCTTTGAAATAGACGCTAAATTACTTCTGCAAAACTCGGGTTCGTCCGGGATTTAAACCCGGGACCACTCACACCCGAAGCGAGTATCATACCTCTACACCAACGGACCATGTATGACACTGAAACATGCTCAACTCGTAGGCCTACAATTTAACTAGTTGCATTTAAATAGTCGCTAATTTACTTCTGCAAAACTCGGGTCCGTCCGGGATTTGAACCCGGGACCACTCACACCCGAAGCGAGTATCATACCTCTACACCAACGGACGAAGTATGACGCTGAAACATGCTCAACTCATAGGCCTACAATTTAACTAGTTGCATTTAAATAGTCACCAAATTACTTCTGCAAAAACTCTGGTCCGTCCGGGAATTGAACCCGGGACCACTCGTACCCTAAGCGAGCATCATACCCCTAGATCAACGGACCCTGTGAGTAACTAAAACATGCTCAACTCAAAGGCCAACCTTGTAGTTAAATGCATTTAAATAGTCACTAAATTGCTTCTGCAAAAACTCGGGTCCGTTCGGGATTTGAACCCGTGACCACTCACACCCGAAGCGAGAATCATACCCCTAGACCAACTGACCATGTATGACACTGAAACATGCTCAACTCGTAGGTCTACAATTTAACTAGTTGCATTTAAATAGTCACCAAATTACTTCTGCAAAACTCGGGTCCGTCAGCGATTTGAACCGGGGACCACTCACACCCGAAGCGAGTATCATACCCCTAGACCAACGGTCGAATTATGACACTGAAACATGCTCAACTCGAGGCCTACAATTTAACTAGTTGCATTTAAATAGTCACCAAATTACTTCTTCAAAACTCGGGTCCGTCCGGGATTTGAACCCGGGACCACTCGCACCCAAAGCGAGTATCATACCGCTAGACCAACGGACCATGTATGACACTGAAACATGCTCAACTCGTGTTCCTACAATTTAACTAGTTGCTTTGAAATAGACGCTAAATTACTTCTGCAAAAACTTGGGTCCGTCCGAGATTTGAACCCGGAACCACTCGCACCCGAAGCGAGTATCATACCCCTAGACCAACGGTCGAATTATGACACTGAAACATGCTCAACTCGAGGCCTACAATTTAACTAGTTGCATTTAAATAGTCACCAAATTACTTCTTCAAAACTTGGGTCCGTCCGGGATTTGAACCCGGGACCACTCGCACCCGAAGCGAGTATCATACCCCTATACCAACTGACCATGTATGACACTGAAACATGCTCAACTCGTGTTCCTACAATTTAACTAGTTGCTTTGAAATAGACGCTAAATTACTTCTGCAAAACTCGGGTTCGTCCGGGATTTAAACCCGGGACCACTCACACCCGAAGCGAGTATCATACCTCTACACCAACGGACCATGTATGACACTGAAACATGCTCAACTCGTAGGCCTACAATTTAACTAGTTGCATTTAAATAGTCGCTAATTTACTTCTGCAAAACTCGGGTCCGTCCGGGATTTGAACCCGGGACCACTCACACCCGAAGCGAATATCATACCCCTAGACCAACTGACCATGTATGACACTGAAACATGCTCAACTCGTAGGTCTACAATTTAACTAGTTGCATTTAAATAGTCACCAAATTACTTCTGCAAAACTCGGGTCCGTCAGCGATTTGAACCGGGGACCACTCACACCCGAAGCGAGTATCATACCCCTAGACCAACGGACCATGTATGACACTGAGACATGCTAAACCCGTAGGCCTACAATTAAACTCGTTGCATTTAAATAGTCACTAAATTACTTCTGAAAAAACTCGGGTCCGTCCGGGATTTGAACCCGGGACCACTCGCACCCCAAGCGAGTATCATACCCCTAGACCAACTGACCATGTATTACACTGAAACATGCTCAACTCGTAGGTCTACAATTTAACTAGTTGCATTTAAATAGTCACCAAATTACTTCTGCAAAAACTTGGGTCCGTCCGAGATTTGAACCCGGAACCACTCGCACCCGAAGCGAGTATCATACCCCTAGACAAACGGTCGAATTATGACACTGAAACATGCTCAACTCGTAGGCCTACAATTTAACTAGTTGCATTTAAATAGTCACCAAATTACTTCTTCAAAACTCGGGTCCGTCCGGGATTTGAACCCGGGACCACTCACACCCAAAGCGAGTATCATACCGCTAGACCAACGGACCATGTGCGTAACTAAAACATGCTCAACTCATAGGCCTACCCTGTAGTTAGTTGCATTTAAATAGTCACTAAATTACTTCTGCAAAAACTTGGGTCCGTCCGGGATTTGAACCCGGGACCACTCGCACCCGAAGCGAGTATCATACCCCTATACCAACTGACCATGTATGACACTGAAACATGCTCAACTCGTGTTCCTACAATTTAACTAGTTGCTTTGAAATAGTCGCTAAATTACTTCTGCAAAACTCGGGTTCGTCCGGGATTTGAACCCGGGACCACTCACACCCGAAGCGAGTATCATACCTCTACACCAACGGACCATGTATGACACTGAAACATGCTCAACTCGTAGGCCTACAATTTAACTAGTTGCATTTAAATAGTCGCTAATTTACTTCTGCAAAACTCGGGTCCGTCCGGGATTTGAACCCGGGACCACTCACACCCGAAGCGAGTATCATACCTCTACACCAACGGACGAAGTATGACGCTGAAACATGCTCAACTCATAGGCCTACAATTTAACTAGTTGCATTTAAATAGTCACCAAATTACTTCTGCAAAAACTCTGGTCCGTCCGGGAATTGAACCCGGGACCACTCGTACCCTAAGCGAGCATCATACCCCTAGATCAACGGACCCTGTGAGTAACTAAAACATGCTCAACTCAAAGGCCAACCTTGTAGTTAAATGCATTTAAATAGTCACTAAATTGCTTCTGCAAAAACTCGGGTCCGTTCGGGATTTGAACCCGTGACCACTCACACCCGAAGCGAGAATCATACCCCTAGACCAACTGACCATGTATGACACTGAAACATGCTCAACTCGTAGGTCTACAATTTAACTAGTTGCATTTAAATAGTCACCAAATTACTTCTGCAAAACTCGGGTCCGTCAGCGATTTGAACCGGGGACCACTCACACCCGAAGCGAGTATCATACCCCTAGACCAACGGTCGAATTATGACACTGAAACATGCTCAACTCGAGGCCTACAATTTAACTAGTTGCATTTAAATAGTCACCAAATTACTTCTTCAAAACTCGGGTCCGTCCGGGATTTGAACCCGGGACCACTCGCACCCAAAGCGAGTATCATACCGCTAGACCAACGGACCATGTATGACACTGAAACATGCTCAACTCGTGTTCCTACAATTTAACTAGTTGCTTTGAAATAGACGCTAAATTACTTCTGCAAAAACTTGGGTCCGTCCGAGATTTGAACCCGGAACCACTCGCACCCGAAGCGAGTATCATACCCCTAGACCAACGGTCGAATTATGACACTGAAACATGCTCAACTCGAGGCCTACAATTTAACTAGTTGCATTTAAATAGTCACCAAATTACTTCTTCAAAACTTGGGTCCGTCCGGGATTTGAACCCGGGACCACTCGCACCCGAAGCGAGTATCATACCCCTATACCAACTGACCATGTATGACACTGAAACATGCTCAACTCGTGTTCCTACAATTTAACTAGTTGCTTTGAAATAGACGCTAAATTACTTCTGCAAAACTCGGGTTCGTCCGGGATTTAAACCCGGGACCACTCACACCCGAAGCGAGTATCATACCTCTACACCAACGGACCATGTATGACACTGAAACATGCTCAACTCGTAGGCCTACAATTTAACTAGTTGCATTTAAATAGTCGCTAATTTACTTCTGCAAAACTCGGGTCCGTCCGGGATTTGAACCCGGGACCACTCACACCCGAAGCGAATATCATACCCCTAGACCAACTGACCATGTATGACACTGAAACATGCTCAACTCGTAGGTCTACAATTTAACTAGTTGCATTTAAATAGTCACCAAATTACTTCTGCAAAACTCGGGTCCGTCAGCGATTTGAACCGGGGACCACTCACACCCGAAGCGAGTATCATACCCCTAGACCAACGGACCATGTATGACACTGAGACATGCTAAACCCGTAGGCCTACAATTAAACTCGTTGCATTTAAATAGTCACTAAATTACTTCTGAAAAAACTCGGGTCCGTCCGGGATTTGAACCCGGGACCACTCGCACCCCAAGCGAGTATCATACCCCTAGACCAACTGACCATGTATTACACTGAAACATGCTCAACTCGTAGGTCTACAATTTAACTAGTTGCATTTAAATAGTCACCAAATTACTTCTGCAAAAACTTGGGTCCGTCCGAGATTTGAACCCGGAACCACTCGCACCCGAAGCGAGTATCATACCCCTAGACAAACGGTCGAATTATGACACTGAAACATGCTCAACTCGTAGGCCTACAATTTAACTAGTTGCATTTAAATAGTCACCAAATTACTTCTTCAAAACTCGGGTCCGTCCGGGATTTGAACCCGGGACCACTCACACCCAAAGCGAGTATCATACCGCTAGACCAACGGACCATGTGCGTAACTAAAACATGCTCAACTCATAGGCCTACCCTGTAGTTAGTTGCATTTAAATAGTCACTAAATTACTTCTGCAAAAACTTGGGTCCGTCCGGGATTTGAACCCGGGACCACTCGCACCCGAAGCGAGTATCATACCCCTATACCAACTGACCATGTATGACACTGAAACATGCTCAACTCGTGTTCCTACAATTTAACTAGTTGCTTTGAAATAGTCGCTAAATTACTTCTGCAAAACTCGGGTTCGTCCGGGATTTGAACCCGGGACCACTCACACCCGAAGCGAGTATCATACCTCTACACCAACGGACCATGTATGACACTGAAACATGCTCAACTCGTAGGCCTACAATTTAACTAGTTGCATTTAAATAGTCGCTAATTTACTTCTGCAAAACTCGGGTCCGTCCGGGATTTGAACCCGGGACCACTCACACCCGAAGCGAGTATCATACCTCTACACCAACGGACGAAGTATGACGCTGAAACATGCTCAACTCATAGGCCTACAATTTAACTAGTTGCATTTAAATAGTCACCAAATTACTTCTGCAAAAACTCTGGTCCGTCCGGGAATTGAACCCGGGACCACTCGTACCCTAAGCGAGCATCATACCCCTAGATCAACGGACCCTGTGAGTAACTAAAACATGCTCAACTCAAAGGCCAACCTTGTAGTTAAATGCATTTAAATAGTCACTAAATTGCTTCTGCAAAAACTCGGGTCCGTTCGGGATTTGAACCCGTGACCACTCACACCCGAAGCGAGAATCATACCCCTAGACCAACTGACCATGTATGACACTGAAACATGCTCAACTCGTAGGTCTACAATTTAACTAGTTGCATTTAAATAGTCACCAAATTACTTCTGCAAAACTCGGGTCCGTCAGCGATTTGAACCGGGGACCACTCACACCCGAAGCGAGTATCATACCCCTAGACCAACGGACCATGTATGACACTGAGACATGCTAAACCCGTAGGCCTACAATTAAACTCGTTGCATTTAAATAGTCACTAAATTACTTCTGAAAAAACTCGGGTCCGTCCGGGATTTGAACCCGGGACCACTCGCACCCCAAGCGAGTATCATACCCCTAGACCAACTGACCATGTATTACACTGAAACATGCTCAACTCGTAGGTCTACAATTTAACTAGTTGCATTTAAATAGTCACCAAATTACTTCTGCAAAAACTTGGGTCCGTCCGAGATTTGAACCCGGAACCACTCGCACCCGAAGCGAGTATCATACCCCTAGACCAACGGTCGAATTATGACACTGAAACATGCTCAACTCGTAGGCCTACAATTTAACTAGTTGCATTTAAATAGTCACCAAATTACTTCTTCAAAACTCGGGTCCGTCCGGGATTTGAACCCGGGACCACTCACACCCAAAGCGAGTATCATACCGCTAGACCAACGGACCATGTGCGTAACTAAAACATGCTCAACTCATAGGCCTACCCTGTAGTTAGTTGCATTTAAATAGTCACTAAATTACTTCTGCAAAAACTTGGGTCCGTCCGGGATTTGAACCCGGGACCACTCGCACCCGAAGCGAGTATCATACCCCTATACCAACTGACCATGTATGACACTGAAACATGCTCAACTCGTGTTCCTACAATTTAACTAGTTGCTTTGAAATAGTCGCTAAATTACTTCTGCAAAACTCGGGTTCGTCCGGGATTTGAACCCGGGACCACTCACACCCGAAGCGAGTATCATACCTCTACACCAACGGACGAAGTATGACACTAAAAACATGCTCAACTCGTAGGCCTACAATTTAACTAGTTGCATTTAAATAGTCACCAAATTACTTCTGCAAAAACTCGGGTCCGTTAGGGATTTAAACCCGGGACCACTCGAACCCTAAGCGAGTATCATACCCCTAGACCAATGGACGAAGTATGACACTGAAACATGCTCAACTCGTAGGCCTACAATTTAACTAGTTGCATTTAAATAGTCGCTAAATTACTTCTGCAAAACTCGGGTCCGTCCGGGATTTGAACCCGGGACCACTCACACCCGAAGCGAGTATCATACCTCTACACCAACGGACGAAGTATGACACTGAAATATGCTCAACTCATAGGCCTACAATTTAACTAGTTGCATTTAAATAGTCACCAAATTACTTCTGCAAAAACTCTGGTCCGTCCGGGAATTGAACCCGGGACCACTCGTACCCTAAGGGAGCATCATACCCCTAGATCAACGGACCCTGTGAGTAACTAAAACATGCTCAACTCAAAGGCCAACCTTGTAGTTAAATGCATTTAAATAGTCACTAAATTGCTTCTGCAAAAACTCGGGTCCGTTCGGGATTTGAACCCGTGACCACTCACACCCGAAGCGAGAATCATACCCCTAGACCAACTGACCATGTATGACACTGAAACATGCTCAACTCGTAGGTCTACAATTTTACTAGTTGCATTTAAATAGTCACCAAATTACTTCTGCAAAACTCGGGTCCGTCAGGGATTTGAACCGGGGACCACTCACACCCGAAGCGAGTATCATACCCCTAGACCAACGGACCATGTATGACACTGAGACATGCTAAACCCGTAGGCCTACAATTAAACTCGTTGCATTTAAATAGTCACTAAATTACTTCTGAAAAAACTCGGGTCCGTCCGGGATTTGAACCCGGGACCACTCCCACCCCAAGCGAGTATCATACCCCTAGACCAACTGACCATGTATGACACTGAAACATGCTCAACTCGTAGGTCTACAATTTAACTAGTTGCATTTAAATAGTCACCAAATTACTTCTGCAAAAACTTGGGTCCGTCCGAGATTTGAACCCGGGACCACTCGCACCCCAAGCGAGTATCATACCCCTAGACCAACTGACCATTATGACACTGAAACATGCTCAACTCGTAGGTCTACAATTTAACTAGTTGCATTTAAATAGTCACCAAATTACTTCTGCAAAACTCGGGTCCGTCAGGGATTTGAACCGGGGACCACTCACACCCGAAGCGAGTATCATACCCCTAGATCAACGGACCATGTGAGCAACTAAAACATGTTCAACTCAAACGCCAACCCTGTAGTTAAATGCATTTAAATAGTCGCTAAATTACTTCTGCAAAACTCGCGTCCGTCCGGGATTTGAACCCGGGACCACTCACACCCGAAGCGAATATCATACCCCTGGACCAACGGACCATGTATGACAGTGAGACATGCTCAACTCGTAGGCCTACAATTTAACTAGTTGCATTTAAATAGTCGCTAAATTCCATCTGCAAAATTCGGGTCCGTCCGGGATTTGAACCCGGGACCACTCGCACCCAAAGCGAGTATAATACCGCTAGACCAACGGACCATTTGCGTAACTAAAACATGCTCAACTCATAGGCCTACCCTGTAGTTAGTTGCATTTAAATAGTCACCAAATTACTTCTGCAAAAACTCGGGTCCGTCCGGGATTTGAACCCGGGACCACTCACACCCGAAGCGAGTATCATACCCCTATACCAACTGATTATGTATGACACTGAAACATGCTCAACTCGTGTTCCTACAATTTAACTAGTTGCATTGAAAAAGTCGCTAATTTACTTCTGCAAAACTCGGGTCCGTCCGGGATTTGAACCCGGGATCACTTGCACCCAAAGCAAGTATCATACCCCTAGATCAACGGACCATGTGAGCAACTAAAACATGCTCAACTCAAAGGCCAACCCTGTAGTTAAATGCATTTAAATATTCGCTAAATTACAACTGCAAAAACTCGGGTCCGTTCAGGATTTGAACCCGGGACCACTCACACCCGAAGCGAATATCATACCCCTAGACCAACGGACGAAGTATGACACTGAAACACGCTCAACTCGTAGTCCTACAATTTAACTAGTTGCATTTAAATAGTCGCTAAATTACTTCTGCAAACCTCGGGTCCGTCCGGGATTTGAACCCGTAACCACTCGCACCCAAAGCGAGTATCATACCCCTAGACCAACGGACCATATGCGTAAATAAAACATGCTCAACTCGCAGGCCTACAATTTAACTAGTTGCATTTATATAGTCACTAAATTACTTCTGCAAAAACTCGTGTCCGTCAGGGGTTTCAACCCGGGACCACTCGAACCCTAAGCGAGTATCATACCCCTAGACCAACGGAACATGTGCGTAACTAAAACATGCTCAACTCATAGGCCTATTCTGTAGTTAGTTGCATTTAAATAGTCACTAAATTACTTCTGCAAAAACTTGGGTCCGTCCGGGATTTGAACCCGGGACAACTCGCACCCGAAGCGAGTATCATACCCCTATACCAACTGACCATGTATGACAGTGAAACATGCTCAACTCGTGTTCCTACAATTTAACTAGTTGCTTTGAAATAGTCGCTAAATTACTTCTGCAAAACTCGGGTTCGTCCGGGATTTGAACCCGGGACCACTTGCACCCAAAGCTAGTATCTTACCCCTAGACCAACGGACCATGTGAGCAACTTAAACATGCTCAACTCAAACGCCAACCCTGTAGTTAAATGCATTTAAATAGTCGCTAAATTACTTCTGCAAAACTCGCGTCCGTCCGGGATTTGAACCCGGGACCACTCACACCCGAAGCGAATATCATACCTCTGGACCAACGGACCATGAATGGCAGTGAGACATGCTCAACTCGTAGGCCTACAATTTAACTAGTTGCATTTATGTAGTCACTAAATTACTTCTGCAAAAACTCGGGTCGGTCCGGGATTTGAACCCGGGACCACTCGCACCCAAAGCGAGTATAATACCGCTAGACCAACGGACCATGTGCGTAACTAAAACATGCTCAACTCATAGGCCTACCCTGTAGTTAGTTGCATTTAAATAGTCACCAAATTACTTCTGCAAAAACTCGGGTTCGTCCAGGATTTGAACCCGGGACCACTCACACCCGAAGCGAGTATCATACCCCTAGATCAACGGACCATGTGAGCAACTAAAACATGCTCAACTCAAACGCCAACCCTGTAGTTAAATGCATTTAAATAGTCGCTAAATTACTTCTGCAAAACTCGGGTCCGTCCGGTATTTGAACCCGGGACCACTCACACCCGAAGCGAATATCATACCCCTGGACCAACGGACCATGTATGACAGTGAGACATGCTCAAGTCGTAGGCCTACAATTTAACTAGTTGCATTTAAATAGTCGCTAAATTACATCTGCAAAATTCGGGTCCGTCCGGGATTTGAACCCGGGACCACTTGCACCCAAAGCGAGTATCATACCCCTATACCAACTGATTATGTATGACACTGAAACATGCTCAACTCGTGTTCCTACAATTTAACTAGTTGCATTGAAATAGTCGCTAATTTACTTCTGCAAAACTCGGGTCCGTCCGGGATTTGAACCCGGGACCACTTGCACCCAAAGCGAGTATCATACCCCTAGATCAACGGACCATGTGAGCAACTAAAACATGCTCAACTCAAAGGCCAACCCATTATTTAAATGCATTTAAATATTCGCTAAATTACAACTGCAAAAACTCGGGTCCGTTCGTGATTTGAACCCGTGACCACTCACACCCGAAGCGAGTATCATACCCCTAGACCAACGGACCATGTATGACACTGAGACATGCTCAACTCGTAGGTCTACAATTTAACTAGTTGCATTTAAATAGTCACCAAATTACTTCTGCAAAACTCGGATCCGTCAGGGATTTGAACCGGGGACCACTCACACCCGAAGCGAGTATCATACCCCTAGACCAACGGACCATGTATGACACTGAGACATGCTAAACCCGTAGGCCTACAATTTAACTCGTTGCATTTAAATAGTCACTAAATTACTTCTGAAAAAACTCGGGTCCGTCCAGGATTTGAACCCGGGACCACTCGCACCCCAAGCGAGTATCATACCCCTAGACCAACGGACGAAGTATGACACTGAAACATGCTCAACTCGTAGGCCTACAATTTAACTAGTTGCATTTAAATAGTCACCAAATTACTTCTGCAAAAACTCTGGTCCGTCTGGGAATTGAACCCGGGACCACTCGTACCCGAAGCGAGTATCATACCCCTATACCAACTGACCATGTATGACACTGAAACATGCTCAACTCGTAGGCCTAATATTTAACTATTTGCAGTTAAATAGTCACCAAATTACTTCTGCAAAACTCGGGTCCGTCCGGGATTTGAACCCGGGACCACTCACACCCGAAGCGAATATCATACCCCTAGACCAACGGACCATGTATGACAGTGAGACATGCTCAACTCGTAGGCTTACAATTTAACTAGTTGCATTTAAATAGTCGCTAAATTACATCTGCAAAACTCGGGTCCGTCCGGGATTTGAACCCGGGACCACTCGAACCCTAAGCGAGTATCATACCCCTAGACCAACGGACCATGTGAGTGACTTAAACATGCTCCACTCATAGGCCTACCCTGTAGTTAGTTGCATCTAAATAGTCACTAAATTACTTCTGCAAAAACTCGGGTCCGTTAGGGATTTAAACCCGGGACCACTCGAACCCTAAGCGAGTATCATATCCCTAGACCAACGGACGAAGTATGACACTGAAACATGCTCAACTCGTAGGCCTACAATTTAACTAGTTGCATTTAAATAGTCGCTAAATTACTTCTGCAAAACTCGGGTCCGTCCGGGATTTGAACCCGGGACCACTCACACCCGAAGCGAGTATCATACCTCTACACCAACGGACGAAGTATGACACTGAAACATGCTCAACTCGTAGGCCTACAATTTAACTAGTTGCATTTAAATAGTCACCAAATTACTTCTGCAAAAACTCTGGTCCGTCCGGAATTTGAACCCGGGACCACTCGTACCCTAAGCGAGCATCATACCCCTAGATCAACGGACCATGTGAGTAACTAAAACATGCTCAACTCAAAGGCCAACCTTGTAGTTAAATGCATTTAAATAGTCACTAAATTGCTTCTGCAAAAACTCGGGTCCGTTCGGGATTTGAACCCGTGACCACTCACACCCGAAGCGAGTATCATACCCCTAGAGCAACTGACCATGTATGACACTGAAACATGCTCAACTCGTAGGTCTACAATTTAACTAGTTGCATTTAAATAGTCACCAAATTACTTCTGCAAAACTCGGATCCGTCAGGGATTTTAACCGGGGACCACTCACACCCGAAGCGAGTATCATACCCCTAGACCAACGGACCATGTATGACACTGAGACATGCTAAACCCGTAGGCCTACAATTTAACTCGTTGCATTTAAATAGTCACTAAATTACTTCTGAAAAAACTCGGGTCCGCCCAGGATTTGAACCCGGGACCACTCGCACCCCAAGCGAGTATCATACCCCTAGACCAACGGACGAAGTATGACACTGAAACATGCTCAACTCGAAGGCCTACAATTTAACTAGTTGCATTTAAATAGTCACCAAATTACTTCTGCAAAAACTCTGGTCCGTCTGGGAATTGAACCCGGGACCACTCGTACCCGAAGCGAGTATCATACCCCTATACCAACTGACCATGTATGACACTGAAACATGCTCAACTCGTAGGCCTAATATTTAACTATTTGCATTTAAATAGTCACCAAATTACTTCTGCAAAACTCGGGTCCGTCCGGGATTTGAACCCGGGACCACTCACACCCGAAGCGAATATCATACCCCTAGACCAACGGACCATGTATGACAGTGAGACATGCTCAACTCGTAGGCTTACAATTTAACTAGTTGCATTTAAATAGTCGCTAAATTACATCTGCAAAACTCGGGTCCGTCCGGGATTTGAACCCGGGACCACTCGAACCCTAAGCGAGTATCATACCCCTAGACCAACGGACCATGTGAGTGACTAAAACATGCTCCACTCATAGGCCTACCCTGTAGTTAGTTGCATCTAAATAGTCACTAAATTACTTCTGCAAAAACTCGGGTCCGTTAGGGATTTAAACCCGGGACCACTCGAACCCTAAGCGAGTATCATATCCCTAGACCAACGGACGAAGTATGACACTGAAACATGCTCAACTCGTAGGCCTACAATTTAACTAGTTGCATTTAAATAGTCGCTAAATTACTTCTGCAAAAAACGGGTCCGTCCGGGATTTGAACCCGGGACCACTCACACCCGAAGCGAGTATCATACCTCTACACCAACGGACGAAGTATGACACTGAAACATGCTCAACTCGTAGGCCTACAATTTAACTAGTTGCATTTAAATAGTCACCAAATTACTTCTGCAAAAACTCTGGTCCGTCCGGAATTTGAACCCGGGACCACTCGTACCCTAAGCGAGCATCATACCCCTAGATCAACGGACCATGTGAGTAACTAAAACATGCTCAACTCAAAGGCCAACCTTGTAGTTAAATGCATTTAAATAGTCACTAAATTGCTTCGGCAAAAACTCGGGTCCGTTCGGGATTTGAACCCGTGACCACTCACACCCGAAGCGAGTATCATACCCCTAGAGCAACTGACCATGTATGACACTGAAACATGCTCAACTCGTAGGTCTACAATTTAACTAGTTGCATTTAATTAGTCACCAAATTACTTCTGCAAAACTCGGATCCGTCAGGGATTTGAACCGGGGACCACTCACACCCGAAGCGAGTATCATACCCCTAGACCAACGGACCATGTATGACACTGAGACATGCTAAACCCGTAGGCCTACAATTTAACTCGTTGCATTTAAATAGTCACTAAATTACTTCTGAAAAAACTTGGGTCCGTCCAGGATTTCAACCCGGGACCACTCGCACCCCAAGCGAGTATCATACCCCTAGACCAACGGACGAAGTATGACACTGAAACATGCTCAACTCGAAGGCCTACAATTTAACTAGTTGCATTTAAATAGTCACCAAATTACTTCTGCAAAAACTCTGGTCCGTCTGGGAATTGAACCCGGGACCACTCGTACCCGAAGCGAGTATCATACCCCTATACCAACTGACCATGTATGACACTGAAACATGCTCAACTCGTAGGCCTAATATTTAACTATTTGCATTTAAATAGTCACCAAATTACTTCTGCAAAACTAGGGTCCGTCCGGGATTTGAACCCGGGACCACTCACACCCGAAGCGAATATCATACCCCTAGACCAACGGACCATGTATGACAGTGAGACATGCTCAACTCGTAGGCTTACAATTTAACTAGTTGCATTTAAATAGTCGCTAAATTACATCTGCAAAACTCGGGTCCGTCCGGGATTTGAACCCGGGACCACTCGAACCCTAAGCGAGTATCATACCCCTAGACCAACGGACCATGTGAGTGACTAAAACATGCTCCACTCATAGGCCTACCCTGTAGTTAGTTGCATCTAAATAGTCACTAAATTACTTCTGCAAAAACTCGGGTCCGTTAGGGATTTAAACCCGGGACCACTCGAACCCTAAGCGAGTATCATATCCCTAGACCAACGGACGAAGTATGACACTGAAACATGCTCAACTCGTAGGCCTACAATTTAACTAGTTGCATTTAAATAGTCGCTAAATTACTTCTGCAAAACTCGGGTCCGTCCGGGATTTGAACCCGGGACCACTCACACCCGAAGCGATCATCATACCTCTACACCAACGGACGAAGTATGACACTGAAACATGCTCAACTCGTAGGCCTA
The DNA here is from genome assembly GCF_054372755.1 of Phalangium opilio. Classification (NCBI taxonomy): domain Eukaryota; kingdom Metazoa; phylum Arthropoda; class Arachnida; order Opiliones; family Phalangiidae; genus Phalangium; species Phalangium opilio. Next base: position 20,074,879 of record NW_028324189.1, read on the forward strand.
CAATTTAACTAGTTGCATTTAAATAGTCACCAAATTACTTCTGCAAAAACTCTGGTCCGTCCGGAATTTGAACCCGGGACCACTCGTACCCTAAGCGAGCATCATACCCCTAGATCAACGGACCATGTGAGTAACTAAAACATGCTCAACTCAAAGGCCAACCTCGTAGTTAAATGCATTTAAATAGTCACTAAATTGCTTCTGCGAAAACTCGGGTCCGTTCGGGATTTGAACCCGTGACCACTCACACCCGAAGCGAGTATCATACCCCTAGACCAACTGACCATGTATGACACTGAAACATGCTCAACTCGTAGGTCTACAATTTAACTAGTTGCATTTAAATAGTCACCAAATTACTTCTGCAAAACTCGGATCCGTCAGGGATTTGAACCGGGGACCACTCACACCCGAAGCGAGTATCATACCCCTAGACCAACGGACCATGTATGACACTGAGACATGCTAAACCCGTAGGCCTACAATTTAACTCGTTGCATTTAAATAGTCACTAAATTACTTCTGAAAAAACTCGGGTCCGTCCGGGATTTGAACCCGGGACCACTCGCACCCCAAGCGAGTATCATACCCCTAGACCAACGGACGAAGTATGACACTGAAACATGCTCAACTCGTAGGCCTACAATTTAACTAGTTGCATTTAAATAGTCGCTAAATTACTTCTGCAAAACTCGGGTCCGTCCGGGATTTGAACCCGGGACCACTCACACCCGAAGCGAGTATCATACCCCTAGACCAACGGACCATGTATGACACTGAGACATGCTAAACCCGTAGGCCTACAATTTAACTCGTTGCATTTAAATAGTCACTAAATTACTTCTGAAAAAACTCGGGTCCGTCCGGGATTTGAACCCGGGACCACTCGCACCCCAAGCGAGTATCATACCCCTAGACCAACGGACGAAGTATGACACTGAAACATGCTCAACTCGTAGGCCTACAATTTAACTAGTTGCATTTAAATAGTCACCAAATTACTTCTGCAAAAACTCTGGTCCGTCTGGGAATTGAACCCGGGACCACTCGTACCCGAAGCGAGTATCATACCCCAATACCAATGGACGAAGTATGACACTGAAACATGCTCAACTCGTAGGCCTACAATTTAACTAGTTGCATTTAAATAGTCGCTAAATTACTTCTGCAAAACTCGGGTCCGTCCGGGATTTGAACCCGGGACCACTCACACCCGAAGCGAGTATCATACCTCTACACCAACGGACGAAGTATGACACTGAAACATGCTCAACTCGTAGGTCTACAATTTAACTAGATGCATTTAAATAGTCACCAAATTACTTCTGCAAAACTCGGGTCCGTCAGGGATTTTAACCCGGGACCACTCACACCCGAAGCGAGTATCATACCCCTAGACCAACGGACCATGTATGACACTGAGACATGCTAAACCCGTAGGCCTACAATTTAACTCGTTGCATTTAAATAGTCACTAAATTACTTCTGCAAAACTCGGGGCCATCCGCGATTTGAACCCGGGACCACTCACACCCGAAGCGAGTATCATACCTGTAGACCAACAGATCATGAATGACACTGAGACATGCTAAACCCGGAGGCCTAGAATTTAATTAGTTGCATTTAAATAGTCACTAAATTACTTCTGCAAAAACTCGGGTCCGTTCGAGATTTGAACCCGGGACCACTCGCACCCTAAGAAAGCATCATACCCCTAGATCGACGGACCATGTGAGCAACTAAAACATGCTCAACTCAAAGGCCAACCCTGTAGTTAAATGCATTTAAATAGTCAATAAATTACTTCTGCAAAAACTTGGGTCCGTTCGGGATTTGAACCCGGGACCACTCGCACCCTAAGAAAGCATCATACCCCTAGATCAACGGACCATGTGAGCAACTAAAACATGCTCAACTCAAAGGCCAACCCTGTAGTTAAATGCATTTAAATAGTCAATAAATTACTTCTGCAAAAACTTGGGTCCGTTCGAGATTTGAACCCGGGACCACTCGCACCCTAAGAAAGCATCTTACCCCTAGATCAACGGACCATGTATGACACTGAAACATGCTCAACTCAAAGGCCAACCCTGTAGTTAAATGCATTTAAATAGTCAATAAATTACTTCTGCAAAAACTCGGGTCCGTCCGGGATTTGAACCCGGGACCACTCACACCCGAAGCGAGTATCATACCCCTAGACCAACTGACCATGTATGACACTGAAACATGCTCAACTCGTAGGTCTACAATTTAACTAGTTGCATTTAAATAGTCATAAAATTACTTCTGCAAAAACTCGGGTCCGTCCGGGATTTGAACCCGGGACCACTCGCACCCGAGGCGGGTATCATACCCCTAAACCAACGGACCATGTGAGTGACTAAAACATGCTCAACTCAAAGGCCAACCTTGTAGTTAAATGCATTTTAATAGTCACTAAATTGCTTCTGCAAAAACTCGGGTCCGTTCGGGATTTGAACCCGTGACCACACACACCCGAAGCGAGTATCATACCCCTAGACCAACGGACCATGTATGACACTGAGACATGCTAAACCCGTAGGCCTACAATTTAACTCGTTGCATTTAAATAGTCACTAAATTACTTCTGAAAAAACTCGGGTCCGTCCGGGATTTGAACCCGGGACCACTCGCACCCCAAGCGAGTATCATACCCCTAGACCAACGGACGAAGTATGACACTGAAACATGCTCAACTCGTAGGCCTACAATTTAACTAGTTGCATTTAAATAGTCACCAAATTACTTCTGCAAAAACTCTGGTCCGTCTGGGAATTGAACCCGGGACCACTCGTACCCGAAGCGAGTATCATACCCCAATACCAATGGACGAAGTATGACACTGAAACATGCTCAACTCGTAGGCCTACAATTTAACTAGTTGCATTTAAATAGTCGCTAAATTACTTCTGCAAAACTCGGGTCCGTCCGGGATTTGAACCCGGGACCACTCACACCCGAAGCGAGTATCATACCTCTACACCAACGGACGAAGTATGACACTGAAACATGCTCAACTCGTAGGTCTACAATTTAACTAGATGCATTTAAATAGTCACCAAATTACTTCTGCAAAACTCGGGTCCGTCAGGGATTTTAACCCGGGACCACTCACACCCGAAGCGAGTATCATACCCCTAGACCAACGGACCATGTATGACACTGAGACATGCTAAACCCGTAGGCCTACAATTTAACTCGTTGCATTTAAATAGTCACTAAATTACTTCTGCAAAACTCGGGGCCATCCGCGATTTGAACCCGGGACCACTCACACCCGAAGCGAGTATCATACCTGTAGACCAACAGATCATGAATGACACTGAGACATGCTAAACCCGGAGGCCTAGAATTTAATTAGTTGCATTTAAATAGTCACTAAATTACTTCTGCAAAAACTCGGGTCCGTTCGAGATTTGAACCCGGGACCACTCGCACCCTAAGAAAGCATCATACCCCTAGATCGACGGACCATGTGAGCAACTAAAACATGCTCAACTCAAAGGCCAACCCTGTAGTTAAATGCATTTAAATAGTCAATAAATTACTTCTGCAAAAACTTGGGTCCGTTCGGGATTTGAACCCGGGACCACTCGCACCCTAAGAAAGCATCATACCCCTAGATCAACGGACCATGTGAGCAACTAAAACATGCTCAACTCAAAGGCCAACCCTGTAGTTAAATGCATTTAAATAGTCAATAAATTACTTCTGCAAAAACTTGGGTCCGTTCGAGATTTGAACCCGGGACCACTCGCACCCTAAGAAAGCATCTTACCCCTAGATCAACGGACCATGTATGACACTGAAACATGCTCAACTCAAAGGCCAACCCTGTAGTTAAATGCATTTAAATAGTCAATAAATTACTTCTGCAAAAACTCGGGTCCGTCCGGGATTTGAACCCGGGACCACTCACACCCGAAGCGAGTATCATACCCCTAGACCAACTGACCATGTATGACACTGAAACATGCTCAACTCGTAGGTCTACAATTTAACTAGTTGCATTTAAATAGTCATAAAATTACTTCTGCAAAAACTCGGGTCCGTCCGGGATTTGAACCCGGGACCACTCGCACCCGAGGCGGGTATCATACCCCTAAACCAACGGACCATGTGAGTGACTAAAACATGCTCAACTCAAAGGCCAACCTTGTAGTTAAATGCATTTTAATAGTCACTAAATTGCTTCTGCAAAAACTCGGGTCCGTTCGGGATTTGAACCCGTGACCACACACACCCGAAGCGAGTATCATACCCCTAGACCAACGGACCATGTATGACACTGAAACATGCTCAACTCGTAGGTCTACAATTTAACTAGATGCATTTAAATAGTCACCAAATTACTTCTGCAAAACTCGGGTCCGTCAGGGATTTGAACCCGGGACCACTCACACCCGAAGCGAGTATCATACCCCTAGACCAACGGACCATGTATGACAGTGAGACATGCTAAACCCGTAGGCCTACAATTTAACTCGTTGCATTTAAATAGTCACTAAATTACTTCTGCAAAACTCGGGGCCGTCCGCGATTTGAACCCGGGACCACTCACACCCGAAGCGAGTATCATACCTGTAGGCCAACAGATCATGAATGACACTGAGACATGCTAAACCCGTAGGCCTAGAATTTAATTAGTTGCATTTAAATAGTCACTAAATCACTTCTGCAAAAACTCGGGTCCGTTCGAGATTTGAACCCGGGACCACTCGCACCCTAAGAAAGCATCATACCCCTAGATCGACGGACCATGTGAGCAACTAAACCATGCTCAACTCAAAGGCCAACCCTGTAGTTAAATGCATTTAAATAGTCAATAAATTACTTCTGCAAAAACTCGGGTCCGTCCGGGATTTGAACCCGGGACCACTCACACCCGAAGCGAGTATCATACCCCTAGACCAACTGACCATGTATGACACTGAAACATGCTCAACTCGTGGGTCTACAATTTAACTAGTTGCATTTAAATAGTCATAAAATTACTTCTGCAAAACTCGCGTCCGTCCGGGATTTGAACCCGGGACCACTCACACCCGAAGCGAATATCATACCTCTGGACCAACGGACCATGTATGGCAGTGAGACATGCTCAACTCGTAGGCCTACAATTTAACTAGTTGCATTTATGTAGTCACTAAATTACTTCTGCAAAAACTCGGGTCGGTCCGGGATTTGAACCCGGGACCACTCGCACCCAAAGCGAGTATAATACCGCTAGACCAACGGACCATGTGCGTAACTAAAACATGCTCAACTCATAGGCCTACCCTGTAGTTAGTTGCATTTAAATAGTCACCAAATTACTTCTGCAAAAACTCGGGTTCGTCCAGGATTTGAACCCGGGACCACTCACACCCGAAGCGAGTATCATACCCCTAGATCAACGGACCATGTGAGCAACTAAAACATGCTCAACTCAAACGCCAACCCTGTAGTTAAATGCATTTAAATAGTCGCTAAATTACTTTTGCAAAACTCGGGTCCGTCCGGTATTTGAACCCGGGACCACTCACACCCGAAGCGAATATCATACCCCTGGACCAACGGACCATGTATGACAGTGAGACATGCTAAAGTCGTAGGCCTACAATTTAACTAGTTGCATTTAAATAGTCGCTAAATTACATCTGCAAAATTCGGGTCCGTCCGGGATTTGAACCCGGGACCACTTGCACCCAAAGCGAGTATCATACCCCTATACCAACTGATTATGTATGACACTGAAACATGCTCAACTCGTGTTCCTACAATTTAACTAGTTGCATTGAAATAGTCGCTAATTTACTTCTGCAAAACTCGGGTCCGTCCGGGATTTCAACCCGGGACCACTTGCACCCAAAGCGAGTATCATACCCCTAGATCAACGGACCATGTGAGCAACTAAAACATGCTCAACTCAAAGGCCAACCCTGTATTTAAATGCATTTAAATATTCGCTAAATTACAACTGCAAAAACTCGGGTCCGTTCGGGATTTGAACCCGTGACCACTCACACCCGAAGCGAGTATCATACCCCTAGACCAACGGACCATGTATGACACTGAGACATGCTAAACCCGTAGGCCTACAATTTAACTCGTTGCATTTAAATAGTCACTAAATTACTTCTGAAAAAACTCGGGTCCGTCCGGGATTTGAACCCGGGACCACTCGCACCCCAAGCGAGTATCATACCCCTAGACCAACGGACGAAGTATGACACTGAAACATGCTCAACTCGTAGGCCTACAATTTAACTAGTTGCATTTAAATAGTCACCAAATTACTTCTGCAAAAACTCTGGTCCGTCTGGGAATTGAACCCGGGACCACTCGTACCCGAAGCGAGTATCATACCCCTATACCAACTGACCATGTATGACACTGAAACATGCTCAACTCGTAGGCCTAATATTTAACTATTTGCATTTAAATAGTCACCAAATTACTTCTGCAAAACTCGGGTCCGTCCGGGATTTGAACCCGGGACCACTCACACCCGAAGCTAATATCATACCCCTAGACCAACGGACCATGTATGACAGTGAGACATGCTCAACTCGTAGGCTTACAATTTAACTAGTTGCATTTAAATAGTCGCTAAATTACATCTGCAAAACTCGGGTCCGTCCGGGATTTGAACCCGGGACCACTCGAACCCTAAGCGAGTATCATACCCCTAGACCAACGGACCATGTGAGTGACTAAAACATGCTCCACTCATAGGCCTACCCTGTAGTTAGTTGCATCTAAATAGTCACTAAATTACTTCTGCAAAAACTCGGGTCCGTTATGGATTTAAACCCGGGACCACTCGAACCCTAAGCGAGTATCATATCCCTAGACCAACGGACGAAGTATGACACTGAAACATGCTCAACTCGTAGGCCTACAATTTAACTAGTTGCATTTAAATAGTCGCTAAATTACTTCTGCAAAACTCGGGTCCGTCCGGGATTTGAACCCGGGACCACTCACACCCGAAGCGAGTATCATACCTCTACACCAACGGACGAAGTATGACATTGAAACATGCTCAACTCGTAGGCCTACAATTTAACTAGTTGCATTTAAATAGTCACCAAATTACTTCTGCAAAAACTCTGGTCCGTCCGGAATTTGAACCCGGGACCACTCGTACCCTAAGCGAGCATCATACCCCTAGGTCAACGGACCATGTGAGTAACTAAAACATGCTCAACTCAAAGGCCAACCTTGTAGTTAAATGCATTTAAATAGTCACTAAATTGCTTCTGCAAAAACTCGGGTCCGTTCGGGATTTGAACCCGTGACCACTCACACCCGAAGCGAGTATCATACCCCTAGACCAACTGACCATGTATGACACTGAAACATGCTCAACTCGTAGGTCTACAATTTAACTAGTTGCATTTAAATAGTCACCAAATTACTTCTGCAAAACTCGGATCCGTCAGGGATTTGAACCGGGGACCACTCACACCCGAAGCGAGTATCATACCCCTAGACCAACGGACCATGTATGACACTGAGACATGCTAAACCCGTAGGCCTACAATTTAACTCGTTGCATTTAAATAGTCACTAAATTACTTCTGAAAAAACTCGGGTCCGTCCGGGATTTGAACCCGGGACCACTCGCACCCCAAGCGAGTATCATACCCCTAGACCAACGGACGAAGTATGACACTGAAACATGCTCAACTCGTAGGCCTACAATTTAACTAGTTGCATTTAAATAGTCGCTAAATTACTTCTGCAAAACTCGGGTCCGTCCGGGATTTGAACCCGGGACCACTCACACCCGAAGCGAGTATCATACCCCTAGACCAACGGACCATGTATGACACTGAGACATGCTAAACCCGTAGGCCTACAATTTAACTTGTTGCATTTAAATAGTCACTAAATTACTTCTGAAAAAACTCGGGTCCGTCCGGGATTTGAACCCGGGACCACTCGCACCCCAAGCGAGTATCATACCCCTAGACCAACGGACGAAGTATGACACTGAAACATGCTCAACTCGTAGGCCTACAATTTAACTAGTTGCATTTAAATAGTCACCAAATTACTTCTGCAAAAACTCTGGTCCGTCTGGGAATTGAACCCGGGACCACTCGTACCCGAAGCGAGTATCATACCCCTATACCAATGGACGAAGTATGACACTGAAACATGCTCAACTCGTAGGCCTACAATTTAACTAGTTGCATTTAAATAGTCGCTAAATTACTTCTGCAAAACTCGGGTCCGTCCGGGATTTGAACCCGGGACCACTCACACCCGAAGCGAGTATCATACCTCTACACCAACGGACGAAGTATGACACTGAAACATGCTCAACTCGTAGGTCTACAATTTAACTAGATGCATTTAAATAGTCACCAAATTACTTCTGCAAAACTCGGGTCCGTCAGGGATTTTAACCCGGGACCACTCACACCCGAAGCGAGTATCATACCCCTAGACCAACGGACCATGTATGACACTGAGACATGCTAAACCCGTAGGCCTACAATTTAACTCGTTGCATTTAAATAGTCACTAAATTACTTCTGCAAAACTCGGGGCCATCCGCGATTTGAACCCGGGACCACTCACACCCGAAGCGAGTATCATACCTGTAGACCAACAGATCATGAATGACACTGAGACATGCTAAACCCGGAGGCCTAGAATTTAATTAGTTGCATTTATATAGTCACTAAATTACTTCTGCAAAAACTCGGGTCCGTTCGAGATTTGAACCCGGGACCACTCGCACCCTAAGAAAGCATCATACCCCTAGATCGACGGACCATGTGAGCAACTAAAACATGCTCAACTCAAAGGCCAACCCTGTAGTTAAATGCATTTAAATAGTCAATAAATTACTTCTGCAAAAACTTGGGTCCGTTCGGGATTTGAACCCGGGACCACTCGCACCCTAAGAAAGCATCATACCCCTAGATCAACGGACCATGTGAGCAACTAAAACATGCTCAACTCAAAGGCCAACCCTGTAGTTAAATGCATTTAAATAGTCAATAAATTACTTCTGCAAAAACTTGGGTCCGTTCGGGATTTGAACCCGGGACCACTCGCACCCTAAGAAAGCATCTTACCCCTAGATCAACGGACCATGTATGACACTGAAACATGCTCAACTCAAAGGCCAACCCTGTAGTTAAATGCATTTAAGTAGTCAATAAATTACTTCTGCAAAAACTCGGGTCCGTCCGGGATTTGAACCCGGGACCACTCACACCCGAAGCGAGTATCATACCCCTAGACCAACTGACCATGTATGACACTGAAACATGCTCAACTCGTAGGTCTACAATTTAACTAGTTGCATTTAAATAGTCATAAAATTACTTCTGCAAAAACTCGGGTCCGTCCGGGATTTGAACCCGGGACCACTCGCACCCGAAGCGAGTATCATACCCCTAGACCAACTGACCATGTATGACACTGAAACATGCTCAACTCGTAGGTCTACAATTTAACTAGTTGCATTTAAATAGTCATAAAATTACTTCTGCAAAAACTCGGGTCCGTCCGGGATTTGAACCCGGGACCACTCGCACCCGAGGCGGGTATCATACCCCTAAACCAACGGACCATGTATTCCAGTGAGACATGCTCATCTCGTAGGCCTACAATTTAACTAGTTGCATTTGTCGCTAAATTACTTCTGCAAAACTCGGGTCCGTCCGGGATTTGAACCCGGGACCACTCGCACCCCAAGCGAGTATCATACCCCTAGACCAACGGACCATGTGAGTGACTAAAACATGCTCAACTCAAAGGCCAACCTTGTAGTTAAATGCATTTAAATAGTCACTAAATTGCTTCTGCAAAAACTCGGGTCCGTTCGGGATTTGAACCCGTGACCACACACACCCGAAGCGAGTATCATACCCCTAGACCAACTGACCATGTATGACACTGAAACATGCTCAACTCGTAGGTCTACAATTTAACTAGATGCATTTAAATAGTCACCAAATTACTTCTGCAAAACTCGGGTCCGTCAGGGATTTGAACCCGGGACCACTCACACCCGAAGCGAGTATCATACCCCTAGACCAACGGACCATGTATGACACTGAGACATGCTAAACCCGTAGGCCTACAATTTAACTCGTTGCATTTAAATAGTCACTAAATTACTTCTGCAAAACTCGGGGCCGTCCGCGATTTGAACCCGGGACCACTCACACCCGAAGCGAGTATCATACCTGTAGACCAACAGATCATGAACGACACTGAGACATGCTAAACCCGTAGGCCTATAATTTAATTAGTTGCATTTAAATAGTCACTAAATTACTTCTGCAAAAACTCGGGTCCGTTCGAGATTTGAACCCGGGACCACTCGCACCCTAAGAAAGCATCATACCCCTAGATCGACGGACCATGTGAGCAACTAAAACATGCTCAACTCAAAGGCCAACCCTGTAGTTAAATGCATTTAAATAGTCAATAAATTACTTCTGCAAAAACTTGGGTCCGTTCGGGATTTGAACCCGGGACCACTCGCACCCTAAGAAAGCATCATACCCCTAGATCAACGGACCATGTGAGCAACTAAAACATGCTCAACTCAAAGGCCAACCCTGTAGTTAAATGCATTTAAATAGTCAATAAATTACTTCTGCAAAAACTCGGGTCCGTCCGGGATTTGAACCCGGGACCACTCTCACCCGAAGCGAGTATCATACCCCTAGACCAACTGACCATGTATGACACTGAAACATGCTCAACTCGTAGGTCTACAATTTAACTAGTTGCATTTAAATAGTCATTAAATTACTTCTGCAAAAACTCGGGTCCGTCCGGGATTTGAACCCGGGACCACTCGCACCCGAGGCGAGTATCATACCCCTAAACCTACGGACCATGTATTCCAGTGAGACATGCTCATCTCGTAGGCCTACAATTTAACTAGTTGCATTTGTCGCTAAATTACTTCTGCAAAACTCGGGTCCGTCAGGGGTTTAAATCCGGGACCACTCGAACCCTAAGCGAGTATCATACCCCTAGACCAACGGACGAAGTATGACACTGAAACATGCTCAACTCGTAGGCCTACAATTTAACTAGTTGCATTTAAATAGTCGCTAAATTACTTCTGCAAAAACTCGGGTCCGTCCGGGATTTGAACCCGGGACCACTCGTACCCTAAGCGAGCATCATACCCCTAGATCAACGGACCATGTGAGTAACTAAAACATGCTCAACTCAAAGGCCAACCTTGTAGTTAAATGCATTTAAATAGTCACTAAATTACTTCTGCAAAAAATCGGGTCCGTTCGGGATTTGAACCCGGGACCAATCACACCCGAAGCGAATATCATACCCCTAGACCAACGGACCTTGTATGACACTGAGACATGCTCAGCTCGTAGGCCTACAATTTAATTAGTTGCATTTAAATAGTCACCAAATTACTTATGCAAAACTCAGGTCCGTCCGGGATTTGAACCCGGAACCACTCACACCCGAAGCGAGTATCATACCCCTACACCAACGGACGAAGTATGACACTGAAACATGCTCAACTCGTAGGACTACAATTTAACTAGACTGAGAGAAATGTCTGTGATTTAAACTGACATCTTTTACAGTGTCGAAATGCACGAAACTTTCACAGAGATTTTCGGAGGAATTTTTAAACAGTAACATAATTATTATGTAGTACTGTATCAATCTTTACTATTTACAAAGAAAACTGTAATTATAGTCTAAACTGTGAAAATTATAGATCCAATTTTGTAATTTCTGACCCTCAGTTTTACACTGTAAATTTTACACACCTGTTTTTCCGGGGCAAACTGTATATTTTAGCAAGAACAGTACAAATTACAGATAAACTTTATAATTTCTTTATTCGCCTTATTTCTGTAAATTTTACAGACCATTGCCGCGGTTGCGATACTGTATATTTTAGAAAGATCTGTAAAAAGTACAGTTATTCTACTTTATTCTTAATCAACCTTATTTATGTAAATTTTACACACCTGTTCTGCCTGGTGAAACTGTATATTTTAGCAAGAACAGTTCAAATTAGAGATATACTATGCACTTACTTTACTTATCTTATTTCTGTAAAATTTACAGATTTGTTTTGCCGGCGGATACTGTATATTTTAGAAAGAACTGAAAAAACTACAGTTATTCTACTTCAATCTTTAATACAACTTAATTTTGTAAATTTTACACATCTGTTCTGCCATATTTTACCACGAACAGTATAAATTACACTTCTTATTTAATCTTTAATATAACTTAAGTCTGTGAATTTCATAGCCATTTTGATAGTTTTTACACTCGGAATGACATTTTGCGGTTAGTGTTTCTTCTCATTATAATATATTCCTGCGGCTTTGTTTGCTTTTCAATTTAAGTTGAAAATTGAGCTATTTAACTGTAATTTTTGGAAGAATCAAGCTGCCCAAAGAATAATTTTCCATTTACCGTGGTAACCATGGAAAACCGTGGAATGGATGGTTTTCCTAATAATGACACATATTGGGATCGGGAATGGACGGAAAAAAACCAATATGGAATGGAAGTGGTTAAAGGGAGGGTGAAATCGAAAACAATCGATTTTTTATCGTCTTATAGTTCATACACGAGATTCACGGCTATAGCTGCAATCAGTCCATTGTAAGTTTTCGCGCCAAATTCTCGGAAAATATATTTTGGAAGTGACTCATACTACTTGGCGACTTGAGAGCAAGTAGGCCTCAGTCCAGGCCAGGCGTTGTTCATATATAATATTGAATTTTGCTAATGGTATTTAAATGCATTTCTTCTATTGTTGATTTCGGTAATGGTTGGAAAAGAAAGAATGTTTCTTAATTTGGAAAAGAGAATGGTTGGTATTTGGAAACCACGGATCGGCAACGGATGGGGAATTTGATAAAATGTATGGGTGGAATTGGTAAACATAAACACTTTCCCCCTTTTCAAGCCATAGTAAAGTTTCTAACCATTTCTAAGTTATATTAAGAAAGAAGCGCTTGCTTTCACGCGTGAAAAGTATCATCAAATAAAACTTACATGCCATCTTTATATTTTACGAGTTATTATAATCTAACATAATTTCATAAGATAGGCTGCAAATTTGTAGAGTTATCGTCAGTGAATCACACTCCTAATTTAAATGAAATCCAAGCCTAATTTGGTTTAGCTTAACAATTTTTTTGTTCTGAAATATTTGTTGAAAATTTCCCAGTGTAAACTGATGGAAATACATATGGAAGTAAAAATATATAGGGCTGGCATTTCTATAGAGCGCAGAGAAAAACAAAATTGAATGGAAAAGAGAGATTAAAGTTCGAGCAAATAGAAGCTACCCATTATATTTTAAAATCCTACCAGTTCAAGGTCGGCCACCCCTAAAATTATAACGAAAAAGAAAAAAAACCACGTACACTCCTTTATCCGAGGAAGCTCGATGATGCTTATCTACTGCTTCTATAGAAAATAGCCACAACCAAAGGCTATTTTGACTTTTATGGGCCTAGTGGTTTTATAAGACTTTCACGACAAGTATATAGTGTTCTTATTGTCATCCCCCTACCAGGTGGGATTGGAGGGAGGGAGGTGGGATTTTAGCACACGTGGCTAGAAAGGGTTTTCCATAGTGCTCCCATGTATGCGCACCAGTCTCTTTCTCTTCTTCATCTTCGAGAAAACTGATAACGGCTGCCATATTGGCTATTTTTCCGCCTAATTGGGCTCCTTGTGATTACCAGTTGCGGAAATAATAAATACTTGGGCGTGAGGTGCATTTTTCCATTCAAAGATTTCGGTTCAAGTACTTGAGAAGCCCAGGGCTACAATAGAGGAGCGGTGAAAACGGAGGATAGGTCGGGTTAAAAGGCCTTCTCAAGGATTTGAAATTGGGCGAAATTTTGGGTTGATTGATATGTATAGTTGGCGATTTTTGGCCTATTTTTCAAACGTGTTTTGGCTGAAAATCACAAGTTCTACCTGGCAGCCTCGACTCTGCGTGTTACGACTTTCGTTACGAGTCGCGTCGCCACTAGCTTGTCCTGTGCCACCAGAATCCCAAATAGTTCCGACTTCCGACTCCCGAGCGGCGCGTCGTTAATAGTTTTTCAAACAAGACCGTTTGATAAAACTTGTTAAATGTAAGTAAGCTTTTCTTTTAAATTCATAACTAATATTTTAAGCTGAGTTCGCTCATTTTTTACTTTTAATCAATTTAACCAAATAATTTTAAAAATGGAATGTAACGCGTTTAGCTGCGTTATGATTTTTTGATTTACACAGTTTTTTATAAGTCTTGATTGAAAGTATTGGTTTTATTTTAGGTTTTTTTACCATCGTGAACTGAAATTTGAAAACATAACCCAGTAAAACCATGAGTTGTACAAGGGTAAGTTTTCTATTTAATCCTCTCTTTTACATATTCTTATGTTCATGCTATGACTAGTACAGAAAAGTCAGTTGCGGCTTATGCAGCGGGCGCTAGCATGTATTAATTGGTTAAGCCTAATTGATTTTTAATTGAAACTGATGCTCTTTAACAATTTGCGTTAGCAAACCAACAACCCCAAATTTAACGAAACCAATGCTGACCTAACGGTTTTGAAGGTCGATATAAAGCTCGGGTTGTTAAAAGGAGTTGGAAACGTATCTTATAAGAGTTTGTAGAAGAGTAGAATCATTAACCACATCGTATGATGAACATCTACGATGTGGGTCTTAGTTTGACCTGGCCTGTTGGTGGTGGTGGCGGCGTCGTGAAAGAGAACTGCCTTAGACAGTATAAAATTTTTCGATCGTCATTGAAGGGAGAGCGAATGGGAGAGAATTGTGGTCAGGTGATATTTTTCGTTCGTGTATTTTAAAAGGAAGGAAATTATGATAGTTAGGTTAAGCCATATACCCTCCCTTAAAAATTCCTCTTACCCGTCGACAATAAGAGTTTCACGCTCCCATATTTTAACATTCAAAGAAATCGAGGGAAATTTTGAAAGCAAAACCAAGTATTTACTGACGTTCTTTTTAGAATGGTCTTAAGGCACCGGGATATTACAATTATTGGGTGTTTTACCGAATTCTTTCTCTTTCAAACTCTTCTGACAATAAGTTCATGTTAGAAATTTATAAGAAGCGATAAGTGTGCATCGGCATAAGTCTATGTTGTAAACTCATCGAGGGGATAATCACTAAAACTATCTGTTCTTCGATTCGCCGGAATATTACAATTACGGCATAAGTAAATTTATAGGGGTAATAATTCTTTCACCGTTTAGGGCAGGGCATCGAGGGGCTATTCACTCTGATTTTATGCACGGTAAATTATTTAAGCATTGTAAAAGATAGCGCTATCCACTCATTAAGGTAAGGTATAGAGGGGTTATCCACTCATTAGGGTAGGGTATAGAGGGGTTATCCACTCATTAGGGTAGGGTATAGAGGGGTTATCCACTCATTAGGGTAGGGTATAGAGGGGTTATCCACTCATTAGGGTAGGGTATAGAGGGGTTATCCACTCATTAGGGTAGGGTATAGAGGGGTTATCCACTCATTAGGGTAGGGTATAGAGGGGCTATTCACTCGTACGATGTGGCTACTATTGCGACTCTTTTGCGAGCCCTTGGGTCGCCTTGTTTTTAAACTCGTACGGAAATGAAGAATGTCTCATTGTTTGATAGTCCCTCCCATATGAGTATTTGTGGTCCCTGACTTCCACCAGTTTTACGACTTCAGAACCAGTTTTCGTGTGCATATATACATGAAGATACAAGTTACATACAAGGCTATAGCAACATCGGTTTTCTATACTGTGTTGCAGTTCTTTCTCATATAACCGTGGCTAATCATATAGCTGTTAAACTGCCAGCTTCAAGAGAGGAAAGGTTTAGCACTTCAAACTATTAGCTATAAATCGCGACAACTTTGGGAGAAAATAGGTAGGCTAAAGACATATTTATACCATTTTCTACGAACGAAAAACAAAATATGTATGCTAAACTAGAAATGCCATCTTATAGTGTCGTAGTTAATGTATCCCGCGAATATTGAATTGAATAGGCATTTTTGAAGTTTATGTGGCACCATACACACATTTATAATGTATGGGAGCCACTGTATATCCTAAGATCATTGTTGGGTGCTGTACAACCTTACACATTGGAAACCACACGTAGTATTGCAAAATGATTTTTAACCAGGTTGAATAGCGTGTATTTTACTCTATTGGCTTATAAATCAGCGAGAAAGAAAAGATACCGATAACACTTGTTTGAATTGCAGGTTACCGATGCAATATTTAATTGCCCTGTCTCGGGATGTTTCTCAACAGATAATTTTAAAATTTACCTTAATCACCTATCGTTTCATAAATACATTCCGAACATAAAATTTACATGTGGCATTCCAAAGTGTAACAAAATATACTCAAATTACACGTCTTTTAAAACCCATGTTCGGCGCATTCATAAAGATCAGTTGAACAGTCAGAACACTGCATGCGCTTCTAAGAGCTCAGTTACAGAAATACATCCATATAAATGCAACGTACAAGACTGTCGCGGTACTTTTAAAAACTTAGCTCAACTAATCGCTCATCTAAAAAATCACATTAAAAACTCGACACCAGTGCGCTGTCCGTATTGTAAGATCTCTGACGTCAAATATACTAAAATAACATCTCTCGCAAGCCATTTCACAAGAAAACACAAGGGGGAGCATACTAATCGCCAAATTCAGAGCACACGTGCAGTAGCCAACCAAGGTGATGAATATCAGGAATGTGAAAAAATTACCAAAATTCAGATTTAGAGTCGGTGCAAGACTCAATTCCTATTGAGAGGGAGACAGCAAAAACAGTTGAGTGGACTCAGGAAAATAAAAAAAACATGGAAGATTTATACAGAAGAAATTTAGGGTTGTTTTACTTGAAGCTACAAGCTGAAAAATATGTTCCAAGTTCAACCATCCAAATAATTGCTGAGGAAATGGCAAATTTACAGTCGCATGAAGAATCTCTTGCCAGAGATAATTTAATTGTGGATATGAGAACAGCTGGTTTAAAGGAAACAGTTATTAGACAAATTTTAGGAAAACGTTCGGCGCCTAACATTGCTGAGAAAATAAAAGAAGAGTTAAAATCTATTCATAGGCGACATGAATATTACAGAAGGGAATTTGCTTATATTGCCCCAGTTGCTGTTTTTCTTGGATATAAAAATTTGAAAAAGACATTTTTACATTATGTACCCATTAAAGATTCTTTGATGGTGCTTCTCGGAAATAACGAAGTGCAAAAAACTCCTAACGTATCCCAAGCCTACCTACAAAGATGATGGAAATCAAGTTCTCAGTGACATTTCTGACGGGAAATTATTTTGCCAAAAATATCTAGCTAATGAAGACAAATCGATCCAACTGCTAATTTTCCTAGATGCTTTTGAAACGGTTAATCCTTTGGGATCAGCTAAGTCGAAGCATAAAATTTTAGGCGTGTATTTTACACTTTTAAATATACCACCGGAGTACCGTTCTACGATAAACCATATTCAACTGGTAGCGCTGTGCAAAATGAAATACATCAAAGATCATGGGATTGATGCTTGCTTAAGAATGCTTATAAATGAACTAAAGAGGCTTGAGATCGAGGGGATCTATTTAAAAAATGGAATATTCCTAAAAGTACGGTTGCTCTGCTTACTGGGAGACAATCTTGGTCAACACGAAGTAGGTGGATTTCAAATGAATTTTTCGAAGG
Organism: Phalangium opilio; assembly: GCF_054372755.1. NCBI lineage: Eukaryota > Metazoa > Arthropoda > Arachnida > Opiliones > Phalangiidae > Phalangium > Phalangium opilio. Next base: position 20,092,631 of record NW_028324189.1, read on the forward strand.
GATTTATTTGCCGATACTGTGTTGCAAAATCTGAGGAATTGTGCATCAACGACGCGTTTGAACGTAGAACCATCAAAAATTACGATGAAGCCGTAGCTGAACTTCGGAACAATCCGAATTTAAAGTCGTTTAATGGGATCAAAACAAATTCGCCTTTTAACGAGTTACAAACATTTCACATTTGTGCTCCAGCTATGGCACCCTGCCTTGCTCATGACCTGTTTGAGGGGGTGGTCGCGTACGACATCTATCAGTTCTTAACTTATTTTATTGAAGAAAGGAAGTGGTTCACATGGAACAATTATAACTGGTTTGTGTCGCAGTTTTCATTTCAAGGAAATGACTCCGGTAACAAGCCATGTCAAGTAAATCCCGGGAACCGAAAAGTTTCTGGCTATGCTTCCCAAATCTGGTGTCTTCTGAGATTTTTCTCTGCTATCCTTGAAAACAAAATTCAAGACTTTTGTGATTGTATATTCAACTAAAGCGCATTGTGGAAATGGTTACCAGTCCAAAGATTTCAAAGAATGGCGTAGCGGCATTAATGTTTATGTTAGCCGAGTACAAAAGACAACTATTAAAGTCTTTTACTAGCTATACCCTAAAGCCGAAACACCACTACCTAATTAACCATTACCCTGAATTAATTTTGCAATTTGGACCCCTTATAAGACTATGGACCTTAAGATTCGAAAGTAAACACAGTGTTTATAAGAAAATGGCTTTGAACACGAAGAATTTTCTAAATATTACAAAGACATTAGCAGAAAAACATCAGTACCAACAAGCGTACTATTTGTCTGGCTCACCATTTCCTATTGAAATTGAATATTCGAAGTCTTTTCCCTTTGAAGAAGAGAACTTCAACGAATATGTGAGAACACAAGCAAACGATCTGGGATTTAAAACGGAGAATACTGTATGTACTGAAAAAGTTAATATTAAAGGAACCACCTACGAGCAAGGAAAATTTTTAGTTTATGAAACGTCTGACGATCATATGCTTTTGGGCAAGATAATAACCAACTTTGTTAAAAATGGAACTGAACCATACCATTTGATATCTCTGCATAAAACCAACTATTTGTCATGTCTACATGCCTACGAGCTTTACGATATATGCACAGACAAAATTGCCAGCAATGAAAGCTTGGTCGACTACTACCCTCTCTCCGGTTACTATATTTCCGGAAAGTTACTCGCCGTCGCCACCCTCAAACATGATGTCTTCTACCGATGATAACACGCTATACTTTCTGAAGTATTGTCGATTTTAAAATTAAAGCACCTAAATGTTTAATGTAATTTTGTGTAACTTTTTAAAATTTATGATAACTAAATGTCCAATAGAAATAATTGGAATTTCATTAAAAATTAATGGATTCAACTAAAGACCCTATCAAGTAAAAACTATCGGGAAAATTAAATGAAACAGAAAGATAATTGCATAACAAACCATTTCTAAAACCTAAAACAACTACCGGAAGTAATAAACCGAACTTTGAATTGATTACGAAAATTTAACAGCTTATTTGCTGCAAATTAATATTTCAATTAGTAAGGGTTTCCCGAGGGTGTACTAAAACCTACTAAAACTCGATATTAGCTGATAAGAAAAATTTGAAATGTAATAAATTGTCAACATATTTCTTAACTATAGATGTTTATTTTGATTCGTTCGTTCTTTAAATTCAATGAGATTATCAAGCATTTTTTCTTCTACCCTAAACAAACTTCCCAAAACCTTTTTTAATTCCAGTAAAAGTGATATTTTTCTGAATTTTTAATACGTAAAAATGTTTCACTTCCTATAGACTAATGAATCAATCTGTTCTTCAAATGTTGGGGAAAATGACGTCACTGACGCATTGATTAAAACTATTTCCGATTATTGCGAATCATTTTCCTCGGAAATAGTTTCCAACATAATTTTGGAATTAAAAGAAATTGGCGTTGACGCTGTAAATGACTTGGAGTTCGTAATCGAAGATGATTTGAAGAAAATAGAATCACTGAAGCCAGTACATATCAGGAAACTTCTGCAACTGGTGGATTCAATTAAAAAAAGTGCGTTCTAAAATTGTTGGGTTGGGTTTTACATGATTGCAATGCAATTTATGAGTCATTCATATATATTGTAATGATTAATTTGGTTTAGAGAAAAAATTGGATTTCAATCTTTCGGGTTCTTCGGGATCCGACCAATATATAGATCAGCAAAATACGAGCTCCTCTGCTAGTATTGGAAATGTATCTATTTCACAGGTAGTCGAAATTTTAACTAAAGATATTGAAAACATGATACCTGGTATTTATTCCTTTACCACTGTATTCCGACAGAGGGTAATAAATGGCTCGATATGTATACCATTTTGGATGACGTTTTCCCAAAAAATGTACAAAATACCTTGGCGAAAGGGAAAAAGCTTAATGAATCAACGAAACACGTTATCATAAGGAGTCTATTCACAGATATACTTAAGAAGTGTGAGCGTCCAAGCAGGAGCGATATGCGCCATGTAGCGAAACTTTTTGTTGCAAAATACCCAAACGCGATTGATGATAAAATTGATGGGAAGCGTTGTGGAAATGGCTATGAAACCTTTCTAACGCAAATATTTTATAAATTGGACAACATGTCCAGACGATCAGAAAATTTAATGCCAGCTGTCAAGAGGAGAAGCAGCGACAAAATCTCCTGGCCAAAAAGACCTCGCGAAACCGATCCGTCAAATCCAAATTTTGAGCCGGAAATTAATGACGTACAAACTAAAAGTTGCGAGGTGTTATTTGAAGAGATGAAGACTGAATATTTGAACATTAATCCAGACTACAATCTCGTCAAAGAAAAAATGAAAATAAGCTTTTCGCTGCAAAGATCACATATCAACAAAAACATGACTGTTGGGGAACTAAAAGTGAATTGGCCCTTTCTGTTTGAAACCGTTGTGCTGATCATTCACTTGAATGCGCTCTTAGTGGTCAATATTAACGATCGGTTCATTGCATTTTTTCAAGAAAAATGCAATCAGATTTTAAATTACTTTGCCAAAAGCACAAAAAAAAAGGTAAATACCATCATCACTGAGCTGAAAGACCATAACTTGGAAGACAAAAATCAAGTTAGAGTAGCAGCAATTGTTCATCTTTTAATGGATTATTTTAAAGAAGATCCAAAGAATATATTTCCTGTTTTTGAGGTAAATAATAGTAAAATAATGGTCGCTTATTTAAAAAAAGGAAAGTTTTGATTTTGCATCCAGGTAAGAAATAAAAAATAATTAGCGAATGTTGCTTACAATTATAGGCCAGGACAGATAGGCCAAAAAAGGGCTTGACCTAGAACATTTGAACATAAAGATGAAAATTGGTACATGTGTTGTTTTTGACCCAACAAAAAATATACTAAAAGTCCCCTGCTGTAGAGCGCGAGCTTTCGCCGCCATCTTGGAAAATGGCCGCCGGGAATTACAGCTACAATGTATTCCACGTTCTTCGTCAAAAATTTTGAAAATTGGTACACATTATGATTGGAACCACATGAACATCATGGCAAAATGTTACAGCTCTGTGCTCAATAGTTTGGTCGCCATATTGGAAAATGGCCGCCGTGAATGCTAGGTACAGTATGTTTCACCATTTTGTTGTAAAATTATGAAAATTGATAGGTATTATAATCAGAGCTGTGTCAATCTCATAGTAAAATATTGAAGCCATTAGTCAGATAATTTGCCCGCCATGTTGGAAAATGGCCGCCATGAATGCCATTTAGATACAGTATATGGTTCAAAAATTATGAAAATTGGTAATTATTATGTTGAAGACCGTCTAAATATCATACATGAATATTGAAGACGTGCTACTGATAGTTTGGGCGCCATCTTCGAAAATGACTGCTCGAAGTGCCAAATATATTACCGATATATAAATTTTTTCTATATTTTTTTATATATTTTCATGAACGTATAAAACGCCATAAAAATAAATATTTTCGAGTCTAAATTATCGACCCATCTTCAAAAATGGTCCCTTAAATTTTACTATCCTAAAATCTGGAAAAAAGAAAAGGAAAGCCATATTACTCGGATTTTGGTTATGAAAAACCGTTTTATATGTGGTATTTACATTCTAGTGTCGTTAAGGATTAGTTTTAAGACACATTTTTTACATTTCGTTCATATTTCTCGTCCACCTGAAGATTCTTTATTACGGCTTATACCTTGAAAAGGACCACACATTGCCCAGCAAGCTAATACAGATCGTCTACATTCACAGTTCTTTATACAAGATGTTCTGCAGACTGTAGGTACAAATAATGAGTGGAATAAGTTCATCTGATGCCGGAAGGAGAATGGTGTGAATGGGTCTTCGACTTTTGTGATAGCGAACCAATCCCCACTGTTCGGGATTAAATCGTTTTCTAGCTGTTGTTGGACTTGAAGATACGCTCGGAAAGAATGTAGTTTTGCGACGTCGGTTGTTGGATGAAGCTTGACGAGATCAAATGAGGACAGTATGTGTGGCAACGGTTCCATTATACGTGTAATATCTACATAAATAAAGCGTGACGTGCCAATTATCACCCTAAAAAAAGCGAAAAGAAATCTCTCTTCGGCAGCAGCTATGGCTTCCCTAGATGCAATATGGTCATTATAAAAACGCAACAAATTTGTAATATGTTGATTATCTGTCATTACTTTAAACCACGCCTTATCATAACCACACCCAATTACAGCACGTAAATGAAAGAAGTGTTCTCTTAACCTTTTTAATTCAAAGGACTTGTCGTGGCGGAGGGGGCCCGAGTTTGGTGTGACGGTTCGGGAGTTCCTTGGGTTCACCCTTGGTTCAGACCGTTCCTTGCCCCATTCCGTAAAGGTTTTGCTGGGCCGTTTCGGCCCCACCCAGGTGCTGCCTTGGCTCGCCCCCGCTATTGGCAAGCCTCTAGGGGTCGCGGATACTCTATTTGTTTGGGCCGTATGGCACTTTTGTGCTTGGAGAGAACTCCCCCGTCCCCTCGAGCCTTCTGCTTCTTTAATCCTTCCCTGTCACCCACCACCCTCTGACTGGGCTTCTGTCACTTGCTCAAGTGGCGTTTGTCGGTCCCACTGGCCGATCTCGTGTGCCATGACGGCGGTTCCGCAGGTTCAATTTGGAATATGATGGGGAGGGGCGCTGTTAAGGCCCCCAGCTATGTGTAGAGCCTATTCAGGGGTTGTGACATGCAATTATTATGAAAAATCTTCAGGATGACGATGAATATGTATGAAATGCTAGAGATCTGTCTAAATTCTAATCTTAAACAACAGTAGAATGTATAAACCCCATATTAAATCATATTCTCTAATCAACATGTTGAGAATAACAGCTTAGAATAACTTTTCTTTCTTTCAGAATTTAGGGCTATGATTTTCATGTGGCCATTTTTAAAGATGGCGTCGATAATTTCGACTTCGAGATATCCATTTTTTGTTGTTTATTACGTTAAGATTTATATATTTGAAATATATTTAGCATTTCCAGCAGTCATTTTCGAAGATGGCGCCCAAACTATCAGTAGCACGTCTTCAATAGTCAAGTATGATGCTTAGACGGTCTTCAACATAATTATTACCAATTTTCATAATTTTTGAACCATATACTGTATCTATATGACATTGATGGCGGCCATTTTCCAACATGGCGGCCAAACTATCCAATTAATGGCTTCAATATTTTACTATGAGGTTCACAAAGCTCTGATTGTAATACCTATCAATTTTCATAATTTTCCAACAACATGGTGAAATATACTGTACCTAGCATTAACGGCGGCCATTTTGCAATATGGCGGCCAAACTATTGAACACAGAGCTATAAAATTTTGCCATGATGTTCAAGTGGTTCCAATAATAATGTGTACCAATTTTCATATTTTTTGAAGAAGAACGTGGAATACATTGTAGCTGGCATTCCCGGCGGCCATTTTCCAAGATGACGGCGAAAGCTCGTGCTCTACAGCAGGGGACTTTCAGTATATTTTTTGTTGAGTCGAAAATAACACATGTACCAATTTTCATCTTTATGTTCAAATGTTCTAGGTCAAACCCTAAAAGTCCTGGGCTATTAGTTTTATCAGCGAGTCTAAAGAAAGGTCGAGGGGCAGGTCACTCCCATTATTAAAATTTCACTCTTGTTCAGTTAAATCAGATTTAATCATGATTCAATCGTGATAATGAATTAAACTCATTAAACATCGATTAAATTGACTAAAGGTGGAATACATAAACGTCGGACGAAACGCAATTTAGTACAGGCAAAGGCAGGGGGTTGTGTGCACAACGCCCTACCTTTGCCTGTACGAAATTGCGTTGCGTCCGACGTTTATGAATTCCACCTTTAAATCACGACCTAATAAGTCAATCGGATTTAAACCTCCTTATCATGATTAACTAGATACAATGAAGAATAATTACATTTATTAAACAGTGATTAATTCTTGATAAAACTAACATTTATTAAACAGTGATTAATTCTTGATAAAACTAACATTTATTAAACAGTGATTAATTCTTGATAAAGCTATCCTTAGGTTCGAAAGGATAACGTAAAATTCAGATTTAATGGGACGAAAAATATAAAAACCAATTTTCCAATTTTTTTCAGGCCGGAACTCTTAACAGCGATATAGAGACAGGGCCGGATTAACCACTAGGCAAGTTAGGCAATTGCCTAGGGCCCGGATATCTGAGGGGCCCGTAATCAGCTAGTTTTCCAAAATTGAGAAAATGAAAAACCAAAAAATATATTCCCCCTCTTTCTCTACCAAAACATAACGTCACTGACACCATGGAAAAGCCAGGTGAGATGTAACGGCAGCGTAATGTTGGAAAAACCGTTACCCAAAAACATTATGGCAATTTATAAAGGAAGAAAGAAAAAGACGAAAAGAAACTTAAAAATTCAATGGAAATGTATTTTGAGAAGTCGTAATCCTCGGAGAAAGAAATTTCATTTTGAATCGTGTTGTTACTGACCGTCATTAAACACTGGGGTTGCATTGTATGATTCCTTGAGAAGCTTTATTCGGGGTGGTCGTGATAATTTGAAATATTTTAAATAATTGCTCAGCTCACAAAAGAGATAATTTACAAAAGTAACGAAGAAAGGGGAAAAAATACGTAAATATGTTAAAGGCGCAGGAAAGAACAAGGCGACCCAAGGGTTGGGCTCGTAATAGTAGCCACATCGTACAGTACTTGACAGGCGTACAGAAAATTTAAGTGAATAGCCCTCGATGCGCTACCTGAACTGTTTTAAAATGATTACTTCATTTTTTACTTCTGTTATAATTATAATAGTGTGACACGAACGAAAAACGTGAGTACCCCCACGATGAGCATCCTTTATCAGTGTTTAAACGAAATACCCGTAAATGCCCATTAAAAGAAGTACAGAAAATGAGAGTGAATAACCCCTCGTTGCCCTAACAAAAATAATAACCCTTAATCCTTACTTCAATAAATTTACTTACATTATAATTGTAATATTTAGGGCCACAACTTAGTGCTTTTTTTAAATTCTTCTCGATTTGTGGAGAAATACACGTAACTTCTAATAATTAACATCTCCTTAAGGCCATTCTAAATTTAACGTCGGTTCTTTGAATTTTGATATAGGGGAGCGGGATTGAAAGCGTGAAACCCTTATTGTCAACTGGTGACAGGAATTTTAAAGGGAGTATTAAACCTTCCATTTTAATTAAGGTAACACCATAATCCTTTATCTCGCTTTAAATATGTCGAGCAATCGTAAAACACAATTCAAAATGCTAACCCTTACTGATACAATTAAATGCAGGGGCGTCGGAAGTGTTTTGAAGTTGGGGGGCTCGGGCTCCGATGAAGACCAGGGAGGATGTATGGGATAACGCCCCAAACCTGCTCCGGAGCGTCTTTTGAAAGCTGTTGTCGTAATTTACACAAGTATTATTTTAAATAGTATAATTATAGATATACACCGGGGATGAGGCATGAGACTGTAAGACGATATTAACCTGGAATGAGACTATGCATAAGGTATTCAGGGGTGATACTCACTCATACGCTCAATTTTAGTTGAATAAGTGACTAATTAATTTAGAAATAGAAAGCAAAAAGGGACTAAATAGGGGTAAATCAAGCTATAAAAAGGGCCACTTGAAATGAAATGTTTTCAGAGATGACCGATTTAAAAGATATTTTAAAGGTCGGAGTCGTAATTAAGCCCAATCTATGGTCTTAGATATTTCCAGTCAAAAGAAAGGTCACCTCATAAAAGGTCTACGGCGAAATTCAATTACAGAATGCAAAGCATTCAAAAATAAAACAAACATTCATTTGAATTGGATTAATTTTAAATAATAAGTTAAAAATTTGCTGAGCGAGCGAAGCGAGCTCCACGATTTTGGACTTTGATCAACTGTGATCTCGCTATTTTTTCGTTTAAACCGTCATAAGACAAATATATTACGTTTAACTTTGTGGTCGAGAAGATAAATAACACCGAAAGACTCAAAAATCCAAAAAAAAATGGCAAATAGTAACTAATTTTTGGAAAAGTGACTTTTAGTAACCGAATTTGAAAAAAGTGACTTAGTATCAGCCCTGGACCGTATTTCTCAAGGGGTGAGACTACTATTAAAGAAATTCAGAAAGTATAGCTAAAATATGCTTTACAATTTTTTGTAATGCAGTAGGTCTTAAAATATAGCAATTTTTTATTTTTAATCTAAAATTTAATACCTAAATGAATACAAAGTAAGAAAATTAAAAACCAAATGTGAGGGGGCTGCGCCCCCTCACATTTCGTTAGAGCAGGGGCTTGAGCCCTCCCTGCCCCCCGGTTCCGACGCCACTGATTAAATGCAATGCTTAAAGTTACTATTAAAATGCCCATCCTCTTAAAATACACGAACCAAACGAGGCCAAACTAAGAGCCTCATCGTAGATGTACATCATACGATGTGGCTAAAAACAAACTGAGTGGACGGGGCGCTTTCAAAATAAAAGTGTTTTACGTCGTATCTAATGACAAATACTAAAAAACAATCTGAAGTTAACAAGGACACTGATGAAAAGTTCAAACCTATTTTTAACATTCATGCTCCCGATGAATCTTTCTCTGGAGCTTTCCAAGAATTGGCAGAAACGTATTGCAATGATTTAAATTTTGAAGAGCTTGAAAACGAACTGCTACATTTCAAGCATTTCGTGAAGAATGAAGAAAGCAAAAACCCAGAATTCTTTCATTCCTTCATTCGTACCAATAATATCATTTCAACTTTTCCAAACTTAGAAATTGTTTTGAGAATTTAGTTGTGTTTGCAATGCAAGTGGCGAAAGATCCTTTTCAGCTTTAAAAAGAGTGAAAAACTACCTAAGAACCACATTAGCCCAGTAAAAATTAAATTCTTTATCTTATATATATTGAAAAGGATTTACTAAACAACTTCATAGACTATGAAGAGATAATTGATAAATTTCTTGAGTTAGAATGAAAGAAATTTAACTATTGAGTTCAAAAAGAAATTTAAATATGCAGTTAAGTGTTAAGTCAATTAAAGGTATAGAAAATAGTATGTCTCTTAGATTCTCTTAAACTGTGGTCTGTTGGGGGGCTGGGGGCCCGGGTCTAAGGCCTTGCCTAGGGCCCAAAATATTGTTAATCCGGCCCTGTATAGAGAAAAAGTTACGCTCTAACCCATGTTTCATAAGCATAGGTATTTAATTCAAAATTGTATTATCTATATATTATCTATATATTGTTTTTATTAATGTCATCTCTTTCACAGGAGGAACTTTGGGAAAAGCTAATCACTATATGCTATCTGTGGACCGTATTATTGTGAATGATCACATCGCCCCTGAAGATTTATGCACAGGACTTGCATGTTTCTTTGGCTTGTACTATGTGTTAAACATACGATACCCAAGCTCTTCAGCGATTACTTTGGAGTTTTCTCAAAGGTATGATTTATCGTAGCGTGGCTTTTTGGCTTATATGGTCTTGACCATAGAGAATCTAATTGGTTTACTATAATCTGCACTCAGTCATTTGGTTAAGCTCTATTGTCAAGATTCTAATTTCAGAAAACTGAGCAAAACAGTACTTATATTCTGTTTCTTTATAGATGCATTGCAAAAATAAACCCAGAAAATCCAAAGGACAAAGTCAACGTTAAAATAATATTTTTGATTAATAAAATGTCCGAATACGACTGGATGTAAACAAATGCTTTCAGTACGATATTTCAACTTGAAGTGACATTATAAAAGTTCCACAATGTTTTGGTTTTAAAGTAGTTAGGAAGTTTTTCTTTATTAAATCTTTTATGATACAGTAATTCAGATCTTTCTTGGTACAAACCACCCAACGACCCTTACCGATTTATTTCCCTACAAAATTATCAGTATTTATTACACGATGAAATCGTTTAGACGACGAAAGTGCTGTATTAGAAATAAATATTCATGCAATATTTCAGAATTTTTGTATTTAGAAAACTTGTTCTGCAATATTTATTAAAGAAACATTTAGTAGATTATACAGAAGATTAGCTTTAGAGGCTCACATGAATTTGTAGTAATTACGGAATGCAATATTTCATGGTTACCGATTCATCTGTTATTCCTACTTAAATATATTATAAATATTACATAATTCAATACTATTGGGGATGCAGTTTGTCTGTTGTTAGCACAAAGTATTTCTGTAAGTATGACAGAGTTCAATAATTTATGGTTACCGATCCTCCGGTTTTCTCTACTGATATATTATGTAATTATTATTTAAGAGAATGTGTTAGAGGCTGCAGTTTGACTGTTATTTACACATATTATTTCTGTAATTATGACAGAATTCAATAATTTATGGTTACCGAACCGCATGTTTTACTTACTGAAATTCTTTGTAAAAAGTACGTAAATCAATATTTGCGGGTCTACAGTTTGCATGTTTTGTTCACAGAATACTTCTGCTCTTATTACAGAATTCCATACTTTACTGTTACCGAAATGCCTGTTATAATTACCAAAGGATTTGTAAATATAACATAATTGAACGTTTTCTGGGATGCAGTATGTCTGTTAATTCCACAGAATATTTCTGTTATTATGACAGAAATAAATATTTTACGGTTACCGATCCGCCTGTTTTCTCTACTGAAGTATTATGTAAATATTACATATTTAAATGCCTTAGGGGGCTGCAGTTTGCCTGTTATTCCAACAGAGACTTTCTGTTATTTTTACTGGAGTAAATATCTTCCAGTTTACCGCTTGTCTGTTGAAAACACGGTTTCTCCTCAAAATGTTAATCTCAGACTTACCTGTAAATAACACTGAATATTTATGGACTCTTAAGTTGCCAGACATTTTCTGTAATTTTCACAGGCTATTTTTCTCTCAGTGTATACCCGTACAAAAATTTTAAGCTGTAATTCATCTGCATACGCGCTTTTTTATCGCTACCACGCTGTAATATGTATACATTAAGGCTACATTTTCTGCAGCTCGAAAAACGCGAAAATTTCACAGCAATTCCAGAACTGTAAATTGTCTGCCGTTTCTACATTTTCTGTTTATTAACTGTTATTTGTCTGTACTGGCAGAAAGATGCAGCGCGATTCTGCAAACGCGATGCGAAAGTAGAAATAACAGCTGCTAGTTTAAAACTGTAATTTGACCACCTTAATAGACATGTTACAAGTCTGCAAAAGTGATGAAAAAGTAGAAATACCAGCTGCTAGTTCAAAACTGTAATTTGACCATATTTATAGACAGGTAACAGGTCTGCAAAAGTGATCGAAAAGTAGAGATCCAGCTGCCAATTTAAAACTGTAATTTGACCACATTTATAGACATGTTACAGGTCTGCAAAACTTATGGAAAAGTAGAAATACCAGATGCTAGTTTAAAACTGTAATTTGACTACATTTATAGACATGTTACAGGTCTGCAAAAGTGATGGAAAAGTTGAAATCTAGCTTAAAATTTAAAACTGTAGCTATTCCACATTTATTGCAGGTATTCAATTCAAGTAAAATGTCCTACTTTTGAATACCTGCAATATGGCTCTAAATGTGGTCAAATTACTGTTTCAAATTAGCAGCTGGATTTCTACTTTTCCATCACTCTTTCAGACCTGTAACATGTCTATAAATGTGGTCAAATTACAGTTCTAAATTAGCAGTTGCATTTCTACTTTTCCATCACTTTTTCAGGCCTTTAACATGTCTATAAATATGGTCAAATTGCAGTTTTAAATTAGCAGCTGGATTTCTACTTTTCCATCACTTTTTCAGGCCTTTAACATGTCTATAAATATGGTCAAATTGCAGTTTTAAATTAGCAGCTGGATTTCTACTTTTCTATCACTTTTGCAGACCTGTAACATGTCTATAACAATGGTCAAATTGCAGTTTTAATCTAGCAGCTGGCATTTCTACTTTTGCATAGCGTTTGCAGAATTGCGCTACATATTTCTGCCAGGCTAGACAGTTAACAGTTAACAAACAGAAAATGTCAAAACGGCAGTCAATTTGCAGTTCTAGAAATGCTGTGAATTTTTCCCGTGAAAATGAAGCCTTACATATTACAGCGTGGTAGCGATAAAAAAGCGTGTATGCAGATGAATTACAGCTTAATATTTTTGTAAGGGATGAGTACAAGTTGGGAATCCAAAATAAACCTCTTCAAGTCGAGACGCAATTTAGAGGCTATTTTTAAATATTTGAATAAATATAATTGATATTTATTAATTTAATCGTCATTAATTTACCTTAATTCTAGTTAAATCGTTTTAAGAAACTTTATACCTAAAATCATTTTAAACATAGCTATTGTTGATGTTTGAACTCAAGCGTAAGCCTCTTTAGCAATTTTTGGAAAGTTTGTATATAAGGCGACTGATTAACAATAATAAATTAGAAAACACGCAATTGCGTGAATCTTTGGTGGAAGCCTTGCCATTTGGAAGCTATCGTTCTCGTAGCCTTAGGCGATCGTCGCATACACCTCAATCCTTACGACGATAGTGGAGTAGAAACCAATGTATGTATCTACGATCACGCTTGCTCCGATTTGTCAACTGCGAACGCGGTGACAGGCACACAAAAAGACACGTACAGTGTTATACCTCTCCGTGACGACATCGTCACTCGGAGAGGTAAAAATTTATTAAATTTACAAATTGAAAATCCAAAATTTCAGCACTACAAAGTAACTGAAACGCGCCTGCAATGACCCTGCAAAGTATCTGAAACACGCCTGCAATGACCCTGCAAAGTATCTGAAACGCGCCTGCAATGACCCTGCAAAGTATCTGATACGGGCCTCCAATTATCCTAAAAATATCTGAAAAGCACCTTCAATTATCCTACAAAGTATCTGAAACGCGCCTGTAATTATCCCACAAAGTATATGAAACGCGCCTGTAATTATCCTACAAAGTATATGAAAAGCGCCTGCAATTATCCTACAAAGTATCTGAAAAGCACCTGCCCTTATCCTAAAAAGTATCTGAAAAGCACCTGCCCTTATCCTAAAAAGTATCTGAAACGCGCCTGCAATGATCCTGAAAAGTATCTGAAACGCGCCTGCAATGATCCTAAAAAGTATCTGAAACGCGCCTGCAATGATCCTAAAAAGTATCTGAAATGCGACTGCAATAATCCTAAAAAATATCTGAAACGCGCCAGTAATGATCCTGAAGTGTATCTGAAACGCGCCTGCAATTGCAATTATCATACAAAGTATATGAAAAGCGCCTGCAATTATCCTACAAAGTATCTGAAACGCGCCTGCAATGATCCTGAAAAGTATCTGAAACGCGCCTGCAATTTTCCTACAAAGTATATGAAACGCTCCTGCAATTATCCTAAAAATATCTGAAAAGCACCTGCAATTATCCTACAAAGTATCTGAAACGCGCCTATAATTATCCTACAAAGTATCTGAAATGCGCCTGCAATGATCCTAAAAATTATCTGAAAAGCACCTGCCCTTATCCTAAAAAGTATGCGAAACGCGCCTGCAATGATTCTAAAAAGTATCTGAAAAGCACCTGCAATTATTTTACAAATTAAAGTCTCTGAAACGCGCCTGTAATGGTCCTGAAAAGTATCTGAAACGCGCCTGCAATGAACCTAAAAAGTATCTGAAAAGCACCTGCAATTATTTTACAAATTAAAGTCTCTGAAACGCGCCAGTAATGATCCTGAAAAGTATCTGAAACGCGCCTGCAATGAACCTAAAAAGTATCTGAAACGCGCCTGCAATGAACCTAAAAAGTATCTGAAACGCGCCTGCAATGAACCTAAAAAGTATCTGAAACGCGCCTGCAATGAACCTAAAAAGTATCTGAAACGCGCCTGCAATGAACCTAAAAAGTATCTGAAAAGCACCTGCAATTATTGTACAAATTAAAGTATCTGAAACGCGCCTGTGATGGTCCTGAAAAGTATATGAAACTCGCCTGCAATTATCCTAAAAAGTATCCGAAACCCGCCTGCAATTATCCTACAAACTTAGCAATTTCCGACTGTAACATGCATATAAAAAATCTGAAAGGTACCTGTAATGAGCCTACAAACATCCTGATTTCTTACGGTAGTTACTATTTCCCCTCTGTTTTCTAGCTGTAAGGTAACTATTTTATGACTCTAGAGTAGCTAAATTTTGTATACTGCTGTACTGAGTTTTCCAACGGAAGATATTTTTTCTGCAAAACGTCTAAAATGTTCTGCATTGCTCTCTGGAATGCATCTTAATTTTGTCTGAAGTTGAACCTTTTTCAGGTTTATTCCAGTATTATTCCAGAATATTCCAGTTTAATTGCAATCTACTTAACAGCAAAATGCAGGCGTAAATTTTTGTACGGGTAATGTCTAGAAAATTTCCACAGCTATCAAATCCCTCTTATTGAATAAAATTTTTTTCTATAAGCTTTTGAAATATCTATAATGTACAATTACAGTTTTAAAATAGCTGTCAGACATATTTCTACTTTTGAATACCTGCAATATGTCTGTTAGTGTGGTTAAGTTAGTTTTAAATTGGCAGGTAATATTACAGTAACCAATTTCACAATTTCATTTGCCAAAAAACTAATCTAATATTTTACTGGTTTTCTATTGACGGGTTTTCCGATGGCAATTTAATTTCGAATAGAACCCCACCGCAACTAATCCGCTTCCAGTGAGGGTGGTAGGCTTTCATTAATGTTTTTATATGTATACGAAAACTGGTTATGATGTCGTAAAAATAGTGGGTCAGGGACAATATATTCAAACAAGACTATGAAACAATGTGAAACTCTTCTTTTACAATAGGAGTATAAAAATAATTCTACACTATTACTAACTTCTGTAAGATGCGTTTCACAATTCGTTTTGGAACCCCTTCTTTTTACTGAACTTCAAAACCGTCCTGGCGCTACGATTTTTGAACTATCAAAGCAGTCACTTTTACAATGCCCTTTAGGATTGCAATATAAACCCATTCTGGACTAGCAAACAATAAGAAATTTTTCACTTCTAGGACGAGGTAAAATTAATTCTACACTTCTACTAATTCTTATAAGTTTCACAATTCGCTTAGAACCCGAGCTTTATAATCAACTTAAAAACCATCCTCGTGCCACGAATTTTAAACTAAAGCCGCAACTTTTACCAGTCCCCGTTACGATCGAATTATGCCTTGGTACGTTTACACTGACTACATAACTGGGTACCAGCGCTTTACTCGGTTGTTTAATACTTAACCACACGGAGTAAAAACTAGCATATTAGCCACGTTCTCTCTGGGTTGTGCCGCTGCCTTTGGTCCTTTGTTGAAGACTAACTTTAACTTTAACTTCATTTTAATTGAGAAGAAATAATGGTAGATCAAAAACTTATTGAACTTTTATTAGCATATAATTATACAGAACGGTAAGAGAGGTGAGCTTAAGCGATGATGACTATATCCTCACTAAGTGTGAATGCAAATGTGTTTTAACAATGGAAAATTAATTTTTGTTCATCCCCTGTGGGATGCTTACTCTCTTCTGCAAAAGGGAAAAAGTTTGGTAACAGGAGAGGACTAGATGTTTGGGATCGAGTTAGTTACATAACGGCAGTGGACTGAGCATAAACCAAAGGTCTAAAAATTGACGCTTCAGTACACTGTCGTCTGCAACGGTAGGCCTCAACCGTTGAATTCTTCCAACCCCAAAGAAAAAAGTTTATACATTGTTATAAAATTATATTTAAATTAAAGTTTAAATTGTTGAGGATTGAGGCTTCGGTTGAGATGGTGGTGCGTTCGTCCCGTGGCGTAGGATAAATTCGGAGAGTTTCGTCGCTGTGGTCTGTGTTGGGTCTGAGCTATGTTTGGACTGTCCTTGGTGGATATGGTTTCGAGATGTTGATATGAACATGCTCGCAGATGTTCCCAAGTCGTTGTTTCGATCCAGAAGTTAAGGTCTCTTGTACACAATCGGGTCTCGGAAGATTCACCTTTCCAAACTTGCTTGAATATTAAACTTCATTAGTCTTTGTGGTATATATTACCTAGTGTGGATTTCTTCATCAGTTCTTGATGAAAGTCGTCTGAGGTATGTCTTTTCCGGGATCATTCTGATATGCGGTGGCGATTTCAGTTGGAGGTACTTTTCGATGTGGTTTTCCTCTCCGGGGTCTTTCTGAGCTGCGGTGGTGATTTTGATTGGAGGTCTCCACTTCTTGTCTTTTCGTACGATTTTCCGGGTTCGGTCGAATCAGGAGTCGTGACGATGACAATAGTTAGGGAATGGGTATTTGTATTGCACTTCTTTGCTGGCGATTGTTAAATCTGCAGACGTGCGATTTTCAATGAATGGGGAACTATAGCTTTACACGCAGTACTGTTCCGTAAGAAGTTAACGATTGTGGGCCATGTTGCTATGATACATTTAGTCTGGATAGTGGAGTGATCCTTAATTTACGTGAGAAGTTTGTTATTAGCAAGCTATGTTAGGGCACTTTCATTTATTCCCACATTGTTTTTCTGCGAATGTTTGTCAAGTTTTTCTATTTCCGAGATAAAATGTTGTCTTGATTTACATTTAAGCGAAAGGTCTCGTTAAAATTTTTTAAGTTTACACCGAATTTTAAATTTCCGAAGACTAACTATGTTAAAAGATGGCCATATTGGCTTGTCCAAGCTTGAAAAAGTGGGCGTATCTCGCCACGCACCAGGAGGCTATTAGGTTTAACGATCCGATACTGGAGTATGGGAATTTGTCGAATTCCGCTTCGGGAAAATTAAACGCAGGCGTCGGCGGCCGTAGTGATTGATATCATTTTTACAACGAATAGTTTTGGGTACGATTAGATTTTGCTTTTAGATTAAAAATTTAAATCCGTAGGTTTAAAGCGAAAATCCGTAGAAATGATAAACGAAATAATTTATCCACGACCGTGTAAATAGATATAAATTAGGCGAGATTTTAAACGCGGACGGAATCAAAATATCGGACCGTGACCGACCACCCCGTCGAAAAAAAGACGGCGGTGATGCAGCGCACAGGGCATGGCGCGGCGCATGTCACGGCACCATTTTGTAACCGTATTAATTTTGGAGTCGTCCACATTGGAACTTTATTCCGATCACAAAGACGTTCAGTCAATCCTTGTAAAGGAGGACCGTAGTCACAATCATAAGTTTTAAAAACTAGCATACTACTCAGGTTTTGTCTTGGTTGTGCCGCTTTCGTTGGTCCTTTGTTGGAGCAACGAAAACGAGATTTATATAAATCTCGTAGGCGTTGGTTGGAGACTAACTTTTACTTTATTTAAAATTAGAGGAGATAATGGTAGATAAAAAACTTAAAGAACTTTTATTAACATAAAATTATAACATAGGTGAACCTGAACCGCGCGGTTTTTTTGCTGAGTGTGAATGCGAATGGGTTGAAACAATGGAAAATTCCCCTTTTATAAACTCCCTGTGGGATGCTAAATCTCTTGCGCAAAAGGGGGAAGGGTGGTAACAGGAAAGAACTAGATGTGGACTGAGCATAAACCAAAGGTATAAAAATTTAAGCTTCGGTACATTGTCGTCTGCAACCGTTGCAACGTCATTATCACGAAAATTAATCAAAAACATACCGTCCTGTGACTCCTGTAACAAGATAAGAACTTTTTCAAATTAATAAAAAATGTCTTTGTACACAAAGACGCGAAAAAGTAAGAGATAAGTGTTGAAAATTAGTTGTTTGAAGTAACAGATATTCAAATTTTCATTTTTGGAGACGTGATTATAAAACATCAATTATTTGAAAAAATTTCTTATCTTAGTTTTTTTCACCAAAATTCCTTAAGTAATATATTTCATCCTTAAACACGTGCATCATTTTAAAAATAGAAAACGTATGCATTTTATTTTCTTTTAAAAATTTAGACATATCGGGCCTATAAGGAGAATAAAATGGAGAGAAAATCGTTCATAGCAGACAAAATAAAATAAGCATGAAAACTTAACAAACGTGTTCGTTAATTTTAAAGTTTTCGAGTTTTCAAAAATTGACGTGTTGTATCTCTCTCAAAAGATCACGATCGAGCTACATATCCTTTTGACTCTAATAACTACATCACAGTCAAAGGACGAATGTAATTTTCGGTTCGCAATATTTTCAATTTTAAAATATAAAAATAAATTCTTCTAGCTCTATTTTTCAAATATCCGAGTATTG
This sequence comes from Phalangium opilio, assembly GCF_054372755.1. Lineage (NCBI taxonomy): Eukaryota > Metazoa > Arthropoda > Arachnida > Opiliones > Phalangiidae > Phalangium > Phalangium opilio. Next base: position 20,111,363 of record NW_028324189.1, read on the forward strand.
GAACTTCCTCGAAGCAAATAATTGACAATTACGAGAAAAAATTGACAATAGGTAAGTCATCTTGATGTTAGATAAAATTTTAAATTTTATCATTTGAGATAATTAACAAGAATTATTGGTATCATCTATCACAACAACTTTATGTTATAGAGTTTTGGTGCAAAATTATGGTTTCTTATTGAATTTCGTTACACTATGAATGTGACTGAAACTTTTATATTTCAGAATCATCACTTACATATCCACAGGTCAAGAACTGGGTTGTCATCGAGAAATTATGATGAAATATAGAGAACATCTCTGTGACAAAACATCTAGTTTCTCTGTGTCGTCCGGAATTAAAAGATGCTCGATTGCTTATTTGACCCCAGTTTTTATGATTTTCGTTATTGGTCTTTCCATATCGGGACTCTCTTTTATTTGTGATCATATCGTTCGAGCGTGTTTGGCTGAAGCAAATAGTATTTAATTTGATACAAAATATTTTTGTATAAAGTAAAATAATTTTGAGTATACACAAACGAAATTAATAAAAACTGTCCTTTGGGGATCTTTGTGGACAAAGATGGGGAAAAGTGAGAGATAAGTGTAGAAAATTAATTGCCTGAAGTAACAGATATTTAATTTTGGCTTTTGAACACATTATTTAAACAACAATTAATTGAAAGAATTCTTATCTTAGTTTTTTTTCACCAAAATTACTTTAGTAAAAATATTTTAACATGACACATATATCATTTTAAAAATATTACGGGTTTTCCTTTTATTTTCTCTCAAATATTTACAATAAGGTTGAGCCCTGTAAGGGGAATAAAATGGACAGAAAAATGTTAATAGCTGATAAAGTAAAAACCGTATCAAAACAAAAAGTGTGCGTTAATTTGAAAGTTTTCGAAGTTTCAAAAATTGACGTAATGTCACTCTACAGATCTTTTCGACACTAATATCAACATCACAATCAAACTGCCTATGTTACTTTCCGCTTCGCAATATTTCCCATTTAAAAATATAAAAATTAAACTCATAAATCTCAATTTTTCAGATATGCAAGTATTTGAAGCTTCTTAACACTGCCTTCTCTAATACTAGGCCTTGCGATAGGAATAAAAGGGGGGTGGCAATTAGGATTTCATAAATGGCACTAGATGTCGCTTTTCTGAGGTTTTAAACTGGCGGCAAATTCAAAACTATGGGAAATTGTTAGCAACGACGAAGTTTAATCTGCTAAGTTCGGCTCGAAAAAAAAAGCAAAAAACCGGTCAATAAACCGGTTCATGATGCTGAACAGTTTCCGAGTTCGAAAAATACTAGTTTAAATTTGGTGTACGTTTTGACACGTGTCAATGGCGTCTGCATGGAAATTTCAACCTATCACAGCTCTTAAGTTTTTCCCAAAAACAGCCACTGCCAATGAAATGCCTTAAGTTTGATTTGGATTGACCAATGAGCGAGCTTAGGAGAGGTAGGATGATATTTCTTTGGCAGATGAATTCGGACACAGACATTATAAACTCCAATATTTTATTTACCCACTTCTCTAGTTAAGCAGACGATGTGCCCTGGTCAATGGTCATGGAAACATGGACCAGGTTATTTAGTAGTTTAAAAAAATCCTTATTTCCTACCATGGTCCACCATAAGCGAAAGACGTGACGTCATGCGAGACTGCGCAGTACGATTTTACTTTCGTCATGGCGAAAAATCGCCTCAGAAAAGAGCCATCTAACGGTTACTGAGCGGAAATTCAAAATGTCACATAAAAAATGCTTCTATCGTACATTTCAAGGCCTAGTATTAGAGTTGGCAGGGGGGTTCCCATTCAACCGAATCTCATTGAACAGAATCGCATTCGACAGAAACTTTTAGGCTAGAATTTCAAAATCTAGCCCAACGGCTGGTTTCAATTGAGGTGGAATATTTTATAACATTTTTAAAGTCAGTTTAGGTTAGGTTTGGTTGTAATTGGTTTATTGATAGGTTATAGGTTTGGTTTGGTTAGGTTTGTAATATTTTATAAATCATTTAACTATGGTACGCCTTTTCCAAAATATTGATGTTTAGTTTCTTTGACTTCTCAAATAATATGCCTTTTCCAAAACATTACTGTTATGTTATGTTAGGTTAGAAATATTATATAAATCATTTAACTATGCTACGCCTTTTACAAAATATTTATGTTTAGCTTCACTGACTTCTCAAATAATATGCCTTTTCCAAAACATTACTGTTATGTTATGTTAGGTTTGGTTTGGTTAAGTTAGGTATTTCGGCAGTTATATACTATATATATATCTTTGGGAACGAATTGGTTTTTAAAGGGTTATTTTTTTCATATCTAAAAACCAATATTCGAAAATGTCTAGTTTATACTCTAAAACTGCAGCTAAAACCATGTAACGTGATAAATATGACTTAAAATAAAAAAACAAAATCTACAATTCCCTTTAGAAAGTAAATTTTCGGGGATCTGAAAGCATTTGGTTCTTCTAAACTAAAATATTTTACCGAATGTTCGCGTATGGTACTCAATTTCGTTGACCATTATTTTATTATAAGTTCAAGAAATTGTTTGCTTGCAAAGTTGCATCTTTGCGCTCCTGGGAATTAAATTCATTTTAGTTCCATCGGTTGTATATGCGCATGCATTCTTGTCCCAATAGATAGTATCCGAAACCGGGAGAAGTGCGGGTTTTCGCTCCAATGGGAATGTCCCATTGGACCGAATCCGCAAAAAGTGCGGGGTTTTTGGTTGATTGGGACTGGTTTCGGCCAATGGGGCTGAGCCGAGTTGGCAGTGTTCTTAAAGACCATGTCAGTCGAAAGTAAAACGTAGTATCAAGCTTGTACCCCTTAAAAATTCTTGATGAAGCCTTTTTCTAGAGATAATATTGAGAGCAAAATACTAGGGTTAATAATGTTGAAAAATATTTATCGCAAATGAAATTTTGGTGAAAAAAACTAAAATAAGAATTTTTCAAATAATTGATGTTTTATAATCATGTGTTCAAAAGTGAAAATTAAATATCTGTTACTTCAGGCAATTAATTTTCTACACTTATCTCTTACTTTTTCCCGTCCCCAAAGACAGTTTTTATTAATTTTAAAATAGGAAATATGGCGAAGCGGAAAATAACACAGGCCTTTTCATTGTGAGGTAGTTATTAATGTCGAAAATATCAGTAGAGTGTTCGTGATCTGTGAGAGCTATACAACACGTTTATTTTGAAAACTTTCGAAATCTTCACAATTGACGAATACGTTTTATTAATTTTTCATATGGTTTATTTTTTATCAGCTCTTAACGATTTTTTGCCCATTTAATTCTCTTTATAGTGCCGATTTCTCAACCTAATTGTAAACTTTTAAGAGAAAATAAAATGCAATGCTTAACTTTTTTCAAATAATTGATGTTTTATAAATTTGTCTTCAAAAGTGAAAATTTGAATATCTGTACTTCAGGCAATTAATTTTCTACATTTATCTTTTAGACTTTCCCGTCTTTGTCTACAATGACAGTTTTCAGTAATAATAAGTATGATATGATTGGATTAATTAATGTGAAAAAAATAAAACAAAGGTCTCGATTTTTTTTCAACTTCATGCTCTTCTCCCTCCTTTTTTAAAATACCTGTGTTTCCGCGCGAATCGTGGCGCCAACTACATGGTAATATCTTCGATGAAAACGTTCTTCTGCACTGGTAAAGCTCTATCCATATTCTACGTCATTTTTTCTTTATCCGCACTCGAAAATTATCCATAGCACTTACACGTTAAATCGTATTATATCCACAACTTTCTTTATAAATAATCGGTTATCCACTAATTTGTGGATAATGGATAGAAAACGCCGAGCTCTACGCACTTTTTTGCGTATAATTTAAGTACGACGTTTTTGACGCTTAATTACGCGGCGTTTTCACCGGTTAAAACAATCTCTCCCTGCGAACGTTTTCAATCACTTTTTAGCCACATCGTATGAAGAACATCTATGATGTGGGTCTTAGTTTGACCTGCCCTGTTGTCGGTTGGGGTGGTGGCGGCGGCGTTGTGAATGAGTACTGCCTTTGCCAGTGTAAAATTTTTCGTTTGTCATTGAAGGGAGAGCGAATGGGAGAGAATAGTGATGAGGTGATATTTTTCGTTCGTGTATTTTAAAAGGATGGGCATTATAATAGTAAGTTTAAGCATTGAATTTAATTGTTCTAGTAAGGTTATACGTTTTGAATTGTTTTTTACGTTTGCTTGATATATTGAAAGCCAAAGAGAGGATTATGGTATTGCCTTAATTTAAATTGGAGGTTTCAATTACTGTCACCTGTCGACAATAAATAAGGGTTTCACGCTTTCAACTCCGCTCCCCTTATTTCAACATTCTAAGAAATCGATGGGACGTATATATACAACGATGTATTTAGGATTATCTTAAAGCGGTGTTTATTATTAGAAGTTAAGTGTATTTCTCAACAAATCGAGAACAGTTTTAAAAGAAAGTACTAGCTTGTGGCCCAGGATATTACAATTATAACCTAAGTAAGTTTATTGAAGTAAAGATTATGTGTCATAATTTTTATTTAGGGCATAGAGGAGCTCCTCAGTCTTATTCTCAGTACTTCTTTTAATAGGTATATAGTTTTACCAATGTCAAAGGATGCTCATCGTGAGGGTACTCACTCAAGTTTTTCCGTTCGTGTCACCGTATTATAATTGTAAGTAAAATAAAAATTAAATAGTCATTTTAAAACAGTTAAAGGTAGCTCATCGAGGACTATTCACTGAAATTTTCTGTATGCCTGATGTGGCTACTATTACGGGCCCAGCCCTCGGGTCGTCTTGTTTTTGTAAAATCTATATCTATACAAATTAAATTCCTGACTGACTGACTGATAATCAACGCCCACCCCAAACCGCGTGACCTAAAAGGCTGAAAATTTGCAGGAACGTTACTCATAGGTAGGTGCGTACTAAGACAGATTTTTCGAATCCGCCGCCATCTTAAAATATGGCGCCCAGAAATATAAAATCATCTCTATGCAACAAAGTCCGCGCGTTTCGACCGATTTCAAAAATATTTAGTACACAGGTTTCCTTTAACCTATAGATGGGCTGAATGGTCGATTTTTTGCCATCTTTTTAAATGGCGGCCAAAACCTTAAAAACCCTTCTTTATAGAATAATGTCCGCGTGAATAGTAATAAAAAATGTCCCGACGGGCTGACGGGCAACGCCGAGTGCCTTCGCTCCTAGGGTGCTACAAAAATATTAGTCATCAGTAAAATCTACCCATTCTTTATATCCTTTTGATGGAAGTTCTTATTACACGCAGAATAAAAGCAAATGTTCTATGTTCAATAGAAACAAAAATTATTTTTGTTTTCGTTTAGGCTTGAAGTGCAGTAAATGTTTTGGAGAGCCCAACGAAACAAAAGGTTCTTATTGTCTCTTTAGGTAACTAGCAGAATACAATACCTTATGTTTATGACGTTTTTCATGAAAGTGGTTGCATTGGTTTTGGTTGCAGTCCTTTTATAAAAGAAAACAACGAAACTCATCCTACATTTGAAACGTCACCACCTATTGCTACTTTTAGGTACTTCTTGTTCACTGGCTACGGATTACGCGTAATAATTTTAGCACTGTCAAAGGGAGGGTTTTATAGATTACGCGTAATCTTTTTCCAATGTACCGCCGTGTACAACGACCACACTTAGTGACTAGCCCCTCGAATGTAACGGATGTCAAGCCATAATCATGGCAACGATATCATTACTCGTCCTTAATTAATATTTTCCATGATTTGTAAAGCTATTGTGACACGTCTTAATTACTTGCTTTATATTGACTATGAATTATGTCGGGTTTTTCTAACAGTGTATAGGGGTCTACATTCTCACACGAACAACTTAGTCTAATCGAGCGTGGGATTTAGATTTCAAAAATTGGGATAGAAACGTAACCATTTCAATCGAAAGGGGGATCCGATTCATCCTCGCTAACATTATTGGCGAATAACAGCGGGAGTTAAAGCATAGCCCACTCGATCATGATGGAACATAAATTTTGGTAAATAATTGTAGACATTGGTTCCAAGGTGGACTTTGAAATATTCCGTTTTCTTAATGACTTCTTAACAAGATTAATGTTAAATGTGACGTCACGTATAGTAGAACTCCACCCCTTTGTCTCGGACCTATCAGAAATTTAGAAACTCCCTCCTCCCTTTGGAGTGTGACGTATTTTACGGACCATCCCTCGATGGATTTTTGAAAAGTCCATCAATAATGAAGGAGCGTGTTTATTGGGCCCAACTGAGTGGAAAATATCAATGAACATGGGGTGCACAACATATGGCTACAGAGATATGTCCCCCAAACAATTTCCCCTATAACAAAGAAAAATCCTGCATTTTTAGTACGACTTTAAACCGAGTAACCAGCTTGTTCAGAACTATTAGACAATTTCAATAGCCTTCAAAGTTCAATCAAAAAACGTTTTGTATCTTATCTGCGGAAGGTAATTAAATGTGTAGAAATATGCCTACAACGGGAATGTTAAGCCAATCCCAAGTTTCATGGTGTTTAGCTAATTAATTACCGTGCAACAATGAATTCAAAAATTGAGTAATCGTTGCATCACAAACGAGTATTTTCTCTACCTCTAGAACCTAACTATTTCCTTAATAAAATTTAATGAGTATAAAAGTCACCATCTTCGCAGTCAGACTTTCTCTCTAGTTCAGGGGAGCGAAAAATTAAGAATGCGCTTAACAAAAAGCGACTTTTTACCTTAATGGAATAATAGAGTTCGAAGTCAGTAGAATCAAAAATAATGGGCATGTCGGGGTATTTTAAGATATCGTTTAAGTTATTTATGTTGCGATCAATGTCCACGGTCAGTTTAGTCGACAGCTTGGCTTTAAAGTTTTCCACCAAAATGAAACAACCCATAAAATAGATAGCCAATACAATGTTCTTGACAGTTTCGCATTTGTTCTCAAAAACATCAGAGACACCAAGGAATACCCGGGGTAGTAGCGGCACGAATTGTTTTGCAATCGCAAAGATGAGTTGAAAAGTGCAACTGATCTTCTGAAAATAACCCGTTTTAGCATGCTCTAGTCTAGTATAGTCAGAAGCCGATTAGGCTTTACACATGAAGTACGTAACATGTGTCATTGTGCCTGGAGGAGCTACATTCTCGTCTGAACGTACGTGAAAGGGTCAAGCTGATAATCCCTCTTTAAACATCTAGTATCCCTGGTAAGGCGCGGCGCTGGTAAAACTCCATAGAGTAGATAAACAATTTTCAAAATGTTTTTCGAAGCACAAGTATAAATTAGTCTTATGGGTTAAGTCGCTCTCATAGTTTCCTAATTTGGTGATTTTCCCGAGTTTTGAAAGTGGTCTCGAAATTATTGTGAGGATTTTTACATTCGAATTGTAATGCGCAAATACGGATAAATTTGTTTTAAAACGGCCTAGATTATCTTAAGAGGAAAACATAGTACATTTATATACTTAATAAATATACTATACTGTATAATGTAGTATATATAAATTTAGTACTTAATATTCGTTAGGAATTTATATACATCATATGCATGCATCATTGGATGTATTGGTCCAGGCCGGTTGGGCCGGGCCCCACCAAAAATTTACGAAACTCTACGCCTATGAGTGGGAAAAGATTCTGAACAATCATGAAGGACCAGAGCTACTCGATATAGATGATTTGAGGTAAAAACAACAAGTAGGCGCATATTTTTAAGGGTCTGTTATTAGCAAGTGTAGTTTGGGCATCAAACTGATACTGGAAACCACAAGTGCAGTATATCACGCTTTTAAAAATTTAACATAAAGTCGATAAATTCCTCTGAACAACTAAATTAATCTGTTGGTTAATATTTTTTCCAAAAAAATTTATAAATAAATATTATTTTAGTGTAAAATTTTTTTGAATTATAAGAATCGAAAATTATAGCTATTATGTTTGTTATAAGAAGATTAACTCTTAGTGTTTTTAAAATGTGAACTGGGAACTATTTAGCTACATGCAATAAAAAATTATTTTTTTTGATACAGTCTCGCGTTACGGTATTTCCTTTGTCAAAAATAAAGATTTAACTAAATGTGCCCAGAACTAATTAAGCATTTTTATTTACTTACCGAGAAAGAAATGTCCATTTTGTCGTAATTTTTATCCTTGTGGTTATATCCTGGACCAAATGGACTGCATTGTTTCAAAGACATATTAAAAAGATCATCCCAATATTTTGATCTCTTAAACGCACAAATCGCCGAAAATCCTATCCTGAAATATTTTACGATATTCAAATTTAGACTTTCTTGTAACCTGTAAAAGTTCTTAAAAAATATTTTCGAAATATCGGTTCTAATCTGTATTCGTCATAAACTGAGCAGCAACATTTTACGACTAAACAGTGAATATTTTGATGATTTTTGGACAATCAGGATATTAACAGAAATGGATAAATTCTAGCTTTATTTAAAACGGGGAGTGCGAACAAATAGTGATAGTGAGGGAAAATTAAAATAACTTTTGTCAAGGTATAATACAAAGGCACTTTCGAGTTTAAATATATTTCATCACATATTCAATTAATATGCCACTTTTATTATTTTTATTTTAATTTTTTATGCCATCAATGTCGTAAACTTGGTCTATATTAAAAAATCCTTAATGAACTGCTTTTGTTTAACTTTAAATTTTAAATTATGTACTTAATTGTGAAGTGACGAGTTCGCCATTTTCATCCACTGCTTCGCTAATCGAAGAGGACCAACTTGACGAGTCCGACGAACCCGACGAACTCGACGAACTGGACGAGCCCGACGAACTTGACGAGCGAGATGATCTCGAACTAGGTGTTCCAACGACAACTCTATCATCGTTGTTATCCGCAACTTCTTTATCCGAGCAAGACGATCTCGAACCCGGTGTTACTACATCATCTCTATCATCGTTGTTATTAGGAGCTTCTTGCACTTGTTCTTCCCTTTGAATTTGGCTTGAACTGCGTGTATCTTTTTTGGATTCTTCTAAATTATCAACGTTAACTCGTGTTTAATAATTACACAATGACTCGCAGAAAATATTTACCGTCTAGTTTCTGCTTCAAAAATGTAATCAAATTTGACACCGGTGTAAAGTACGTCTCCGACAACGTTCTCATGCTTGTCACCAAATTAACCATATTTTCGACCGAGGTCTCCAAGGGTTCTTTATCACAAACGTTTTTCAGAGTGGCCAAAACTCTGGTCTTCTTGTTCCTTTTCAATTATTTTTTTGGTTTTAGAAATTTCTAGATCGGTCATTTCTATTTCCTTTCTCAGAGCTTCCAATTGCTTTTTAAGTTGATCCAATTTGTTCTTAAGTATCTAAAAAGTTATTAACAATAATTAAAATAAATAACCAAACAAAATGATGCCTTTTAGTTCTTTACTTCTTTCTCCTTCTCTAGGTTTGCAAGGTGATCCGTTGCATTTTCGTGGAAATTTCTTGGGAGAAGGATTGAGGGTTCATTAACTTTTCCGGAACACGAAGAACTCTCTGAAGTTTGGGACGCTTCCGTTTGGGTGTTCTCTGAAAAAATAAATTTTTGAAGTTGTAGCCCTAATGTTAATAATATCTAAATTAAAAGCTTTGATAATTCTTAATTTTACGAGCAATAGGCTTCACATAAAATCATTATGTTGCCGGTGGAAAAAGCCGAAAAGAAGGGCATTCTAACTTCCCGCCGAATTAATTTATGTAAGGGACTAAAGACAAGTTTGAACAACATTTGGTGGAATTGATAATCGTCGCACGCAATTCATTTTTAGTACAGGCAAAGGCAAGGGACTGTTGGCATTACGCTAGCCTTTGCGTCTGCAAAATTTCGTTGCGTCCGACGGTTAAAAATTCGACCATTAATCGATAAAATATTTTAAAGTATACCTTCAATTAGCGTATTAGCGTTGCTTGTGCCACTACCGCTTGCCCCCGGAAACCGCTTAAGGTAAGCTCTCGGCAAGAGCAATTGCTTTTTAATGGAAGAATCTCTTTTGGAGACTTGCGCGTACTTTGTAAGGATATATCCATCCAATTTTGTTCTCCTTTTTTTGGATGGTTTACTTCGGTGTTTACAATCTAACCAATTCCATTTATTAATATATTTTCAAATAGCTCTCCCTTTAAATCCATTACCAAATAACTTGACAATGAAGGTGCATATAATATTAAAATAATGCGGGAGCTTCTTTGATTGGAAATAGGAGGCCAAGCTGTTGCTGTAGGTTTTAAGGTAGTCTTTTTTTGCTGGAAGAAAACAATAAGTTAGCAAATCTGCGTGTTTTTCACTTTAATCCATTAAAGAGAGGATGAAAATTAATTTCTAGACTTTTTTCTAGTAATTTTAACTTCTATATTTATTAGAAAAAATACATAACAATCATCCTCACTTTGAAGATGACTACTCACAATCCAGAAAGTCTCATTGCTTCGTGGGCGATCCAACGCCAACCAGTTGGTGTCTCGGTTAGCTTGTGGTTTGGCTTATCAGTTAGAGTGTCCCATTCCTTTACAGGGAATGTTGCGCAAAATTCGACAATGGCGTACAATAGGTGCTTCACACTTATGTTTTCGAAGGAAGGGGTTTATTTACTTTTGGAATTGTTTTTATGCTGCGCGGCCAGAACTTCAATGAAGTGTTCAAAAGTTTCTACCTCCAACTTTAGATCGGTGTTTTTAAATGAAGAAGCCATGACCTTCGAAAATTAATGTCATATTCATAATTAAAAGTTATAATTATTTAGCCGCGTGTACACCAATGACGTTAAATATACAACTAGACTGAGCGCTGCGTGCTTCAAATTTAAGAAAAGTGAAGCTCACTTTTGTTTTTATGGATAGGACGTAATGTAGAACAATGACGTCACTGACGGCTGACAAGGAGCCTCTAAGCCTAATATTTCATTGCCGCGTGCACGCGAGCGAGCTATATTCAAATCAATGACGTCATTGTTCTACATTTTGTCATATACATAAAAACGAAAGTGAGCTTCATCTCAAGCCTATTCAGCGTTCGCTCTAGGGGTATTATTCCTAACTCATTGGTGTACACTAGACTTGTGAGCATCAGCGTTTCAAAGTAAACAATCCACCTTATTCCCTTTCACCGGAAGTTAGGCTTATCTCGGGATTCATGGAGGGGAGTACTACACGGGAAGAAATTTCTCTGTCGTCTGTTACATATTTTGCAGAAGACAGACTAATTTTTCCACGCTACTCCCCTCCATGAATTCCGACGTAAGGCTAATTTCCGGCAAAATGTCCACGCTCTTACTTAGCGAATGGCAAACTAATAGCGATAAAAACAAATTTAGGCTGTAAAAGTAACGAAATGAATTAAGTCATGTTGAGTAAGAATGCGATGACACCGCGCGTGTTCCGTTTATAAACGCCTAAAGCCAAAAACTATTTGCATACAAATGAATCTTGTGTCTTTCTCAAACTGGGCGATAATGTCCTCCTGGTGGGCGCTGTAGGCTTTCAAGGGGCCGTTGAAGGCTCTGAGTAAATTAGGGGCATTAAGGTGGTCTAGGTGGCTCTAAGGATACCGTTCCATATCTCAGAGATCTGTTATTTAGCACAATTACGCGGTGTGCCAAAATATGTTTATAATTAAATTCAAGCCTTATATTATCATATTCACCCTTGACATTAAATATGGATTAAAACAAAGTAAAATTTGAAATATAAGCTCATAGCATAAAAAAACTAAATGTGATTAAATACGTTTTTTAATTCCTCTTATTTAAGTTAAAAATTTTGTGGGGCACTAGAAAATTTAATTCCCCAAAGTGGGCGTTGGACGAAGTAAGTTTTGACAACCACGGGCGTAAATGCTACCGCGATGTGATAGCGATTAGTAATAACTTCGCCAACCGTGACGCGATTGCGGTTAGAATTTTGTTTACGAAGCTTTCATCATTGGAAGTAAAGTTTCAGTTCCCAGTTCGTAAATATCCACGCTGTCACTTATCGAAAGGCGAACTAATAGCGATATAACACGAATACGCCATTTTTAATACAATACGTCCATATTAGAGCTAAAAGCAAAACCTAAAAACCCGAGTATTTGCCAAGGCTTACATTGTTAGTGAGAATTAGCAAATAAAAGCGTTTCAAAGTAAACAATCTACCTTATTCCCTTTCGCCGGAAGTTATTCTTACCTCGGGATCCATGGAGGGGAGTAACGGGAAGAAATTTCTCTGTCGTCTGCTACATATTCAAAAATATACCTATTTTAGCAGGCGACAGTTAAACTTTTCCCATTACTCCCCCTCCATGAATCCCGAAGTAAGCCTAGCTTCCGTCGAAAGGAATTAAGGTGGACTAATCGGTATGATTGCACTTTGCGATACCCCATCAACTAACAATTGTTTCTGACTAATTAGACCACGGGGAGTTCAAAAAAAATAGTGAAAAAATTCCTAGCCCGCCGCAAGTGGGTCAAAAAGTTTTTGAAAATTTTAAAGTTGCATGTACTTACCACCATTAACACCGCTGCGCGCCTTAACGCGTTCTGCACTCATGCACTCAATCTTGAAAAATTACTAGGGGGGAAACATCATAACAAGGACTCGCGACGGAAATATAGCTATGCAATTTTAAACACCCGCTGAAACATTTACAATTCTCATACCAGGATAGAAAAATATTTGAAGAAAACTCCAATTTTAAAAATGAACTCGTGACGACATTTTGGTAAAATGCGTAAATTATTTTGGAAGTAAATGAAGATAAAAAACAATATTTTGGAAAAGGTGTGATACTATTTGGGAAACTAATTAAATGTATACAATATTTTGAAAAAGGTGTGATATTATGTGAAAAATTAAATAACCAAGCCTAAATCTATAAAGTACCTTGACCTATCCGAACATAATTAAAAAACTAAAGGTGGAATTCATAAACGTCGGACGCAACGCAATTTAGTACAGGCAAAGGCAGGGCGTCGTGCGCAAAGTCCTGTCTTTTATGAATTCCACCTTTCTATTCTAACCTAAGCCTAATTAATCTTAAGCCTAACCAGACCTAACCCTAACACACTATAAATACTTACCCCCCTTGGAAACACCACTTCCATGAATCCCGAGCTAAGCCTAACTTCCGGCGAAAGGGAGTAAGGTGGATTGTAGTTTGGCCAAGGTCAAACGTGTCTAAACTTGCCTACTCACGCTAACATTTCGTTTAACTGAATTGTAATATTTGTGAAGGTCAGACGTGTCTAAACTTGTCTCCTTGTATATCAATACCGTACTAGCTGTTTTACTTCATTGAAGTTCGTTCACGGCAAGGTTTAAAAATCGCCCAGGCTAATTTAAACAATGCAGAATTTGAAAACCCAAATTTTGGTAGCGTAGATGAATTTTTCAGAAACGTTTCATTGAAAAATTGGGGTGGATATTTTCCAAACATGAATGAAACATTAAAAGCGAAATCAGAGAAGGATGCAATTACTCTGGTAATTTCAATAGGCTTAGTGCCTAGTATAGAATCTTTCAATGAAAGAAGGATTGCTTGTGATTGTGGAAACAGATCGGAAACCGGGGAAATTAATGGCTACCTTGTAGGCGTTCGATTTGCGCATAGGCGATTTGGGTATGTTATTCGTTGCTCTGCCGCAAAATCTCGCGATAACAAGCGCAAGGCTTTAAAGGCCGGTAAAAGAAAAATACCTGATTATTTGGTGGCTGAGTGTGTAAAGACTTTTGTAGCCACTAAGAACACCTGGTTTTACAACCAAAACTTGTCAGTCACTGACAATCTGTTTCTCGTCTTCCTGTGGGTTTGCAGGATGAGCGTTTCAGACGCCATAACCCATAGCGAATGTTCCGCCCATACGGTTGTGGATTACTATTCCATGTGCCGCGAAGTGACTGAGGTTATTATCTCGAACAGGGCAGACAGAGTATAGACTGGTGGATCAGGTTTGTTCGTAGAGGTGGACGAAATATACCTGCACTCACGAAAATACCACCGTGGGGCTGAGTTGGCTGGAGAGACTACCTGCATTTTTGGGATCTATTGCAGAGACACGAAAGATGGTCTCTTTTTGAGGGTTAAAAAAAAGTCCCGGGCCGTTTTGTGGAGCCAGATGGCTAGATATATAGCCCCCGGATCTATAATCGTGTCTGACGGTACCCCAATGTATATGAACTGTACATTGATGGGTTTTCAAGAACACTTAACAGTGCTCCATAAGTATGAGTTTGTGAACTCTGAAGATTCACGAGCTCATACTAACAACATAGAAAACCGAAATAGGCACGTAAAGGATACGATTAAATCCTACAGGACCGACAGGGCTTTAAATAGTTATATGGCCTCATACTGGTACAGGTGCCTCTTTTTCAAAGACCAGGATAGTAATTGGCTTCCTAATGGAACCAACTTTAGTCGGTTCTTGGAGGACATCAAGGCTTGCTATCCTGGTCCAGGGAAAAAATGCCTGGAGCTTATTGAAGTTGGTGTTTCGGAGCAAGAGCTTGATACTCTGAATTCTGAAACACAACCAGCATTCCTTATTGTTGGGCAAAATGAAGACAACACCGTTGACTTCAACGACGAATGAGCTGTTGTTTTAATTCGGCAGTAGGCAAGGGGACCTGCCAGTTAAAACTTCCCCAGTTATTTTAATTCGGCAGTAGGCAAGGGGACCTGCCAGTTAAAACTTCCCCAGTTATTTTAATTTGGCAGTAGGCAAGGGGACCTGCCAGTTAAAACTTCCCCAGTTATTTTAATTCCGCAGTAGGCAAGGGACCTGCCAGTTAAAACTTCCCCAGTTATTTAAATGCGGCAATAGGCAAGGGGACCTGCCAGTTAAAACTTCCCCAGCAGGGGCGTGCCAACCTTTTCACGGGAGCGGGGGCAAAATCCCACACTGGTAGGGAAAGTAGTTTAAAAAATTTTGCACTTGTGTAAACAACTTTGAGCCACCTTAACCTCTTTCCAAACTCATACAAGAGCAAAAATTATTTTGCAGTACTTCAATGTTATTCAGCACTCATCAATGAGCTAAGGCTATACAGTATCTCGCATGCACTATAAAGTTACGAAGAGGTCCGCATGAACGTTAGAATTAAATTGCCTGACCAATTCAATACTCGTGGGATACAGTGGCCTCGATTCTATAAGATGTCATTTCTAGTTGAGCATACATTTTTCTCTTTTCGTACATCGTAGAAAATAGTAAAAATGCAAAGAAAATATGTCTTCAGCCTACCTATTCTTTCCAAAGTTGATAGCTACAATAATTTGAAACGCTATCGGCTCTTTTCTCTCTTGAAGCTGGCAGTTAACGAGCTCTATGATTAGCCACGGTTATATGCGAAAGAATTGCAACACTATACTGTATAGAAAACCGTGGTGGCTATAGCTATTATGTCTATACAGTATGTGTAAACAAAAACTGGTGGAAGTCAGGAACGATATATTCTCGAGACTATCAAACAATGCTAAATTCTTCATTTCCAAAGCTGTCACTTTTACCAATCCCCCGATTGCAATATTTATGGAATTACGGGCACTGTCTATTCACATGCATCACGCCAAGTAACTGGGACTCCATTGGTTATTACATAACTACGCGGAGTAAAAATTGAAGAACTTCAAATAATTTATTTATAAATATTACGACCATGTTAATGATTAAGACCTGTATTTTCTTAATCACTTCCAAAAACTGACTTCCTCTCACAACAATTGTACACTGGGTAATGAAAATTTCACCTTCAATGAAATTTTTTACTATTTAGACTCAGTCATCAGAGCGGGGGCGGTGCCCCCGCTGGAAAATTAGAGCGGGGGCCTTTGCCCCCGCTGCCCCCGTGGTTGGCACGCCCCTGTTCCCCAGTTATTTTAATTCCGCAGTAGGCAAGGGACCTGCCAGTTAAAACTTCCCCAGTTATTTAAATGCGGCAATAGGCAAGGGGACCTGCCAGTTAAAACTTCCCCAGTTATTTTAATTCGGCAGTAGGCAAGGGGACCTGCCAGTTAAAACTCCCCCGTTGATTGCGTTGGCAGTAGGCAAAACTCCCCATGAGAAGCGACGTGTGGCCACCTCCAAGTGGTGTTTCTCGGGTGACGCTAAGAGCCACACATTACTGCATGCCCATCGGTATGAATGTTTTAGGAGTAATTGGTTGACAACTTGACGCCTTTATTACAAAATATTACTGCTTACATTTAGTTACTTGCACCAAGAATTTGACGCCTTTTCCAAAATATTTTTGCTTACATATCGTTACTCAAAGCAATAATTTGACGCCTTTTCCAAAATATTTTTTCTTACATATCGTTACTTAAAGCAATAATATGACGCCTTTTCCAAAATATTTTTGCTTACATATCGTTACTTAAAGCAATGAATGACACCTTTTCCTAAATATCATTGCTTACAATTCCAAAATATTTTTGCTTGCATATCGTTACTTATTTAAAGCAATAAATGACACCTTTTCCTAAATATCATTGATTACATTTTGTTACTTCACCCTAAGACCATTAACAACCCCCGCTTCACCCAAGAATTTGACCCCTTTTTCAAAATATTTTTCTATTGTTTAAGAAGGTCTTTAATATTTCATAGTTATACTACCGTCGCGAGTCCTTCAATTTATTGAAGTCCCCGTGCTTATCTTGCAATATTGAGTGCAGACTGCCTTTAGTCTCAATAGTGGTAGGTACATGACTAGTGGCTAAAAGTGCGCCGCTTTTTAGGGTAGAAATGACGTAAAGTAACAATATTGTGGAAAAAGGTGACAATAAACAAGCTAATTAGCAATAACTTGGAATAACACCAATATTTTGAGGTAAAAACATACAAAATTTAGTAACATTTTGGAAAAGAGGGAAATTTACTCATTTGATAAACCTTGATAATAACAAAAAGAGGTGCCAAATTGCCAATTTAGCCGCTCATGGTACATGAAATTTAAAATTTTCAAAATTTTTTTAAAAATACTTGCGGCGGGCTAGGAATATTTCACTATTTTTTTTGAACTCCCCGTGGTCTAATTAGTCAGAAACAATTGTTAGTTGATGGGGTATCGTAAAGTGCAATCCTACCGATTAATCCCTTCGCCAACGGCGATGAGATAGCGATTAGAAATACTATGCCTTTAAAGGTATAGCATTTCAGTAGCCTTGGTAATTTTAAAGTGACGGGATTAAAGATCAAAGTATAGTTTCAAAATGTCCACGCTCTTACTTAGCGAAACGCGAACCAATAGCGACATAATACCCCGGTACGCAAAAACCACGTACTTGCAAAGGCTTACATTTCAAAAGAGGAAACATCACTATGGAAAAAATATAGGCCTTTTAAATTTATCGTTTCGCGTAATGACTGCTCTAAATCATAAAAAACCTTACCATTTCATTGTTTCGGAAATCCTGGATGAGTAGAAATTCAGTCTTGTGAAAGTTCCTTGTCTTTTAATTTCCTCGCCGTCACGTAGCAATTGGCGAACAAAAAACGACAAAACTTGGGTACTCCGAAAGAGGAAATATAGACTTGATTGGTAAGGCAAACGGCTGAAACTAAAGACGACCCTTGAGACTAATAGCGAATTCCATTTACACCGTCACCTAGCGGTGCGCTCACATGCAGCAATAAATATAGTAACAAGTTGGGAAAACCAAATTATTACCTCTCCGAGTCAAGAGGTCTACTACTACAAAGTTATTTACTTAGATATGAAATTGTTTCTACTTTTTGAAGTAAAAATTTACGAAATATTGAAGGAGTATTCCAAGCATAGCGAATATACAGTAAAGCAGACGACATTTTACATCCAATAAGGATAAATCTTGGACACATGGAAATCAGTTAATGGCAAAAAGAACAGGAAATGAAGTCTACGCTTCATCTGTTTACCCTATATTCTGATAGCTACATTCACAACTGGTTAGCAGTGTAAACACTATCGTCTCGTCTCACCTCAACAATATTCTTAGTTTTCCAACATAAGTGTTAACGTTAAATAATACCAAAGCTAAATTGTAGCTAGACGCAATGATAGTCAATGCGCACCTTAAAGAGAATAAAACTCTGTAGCTTAGCCCTACTAATCTAATTGCCACCATGATCTTTTCTTCTATTATAAAAACTTAACCTGATTATTTAAGAGTGTATTTAACTTTCGGCTCACTCTGAACCGTTGATGTCTCTTCATTTCAGACACGAAAATCAAAACCCAAAGTTTACTTCACCTCAGACCTCAATTATATACTCTATATTTCACTAAGCAAGTAATACTAGATATACCCGCCGGAGTCTAGATCTTAGCTTTCATCGTGAAATTACTAAACCAAGGATTATTCTATATACAGATGTAGTATAGCTTAAGTAATATATAAACAGCCATTTCAAATAATAATATTAAAAAAAATCTTTGGAATATCAAAATGAAACAGAGTTTTACGGCTACAAAAGCACTAAATGCATCATAATTATGAAAAATATTTCATCATATTCACTTTATATTAAGGATAAAGGGAATATTATGGTTCTGTAGGATTTCTTTACACATCAAAACAAAACGAACTTCTAACGCAGCGCACTGCGGCACTAGTGTAATAACGGACGGACACACACAGACAATAACATAGGCTGCTTTTTAACTCTTTCCGTATTAATTTTGAACTGAGAAACAAGATTATCTTAAATATTAAAATAAATATAATTATTATTTAATATTTTCTTCGTTAGTTATTCGCCTAATTCAACGTTACATCGTTTAAAAAAAACAATTAAACATTCTTGAGAGACTTGGCTAATGTTGGCGTTGGAAATGAAGTTTACGCCGGTTGCTTCGCCTTACTAAAATAGGTAGTATATAAGGGTTTCGAATCGCAGCTATGGATAAGAACAGCGCAATTGCGTGAACCTTTGGTGGAAGCCCCACCTTAGGGAGGCCGGACGTTTCTCGTAACCCTGGCCGATCGCCGCGTATGTCTTAACCTTAAAGGCTCGTTTACATGTGAGCGAGAATTAAGCTTAAAGCGGAGAGTAGAAGTTGAAAGTCGAATCTTTTTCTCGCGCCTAAAAAAATCGCGTCTGCCAAAAGCGTTTGTTCCCGCTCCTCCACCCGCTCCTTCGTTTACATACGAGCTGGGCGGTAGCATGAGCCTAGATTGCAGAGTTGTCTTTCAGTCGAAAGTAAACAACTAAAATGGCGTCGACTGTCGTTAGTTTACTTTTGCTTAAAAAGAAACTATTGCTTTTGAAAAACATTCGACATTTATAACAAAAAAAAAACAACAGAAAATTAGAACGGAATGGCGTTGTTGGGTACATCCTATATGGAGAAATAGAGACAAAGATGGCTATTTTCGCCTTTTGGAACGTTACTTGATATAATTTGTCAAGGTGCGTATATTTTCTCTACTTGAGCTTGAGAATAATTTGGATTTAATTGTCGAGCTTGAAAGGATGAGGCAATGTGATTACACGTATTTCAACAATTTTATCTTGTTCTTTTAAAGACATTCTCAATGGTGGTGCCTAGGCCTATTTCGCGAGATAAACAAACGCAAAAATATCAAACGATATTCGGTCCTTGGATATTATTGGCTTGGAAAATCACGTGACTCTTTGCGAGAAGCAAACATGAGCTGAAGATTCTACCGCGGCAGATCGGAGCTTATTCGGAACACCCGCTTCATCTCTGAGCAACAAGCGCGACTTTAAAAGTTCTCGCTTGTTTGTAAACGGTACGCCTAGGGAACTCAAATCCCAATACGCCTCATCTCTCAGCTTTACGCTTCGACTTTTTCCATTTCTCGCGCACATGTAAACGAGCCTTAAGGATGCGGATGGAGTAGAAGCCAGGTGTGCAGACTGGTGTCCATGTGGGATGGACAAAAACAATGACCAGAAGATGGTGGTGTGTAGAAACCAGTGTGTACAGACTGGTGTCCATGTGGGATGGACAAAGACTAGAAGATGGTGGGGATTAGAAGCCAGTGTTTACAGACTGGTGTTCCATGTGGGATGGACAAAGACCAGAAGATGGTGGTGTGTAGAAGCCAGTGTGTACAGACTGGTGTCCAAGTGGGATGGACAAAGACCAGAAAATGGTAGTGTGTAGAAGCCAGTGTGTACAGACTGGTGTCCATGTGGCTAGGAAAAAGAGCCAAAATGATGGTGGACTATAGAAGCCAGTGGGTAAAGACTGGTGTCCATATGAGATGGACAAATGGCCAGAGGATGATGGTGTTAGACAGGTAATGGATAATAGCTATTGTAAGTGGAATACAATTTTCCAAATTTCCGGGAACTGTAAATGCGGTCCGGAATTTGGGAAAACGTTTGCTCCGATTTGAAAACTGCGAACGCGGTCCCCTGGGGTGTAAGTCAATAACAACAGACAGACACACACACAGACACACAGACAGACAGACACGTCGAAATTAGAACCTATCCGTGACATACGTCACTCGGAGAGGTAAAAACCGTGATTTCTCAAAAACAGGCTTTAACCACAGCCTCCACGATCACGCGCTGGTTGCTCGTGCTATAGAAGCCCTTCCTAAGAATTATTTGCCTATGTAAAAGCGCGTATCGTGGATTTTAGCTAGTAAAATCGGTGGAGTTCAGATTTTTTTCCAATTCCACCAATATGCACCAGGTAGAGTGATGGGTAAAGAGGACCGGTAGTGGGAGCGGTCGAGCTGGAGGAGGCGAGAGCCATCCTATTAGGAAGGGACGAGGTTTACTTGGGATAGGAGTAAAGATTTACCATGGCCGTCTATCCCCTGGTGTTCGATTTTTAAACTGGTCATTTGCCCCGATTCGAAAATACCTGCGGGAGAAATAAGAAATTTTTATAAAATGAGCTTGTCTCCACTGACCGGGTTCCATCGTCTGCTAAATGTAAACGTGGATAAGAAATTGGCCGTGTCTCAAAGGATACACAGAACACAGCTCTTGCATTCCAAAGGCAACTAAAGTGATACTCGGCTAAGCAAATCGACAGATATTAAAGAATGAAGAAAAGCTATCCGAAACTCATGATTTAATTTCGTTGTCCAATTAACAACTGTCCCCCTCAGTTTTTCATTTGTGCTCACTGAGCAGTATTAATTTAATAGCCGACCTGAATCGGGCGCTCGTGCTATTCGACCAACTTTCGTTTTGGATTTAATGGTATTGTCCGAAAACATTGTTCCTGGTTTCCATAAAAAAATGGCTGCCTTGAAAGAGTTCAAGTACTGTTATTACATTCAAGTTATGATTGTTCTCCATCGCTATGTATTAAACATTCATATTCCTGTGTTTATGGTTTGTTGTTTAATAATCCTGACGTGGGTCTGAAAACGGAACTACGGTTAATTTGAAAATCCCGACAAATTTTGACCCTCTTATCTTTTCCTGGAGCGAGAACTGAAAAGGCTCGGGGTGAAGCTCACTTTCGTTTTTATGTATATGACGTATTGTAGAACAATGATGACATTGACTTGAAAAATGCACGCGGCGGCAATGAAGTATTAGGCTTTGCATCGATAACCGCAAGATTTGATTTGACGTCTCCTTTTCAGCTATTCTGGCCAATTCTCTAATTGTTTATCGCAAATTCGATAAGTTATCAAAAATCGGTATTCTCAAACCACAGCCCACTCGATCAAGCTTGCTCTTCGCGCTATAGAAGCCCGTTCAAAGAATATTTTTTCAATGTTAACTGGCGTATCACATAGTATCGAACAGCCTTGGAAATAAGACAGTTTTACCGGTCCAAAACCAGTTTATTAATTACTCGGACTAGTTTTTAATTCAAAATCCGAGCCTAACCGGTCCCAAGGACTACTTTAACAATTCTAACTTTAATACATTGTGTCGGGGGCACTGGTCCCTGGGACAAGTTTAATTATTCAAAACTCCGGGGGTCTCCAGTCCCGAGGACCAGTTTCGAAAAAACCTTATTTCCAAGGCTGGTATCGAATACACCTGGTTATGACTCTCTTAGCATCGTCTGCTAGAAGTCGTGTGTTTCCAACTCCCGCTGTCCGCGATTTTTGCTAATTTCATCAAAAATTAGTGTTTACGGACCGGATTTTTTACGCGATTCTTCTATCTGAATGTGTTATCTGTCAATCGTGACCATTGGCGCCGCTTTCGATTGATCTTTCGGCAAGTTATTATGTTTTTTGCCTTTTCCCATAGGAATAACCCTGGCAGTTATATACGCTTGGGGCGCTCCCCTAAGCGGTTTCTGTTATATTTGGTGCCAGCCATTTCATCCGTCATAGCGTTGTGCACGTTTCGAGACCTCATTGAACCCTCTACTACCATTCTTTCTCAAGATAGGTCTCTACGTTGGATTACGATGCCAGTTTCTCGACTTATGCCAATTTTAGGTCTTTTCGAGTTTTTGGGTGCGGTTTTTTGCTAGATTCGATTTTCGGTACGTTTTCCAGCTACAATGCAACCGTTTAAATCCATCATCGCGTGAAATTCGTTTTACTAAACTTTGATTTAGTTAAAGGAAAGCTAGCCTGCTAATTTTATTTTGCTAACAATTAATTACTTCCTATGACATAACTCAAATCCGCCGTTGTAAACACACCCTCATAGTAACTAAAGACGTTTTTTCAATTGAAACTGTATAGTAATTATATTTGTCATTTCAATTGAATTAGTCTAGTAATTAATCATACCATTCAAATTTAATAATGCAGAATTAATAAAGGTCAGACGCAAGCAATTTAGTACAGTCAAATGCACGGCGTTTGCGCTGAAATAAAATTTAATTATTGTACTAATTAAATATACCAAATGAAATAGAATTAGTGTAGTAATAATATGTATGTTTTAAATTATTTAAACCAGTTATTATATGCGCTAGGAAAACTGTAAACAATTTCCGATGGTACTAAAGTGGCCTTTCCTTAGCTATTTTCGTGTGCCAACTATCTAATAAGGTGGATTAATTGGAGCTTGTTCGTACAATTTCGCCTTATCTTAACTATCTTCGAGGGACTACTCACTACCAAGAAGTTGGAATATATTTATACCTAGAATTACACACCAGATCTATCGTTATCACGCTCGCTTTTTAAAACAAGCATACTTTATCATTCGTTGGTGTTTTTAAGTAGGAATAGAGGACGGTTAGCCTTTACTTTAGTGCGACTCATTGCCCATTCTAAAGCTCCTCCCTTCAACACGTCACGAAAATTTTGAATTTTCTTATTAGCTCACTTAAATTACGTTTTGATGACGTTGGTGACGTGGCTGTCAAAAAATACGCCACAAGGAAAAAATACCCGCCTCTTCTTTCATAGCTCGCGTCCTTTGTTTTCTATTCCATTTTAAAAAATCCACTTATTCCTGATAGCACGTATGTCCTACATTTTCATCATTCTGAATATGTCTTTGGTACAGGAGGGTCGTATTCTGCCTCCCTATAAATTGGCGGAAGCTAAAAGAATTATACAAGAGATCTTAAGTGAGGGAACAAAAACTGTACGACTTGGATGAAATAATTTCTGGAAGAAACTCTACTCCAAAAAGGTAAGTATAACAGAGTGGAAAACAATTAAATTTTAATTTTTCGAATGTTGTTTATTTAATAAGAACTGCTACTTCATGGAGTAAATTTTTATAAGTTTATTTAAAGTTTAAAATTTTATAAATTTGGGAGCTTTCGGACCGCGGTCCTTCCTCAGCCAGTTTTAAAAATGAACTAAAATAATTTAATTTTACGAGTAACCAATTTTCATTTTTTTTTTACATAGGTTGAAGGTGACATTGCCCCCTTTTTTATATCGTTTTTTTATATCATTTTTTATTTAAGTTAAATCCTCCCCACCCAACCTATGTAAAAAAAATGAAAATTGGTTACTCGTAAAATTAAATTATTTTAGTTCATTTTTAAAACTGGCTGAGGAAGGACCGCGGTCCGAAAGCTCCCAAATTTATAAAATTTTAAACTTTAAATAAACTTATAAAAATTTACTCCATGAAGTAGCAGTTCTTATTAAATAAACAACATTCGAAATATTAAAATACCATGGATCAGAAATTCAATATCTACGATAAATTTTAATTTTTTATAATAATGAAGATTAAGGTGTTTGATAAACGAACAAGCTTCTGGGCTCTTAAAAATATTTGGAATAAATTAGTGAAATATGGAGGTTTAAAATTATTTAAGGACAAATGGTATATTCAAATGGAAAACGACTTTGTTAAGGCTTTAAACAAGACTTCTAACAGACAAAGGTAATAATATATTTCCGAAAAAGTGCAATTAAATGAAGCGTTTTTATTTTAGGAAGTGTGAAAACGGTAACAAAGTCTCAAACATGTCGAATTCACCCCTTGAATCCAGCGCAAAAGTAGAAGAAAGGAAATCGTATTTAGGAAAAGAACCAGACATTGAAATGTAAGTAGAATATTTGGGATTTGTCTTGTACATGTCGAATTTATCCCTTGAATACAGTAATAAAGTAAAAGAGGGGAGATCGAAACGAGATGATTTACAAGACACTGAAGTGTAAGTAGATTAAAAATTTGCAATCGGTGGAGATTAAGAATTTGTAATCGGTGTAGATTTCATTAAATTGCTCGATTTTTAGTAACACAATTAGACCGAAACCTTTTAATCCTTTCAAGATCAAGTTTTCTCAACAAAAAAAAAATAAAAATATTGTAATACGTAACATATTTTCAATTAAAAAATTAATACACGATTTAAAATTTTATTTTTACGATGTAACCGTTACTTGCCAAAGAATAGATAATCAATGCAATGTTACATATTCTGTGCGTACTTTTTCGGTAGAACATACGCAGATAAAATATGTGTACTAATATTATATAAGATATCTGCCTATTTTATTGGTATATATTTTGCAGATAAAATATGTCAACTAATATCTAGCAGGGTAGATTCGCATTATCCCAAATAATGGATAATCAATGCAATCTTACACAATTTATCTGCATATTTTTTAGGTAGAAAGTTTGCAGATAAAATATGTGAACTAGAATCTGTTAGGCTGGTGTCGGACGATTCGCATTATGCCATATAATGTATAATTAACGCAATGTTACATAATTTGTCTGCATACTTATTCGGTAGAACATTTGCAAACAAATTTAGTCTGTTTCCATAAATTAATTCCAATAATAATGCTGAAATTAAGTTTCTGATTTAAATACCGAGTTTAAAATAATGAAAAATATTTTAACCACTAGGAGAAGTTTTGAATTATATGCGAGTTAAATATTACAAATTTATTCAACCAATTGTTTCTTCTAATTTAATTAATTTAATGAATTCATTGAAGTTGTTTTGAACGAAGTAATGAAGTACTGCGTTTGTTAAACAGAACATAGCAAATAACCGTACTGAAGATTTCTTGCCCTAACCTGCGAAGGGTGCTCGCTCAAAAAATATTTTGAAGTGGAATAGTTTGTTGTGTAATTGCGAAGTTTTTAGATTTGGCCATAGATGACGTGTGGAAAAATGAAAGGGGGAAGTGACATTGATGTATTCAACGTCATGTGGCGCTACTTGTAGTAAAATTTGCTTATAAATACCGGATTTGTCCTTTAAATTTCATTTACTTCCAAATACGTTGGTGAGAAGAGCTGTTGATGCTTTGTTCCTTCTTAAATTCTTAAGCTCCCTTTGCTTTTCAATTCGCCGTTGGAGAAGTTAAAGCGATAAATTAATTGTGAGTTACGTTTTACTTTTAAATGTAGGCTCACGTCGAATTTCAAATTTGCCCTTGGCTACGGCAAACTCTTGGCGTTTTGAAACTTGTTTTATTCAAGGTTGATTTTTGCGTGTGCTCTTTAATTAAATATGTCGAAGCATGTGTGTCAAATGATTTTTATATTTACTAGTAAATGCAGTGGCAAATAAACCATTACTTTATTTCATTATTTATTCGAAATTTCAAATATTTAACATTGCAATCGCTCACGGACGCTGAAGAGTTTATTTTTTTCTGAAGCTTTTTTATTTCAGATGGCATCTAATCTTCTTGCGGAGAAATTGTTTGTTTCGAACGGAAAGTCAATGCAATTTTACATAGCTGAAGTGAATCCAACTTCCGAAAGACTTAAAATGAGAGATCTTATAGAAAAATTTGGCGGGACTATTACCATGAACCAAAGGACGGAGGGGGTAACCAAAATAGCGACTTTCGTAAAGGGAAAAGAATACGATATAGACGTACACAGCGCAAGGTATATCAATTCCTGCATCAGCCTCGGAAAGTTGTTGCCGTTGGACAAATTTCCAATCAAAGAAGACAAGGATAATATCGAGGAAGGACATGGCGATAATCAAGAAGAGGAAGGAGAAGAAATGGAGGAAATCGAAGAACAGGGACAAAAAGTGGAGAACAAAGAAGAAGAAATATCGTATTCCCAAGCAATGTAAACAAAAAAAACAAATGTCAAATTTTAAACAAAATTTGTCAGTAACATAAACCTTTTAAAAAACCGTAAATAAATTCAGTAATGAAAACATTTTTTTCTAACTAAAACTTTGTTGTATCTCTAGTTTGAACAATAAAAAGTAATAAATATACGTATAAGTTTTTTACCTCTCCGAGTGACGTATGTCGTGTGTGTCTGTTTGTGGGTGTGTTTGTGTGTGTGTCTGTTGTTACACCCACGTGACCGCGTTCGCAATTTCCAAATCGGAGCAAACGTGTTCGCCATTTCCGAACTGCATTCACAGTCACGGAAATGGCTCCTCTACTTGAGTTCTCACACCACCATCTTCTGGTCTTTGTCCATTCCACAAGGACACCAAACTGTACATACTGGCTTCTAATCACCAGCATCTTCTGGTCTTCGTCCATTCCACTTGGACACCAGTCTGTACATACTGGCTTCTAATCACCACCATCTTCTGGTCTTCGTCCATTAGGGCCGTGCAGACTATTCGTTACTATTTGGTCGGACCAAATAATTTGGTCAAAATCGACGTTTACTATTCGCACCGACGAATCGAATAATGATTTTCAAAATTCTAGAATACCAAATAATGAGCTTCGAAAAACCGACTATTCTATAGCAGATAAAACAATTTGAAAGTGAATGTTTTTAACAGTCTATTGACCAAATTATTTGGTATTCGCAACCAGTTTTTGAATTTTTCTGTTGATTTTGTGAATTTGAGGGCGCTGTCATTGAGATAGGAACATAAATGTTATGCTCCTATCCCTATGGGCGCTGTGATAGTGTCCGCTGGACCGTGGCCTCATAGATGACGCGACTCGGCAGACACAGCCTTAAAATTCTGACGTGGCTACTGTTAAGTATTACCCGCGTTCACCGAGTCGCGTGATCTAGGAGGATATAGCTGGAATCAGCCACTCAGTCTTTAGAAGTTCATAGACAAGAGTAAATCATTAAAGGTTTTAACTTAACCTTTTATCAACTTCTCGCTGCGGAGCTAACTATATTGAACTTCCTAATAATATGTCACTATATTATACCTATTAAAAAATATAGTATCATGGAAGAGGTCATACATTGCAAAGCGAGTAGGGATATATCGACAAATAACCCAATTTTGATTAAAATAAAACCTTTGATTCGTTCAAAAATAAGTTTTCAGCTGTTCAAAAGTACCTTTCCGTGTCCCATTATTTATAAATTTGAAATTTGGTAGAATAGTTTTATAGAAATTTAAATTTGGTCGAATTTTTGAACTTCACACTATTTGGTCAAATTATTTGGTCATTTTCCTATTCCGAGCCGAGAGATGGCTCCCAAAAACACTGTTATTTGGTATTCGACGAATACCTTAAAAAGTACTATTCGCACAGCCCTATCGTCCATCCCACTTGGACACCAGTCTGTACATACCGGCTTCTAAACACCACCATCTTCTAGTCTTCGTCCATTCCACTTGGACACCAGTCTGTACATACTGGCTTCTAATCACCACCATCTTCTGGTCTTTGTGTTTGTCCATCCCACATGGACACCAGTCTGTACACCTGGCTTCTACACCACCATCTTCTGGTCTTTGTTTTTGTCCATCCCACATGGACACCAGTCTGCACACCTGGCTTCTACTCCATCGTCATCGTTGAGTTTAAGACATTCGCGGCGATCAGCTAGGGTTACGAGAAACGTCTAGCCTCCCTAGGGTGGGTTGTCCACGATAGGTTTTCGCAAATGCGGTTGTTCTTGCTTTTAGCTGTAGTTCGACACCCTTATATACTACCTATTTGAGTATGGCGAAGCAACCGGCGTATGC
Organism: Phalangium opilio; assembly: GCF_054372755.1. NCBI lineage: Eukaryota > Metazoa > Arthropoda > Arachnida > Opiliones > Phalangiidae > Phalangium > Phalangium opilio. Next base: position 20,139,662 of record NW_028324189.1, read on the forward strand.
TTCATTTCAAACGCCAATATTAGTCAAGTCTCTCAAGAATGTTTAATTATTCTTTTTTAAAACGATGTAACGTTCAATAAGGCGAATAACTAACGAAGAAAATATTAAATATTAATTATATTTATTTTAAAATTTAAGATAATCTTGTTTCTCAATTCAAAATTAATACGGAAAGAGTTAAAAAGCAGTCTATGTTTTTGTCTGTGTGTGTCCGTCCGTTGTTACAGTAGTGCGCTGCGTTAGAAGTTCGTTTTGTTTTGATGTGTATAGAAATCCTACTGAACCATAATATTCCCTTTATCCTTAATATAAAGTGAATATGTGGAAATATTTTTCGTAATTATGATGCATTTAGTACTTTTGTAGCTTTAAAGCTCTGTTTCATTTTGATATTCCAAAGATTTCTTTTAATATTATTATTTAAAATGGATGTTTATATATTACTTAAGCTATACTACATCTGTTTATAGCATAATCCTTTCTAATGTCACAGTGATTACAAGCACAACGCTGCTATGTTGGTCAAATGAACTTTTATTTGTCAATAGGCCTAGTGAACCAAAAAGTAAACGTTTGGGTTTGGTTTTCGTTTCTGTATGCAGAGACATTAACGGTTCAGAGTGAGCCGAAAGTTAAATACACTTTTAAATAATTAGGCTTAGATTTTATAATCATGGTGGAAATCTGGGCCGCGTTCAGCAGAGCCCAGCGCTGCTGAACGCGGCCCAGGGATTTTGTTTTTGAATTTTGACGTCACGGTGCTTTGCGCTGAGCTAGCGCGGTCTATAAAGACGTTTGGATAACGTGACGTAAAACGCGTAGTTCTCAGCTTGGCGAAAAAACCATGGAGGAATTAATACAGATAGCTCTATGGGACTGTAGCTATTTAATTGGCGTGAAACCAGTTGATCACGCGAGAATTTTAAGAGACATGTTAGTTTCTAATTTTAATTATAAAAGTTGTTATCTATCTCTATAAATATGTTATCCTACAATTTTTGTTAAGCCTTGGTACCTTGCACGCTTTATTGCGCTAGCGTCATTTATAAAACGCCGATGACCCGTTTTTCCCCCATCGGATGATTTTAATGTGTACAAGTATATCATTATTGGATGTAAAATGTCGTCTGATTTACAGTAAATTTGCTATGCTTTGTATACTGCTTTAATATTTCATAAATTTTAACTTAAGAAACATTTCCATATCTGGGTAAATAAGTTTGTAAGTAGTCGTCTTGACTCGGAGAGGTAATATTTTGGTTTTCCCAACTTGTTTACGTTTGATTTTAAATATATTGCAATTTTTCTAATAAAATCTTAAAACTAAATTAGTTTAGTATAATTTTTGTGTTTGTTTGTGTTGAACGGAGTGAAGTTCAGAAAGAATTCAAGTAGGCTCTAATCTTTATCTTTTGGGTTTTTTTTTTACGTTTGATTTTAAATATATTCCAATTTTTCTAATATATTAGTGTACAAAAATGTCTGATGGCAAAAACAGAGATGCTTTAGATAGAGGGGATAAGAGTAAGGAAGATAAAGGCACTGGAAAAGAAAAGGGAAAGCATCTGGATCAAGAGGCTAGAGATAAGTTAAATGCTAGAAGACGAGAGTTATATAAACTTAGGCGTGAGCGAGAAAAATCAGATCCAGACGCTAGAGATAAAGTAAATGCTAGAAGACAAGAGTTATATAAACTTAAGCGTGAGCGAGAAAAATTAGATTCAGAGGCTAGAGTTCAATTAACTGTTTTTGAACCTACTGCGTATCGGGAAAGGAAGAGAGCTTACATGGCTGAACGTAGGCAAAACCCCGACTATAGGGAAAGGGAGAGAGCGTCCATAGGAGAACGTAGGCAAAATCCCGACTTTAGGGAAAGGGAGAGAGCGTCCATAGTGGAACGTAGGCAAAACCCCGATTATCGGGCAAGGGAGAGAGCGTCCATAGGGAAACGTAGGCAAGACCCCGATTATCGGGCAAGCGAGAGAGCCTCCATAGGGCAACGTAGGCAAGACCCCGACTATAGGGAAATGGAGAGAACTTCCATAGCGGCACGTAGGCTAAACCCCGAATTTCGCCAGATTGAAAATGCAACGATTCAAATTAGAAAAAAAATGAAAAAGGATAACCCACTTTATCGTGAAAGTTTATATTCTGAAGCAATAAAAGATGTTCCTACACGTAAGTGCAAAATTTGTTCTAGGCTTTGTTTCAAAAGGAGTACGGCGTTAATGAGTTTAGAAAAAGTCCAGGCAAGCGTAGGATATCTTAGCACTATTTTGACTCCCATAGTGGAATTATGCGTGACTTGTCATGCAGCCGTATCTAAAGGGATGGTTCCAAAATTCAGTCCCCTAAATGGCTTTCGATTTCCAGTCGTAAGTGAGATTATTACAGGGCTATCTAATCTCGAACAACGACTTGTTAGCCCTAGAATTCCATTCATTCAAATACGATCTCTTGGTTGCGATTTGCAAAAAGGGTTTAAGGTACAGTTGTTAATGTTCTTTGTAACGTAGACACGTCCTGTTCGGTTTTACCAAGGCTACCTAACAACACGCATACAATACAGGTTAAATTAATGCGACGCATGCAGTACAATAACCCATTTTTGTTTGAAACAGTACGTCCTAAGCACATTTTAGCCGCGCTTAGATGTTTGCTGCAGTCGCCACTTTACAAGAAACATTCCATCACCCTTTCGGAGGGCCTCATGGACACGTTGGTGGATGAAAGCGTCGATTTCGTCGTGAATGAAAACGACAGAAACGTTGCTCTAACGGAAGTCGCACAGTCTAAAGAGGCTACCTCAACCGAAGGCGATGCACCGATAGGTGTAAGTGCTAGTGAACAGGAAGTTGATGGTGACGAAGAATGGTTGAGGAAAAGGAAGACGAAAGAGTCAATTGTGGAGCCAGAGATTCCTTACTGTTGTCATCTGATGATTTATTGGATAAAAACGTAACGATAACGTTTGCACCGGGAGAAGCTAGCCGCCCCGTGTCTTTGCTATACGATGAAGATTGCGAAAAACTCTCATTTCCTCGAATATATGGAGGCCAGAAAATGGAAATTACGATCAAGAGCAGCTATCAGGATTTTGTAAAGTGGGCATTGTTGTCTTCGGGCAGAAGGTGCGCTAGCGACGTGACCAATCTCTTTTTCAAATGGTTGAAGATTGAGACGATGAAAGTTAGTCAAGCCATTCAAATATGCTTACGCAAAACTAAGGCTTCTGACGGCCGAAGACTAACAGCGAGAACAGTACGATTGGAAGGTGGGATTGAATTGCTAATTCACCACGACGATGGTTTCAGAATATTGGAGCCTCTTCGGAACTCTCCCGCATTTTGGCAGCGAAAATCGAGGGACCTTCTCGCAATGGCCAGACAACTTGGCATTCCCACCTTTTTCCTGACTGTAAGCACTGCTGAGACTCGATGGCCCGAGTTAATCAACGCTTTGTTGGTCACTTCTGGGAAAAGTACTATGACCAACCAAGAAATTGAGAATATGGCTTTCAAGGATAAAGCAAAGTTAATTCAGGAGGACCCCATTACATGCGCGAGATACTTCGATAACAGATTTCGAGCGTTATTGAGGTAATTCAGAAGCAAAGCTGCTCCACTGGGTGGATTATTATTATCGAGTGGAATTTCAACACCGAGGGTCACCTAATGTACACAGTTTATTTTGGATTTCCGGTGCTCCAAAGTTGAAACCGGATGGTTCCAACGCTGCTGAAGTTGAGATCTTTGTTGACCAATTCATTTCTTGCTCCAAGTCTGAAGACCAAGATATGCTAAACCTGATTCCGCATTAAATTTCCGCTTCAAACGCATAAACACACGAAAACGTGCAAGGTGAAGCGGAGGGAAGAGACGCTTTGCCGTTTTGGAATTCCCTGGCCTCCGATGCCGAGAACATACGTTTACGACCCGGAATTAAGAAATTGGACAAAGGAGTATGGTGAACGCATAGCATCCGAATCTTTTAAGGTTGAAAAGGCTATAGCGGCTTTGACACTAGAAAATGCACCAGAAACATTTGAAGAGTTTTTGCGCCCTCTTCAAATGACGGAACGGGTGTATATTGATTGTGTTGCAGTTAATCTCAAGAAAAAAACAATACTGCTGAAGAGATCCCCCAAGGAAGTAAGAGTGAACGCCTACAACAAAGACGTTCTTAGATTATGGAGAGCCAATATGGACATTCAATTTGTTCTGGATCCTTACGCTTGCATTATGTACGTCATCGCGTATATTGGGAAATCGCAGCGTGGAGTTTCCCATTTGCTTGTGGAAGCTATGAAAGCGGCGAGGCAGGCGGGGTCAACTATTAGAGAAAGGCTCAAAGTTATAGCTAACAAGTTTCTCAGCGGCCAAGAAATTTCTGCGCAAGAAGCGGCGTACTTATGCCTGCAGATGACTGTATCTAAGTCCAGTAGAGCTACCATCTTTATCAACACAATTATTCCAGAGAAACGGCTTCATATTCTCCGGCCCAAGAGTCAGCTTGATGATTTACCGGAAGAGAGTACAGACATATTCTCGGAAGGCCTAATTGATCGTTATCCCTTTAGGCCAGAATCCATGGAATCGGTTTGCCTAGCTGAATTTGCAGCTTGGTTCGAACTCAACAAGAAAAACAAAGGTCGAGTCACGAAGGTTGCAAGTCCAAACGAGGATGAACAATTCGATAGCGCGAACTCCGAGGATGAATCGCTTTGGCTCGCTTTGATGCATGGGCATGGTTTTGTACGCAAACGTACACAAGCCTAAGTCATTCGATACCGAAATTACAACGTCGAAAAAGATACCTTGGATTTCTACAGGGAACAGCTTCTCTTGTTCTATCCTTGGCGCGATGAAGCCACTGATATTTTGAATAAAGATTTCAAAGAAGTCTACGAAGCAAATATGGAATTGATTTCAATGAAGAGAAAAGAATTTGTAAACGAAGCTGGTGAAGCTGACTTTGAAAGAGCGAGGGTGGAATTCCTTGAAAATGAAGCCCAAGTATATGTTACTAATGTTCAACCAATATTGGAACATCAAGATGAAAGAGATCGAGAATACACGATGTATGACCCAGAATTCGCTGTTTTGGCTTTAAGAGATGGTAATGCAGACATTGGACAGGAGCTGCCCGATGGCAGCGTTCGAGACTACACAATCGTGAAAAATGTTCGTATCGTAGAAGACACTGAGTATGGAAAAATGGTACAGAGTTTAAACGCGAGGCAAAGAGAAGTTTTTGGCCATATTCTTGGACATTTTAAAACCAAGCCCGAGCAGTCTCTACGCCTCTTTGTGACTGGAGGAGCTGGAATTGGTAAAAGCATCTTGATAAACGCTGTTTACGAGGGCGTCACGAGGTATTTCCACAAATAATCTGGGGCTGACAACTCCAACGTTGTTGCTTTAAAGTGCGCCTTTACGGGAAAAGTCGCATTTAACATTAGCGGAACCACTCTACATACTGCTTTCTCGCTTCCAGTTAGCCAATACGGAGGACCCATGTCGAGACTTGAATCTGAAACGTTGAATAAAATGAGGGTTGCTTGGAAGGACCTCAAACTAATCATTATAGACGAGATTTCTATGGCTGGAGTTGGACTTCTTACGAAAGTTAATTCCAGGTGTCAAGAGATTATGGGGTTGGAAGAATCATTCGGTGGACTGTCATTTTTGGTTGTTGGTGATTTTAACCAACTGAAACCAGTAGGCGACAGTTTTGCATTTCAAGTACCTAAAGCTCGTGACACCCCTTATGCCGGATTACTGGATAATAATCCGATTTGGAAAGAATTTAAAGTTTTTTTCTTGACTGAGATCATGCGTCAAAAGGAAGACAAGGCATTCGCCGTGGCTCTGAATCGAATGGCCATTGGAAAAATGGAAATCGATGACGAATTACTAATACAGAAACAGCAGGTGAATGTAAAAGGTGATCCTCCTCTCGACGCCATACACCTGTATGCTACGAACCAAGGTGCGGCAGATTTCAATGAGCTGCGTCTCAATCAGTACAATACCGAATTCTGCCATTCTTTGGCTTTCGATACCGTTAAAGGAGACTTTCAAGCGGGTGTGCAAAAAAACAACCTGGACAAAGCAAAACAACTGAAGGTCAGTTCGACTTACGGGTTGCGTGAAAATATTCGTTTGCAAATTAATGCTCGCTACATTGTTCCAACAACATAGACATTGAAGATGGAATTGTTAATGGGGCCACCGTCAGAATCCGTCAAATTGACTACGGAGTGCGTCCCGACGGGGCTCGGGTGCCTATCAGAGTCTGGATTTCTTTTGATCACGAAAGAGTGGGAAAAGACATTAGAGCAAAAAGTGCCACTTTGATTGCCAATTTTAAAGCCGAACCAACTTGGACACCCCTTGAGAAAACAGTTAGGTCATTTACGCTTCGCCACTCGAATAAAAATGTTGCTGTTTCTAGAAAACAATTTCCTTTACAAGTGGCTGAAGCTATAACTATTCATAAGAGTCAGGGGGATACCTACAAATGTGTGGTAATTCACATCAACAATAAAAGAAAAATGCAACGGTCAATGTTGTATGTCGCTTGCAGTCGAGACACCTCTGCTCAAGGGCTTTATATTGACGCAAAGTTTGTAGCGCCTGATCCTTCAAAGGACGATGATGTCGTTAAAATAGAAATGGAGAGAATGGAAAGAGAAGCTCAACTCTTTGTGCCAACATTACTCTCACGACCAGTTATGTTTTTCCATAACCCCGAGTCTTTAAGGGGTCATTTGGAGGATATCAGACGTGACGATTTCATTGTCAGCGCTGACTTGCTTTTCTTCGTGGAAATAAGAGCGAAAGCGCAAGATGATTTAAGCATCCCAGAATTTCAGAATTTTGGAGGAATTTTCTTACCGGTTGACGCCCCCGAAAGGCGATCCTATGGATCGACTATTTACGGAAAAAAGAACGTGACTGAACTGTATTTGGATTGTACAGTCACTCGTCTCGTGGTAGGCATCCAAATGGTCAGCCCTCGCCCATAGCTCGTCTTGAACGAATTTGGCTTGATTGTAAATTAGAAGGCGAAAACATTGCTGTTGTTTTGCTATACAAGTCGCCGCAAGCCAGCTTACAACTAGTGTTGGACGATTTGACTTCGCTATTTTCTGAAAAATATGATCCAACCATACCCACTATGGTTGTTGGTGATTTTAATGTTGACTTTTTGCTAAGGAAACAGGTATTGACCAAGTTTTTTTTTGACTTGGCAAATGGAGCTCATGCCAGGATTAAAGAGCAAGGTTTCAACCAATAAAGGAAGTCAGCTTGACTTGGCCTTTGGAAACCACCTGCTAATCCAGAAATGTAGAGCTGAATATAGAGAATCGCTCTATTCGTTTCACAAATCAATTTGCATTTTCAAGAAAGGTTAACACTGCCTTAGAAATTGAATGCATAACCTATGATAATTGAACGAAAAATAATCCAAGTAGAGATCATTCAGAGGGAGATAACATGTCGATTTGAATAAATACTTTATATAAACTGGATTTATTCAAATTGACTATGTTTTCTCGGCCTTTAGAGAGTGATGTGTATAAAATACAAAAAGATCACTCAGAGGGAGATAACATTTCGATTGGGATAAATTCTTAATATAAACTGGATTTATTCAAATTGGCTATGTTTTCTCGGCCTTTAGAGAGTGATTCGTCGATCGAGATCACTCGGAGGGAGATAACATTTCTATATGAATAAATTAGGGTGACCACTAAAAATCCTAAATTATTTCGTAAGAAATATAGGAAATTTATGTATCAAGTATAGGAAAAAATTGTAAAAATTTAGGAAAAAACAGGAAGAAATTAACACAAAATATTGAAGAAAATAGGAAGCAATGATTTTAACAAAGTCTATATTAAAATAAAAAGTACGAATAACATTTATTTTTACTCAATAATTCAAAAGCCTGAATCGATAAGAAACGTTTAATGAAATTATAAGATAATATACGAAGGATATAAAAATAATATGTGGTCACTCTTAATCTGTAATTTAAACTGAATCTATTCTACAGGGCCGGTAGGCCCTTGTAGATATGACATGAGTAGTATAGAGCCACACTTCCTACCTCCGTAGGTGTAGAATGTAGGTGTAGAGTGTAGGTGTAGAATTTCAAGGTCACCCTCTGCCACGCCCCCAACAGCGCCACCTGGCGCGCGCCCCCTGGAAAACTCGCGCGCGCCCCCTGGAAAACTCCCGCGCGCCCCCTGGCGGCTGCGCGCCCCCTCGCGGGAAAACCCGCGCGCCCCCTGGCGGCTGCGCCCCCCTGGCGGGAAAACATTGCGCGGGAATCTGGCAGTCCTGTCTACAACTGTATCTGTGACGTCATTGGCGGGAAAACACCTGTCAGTCTCTTCTCTTCTACAATTGTGACGTCATTCGAAGAATTGTTGTATTGCGTAACGTATATTAAGGGGTTGCAGTAAAGTTTTATCATTGTTAAATGAAGATGTGTCAAGTTCATAGCGTAGCGGATAAAGTAGAGGTTTGGATCGGTAACGTCTTATCCCCGGAGGTTTACTGGAAAAGGACTGATACGGGTGTAGAGTTATGCTTACAAAAGGAACTATGGTGTAATATCTTTGAGTATGCCAACGAGATTGATACCTTCTTCGAGGGTAATTCGCCGCGTTTTTCCGTCTGGTTATATCCTACTACTTCAAATTTGAAATTGGAATGTTTTACCCGTGGAAAGAAACGTATATTGGACATAAGAAAATACACTAGAGGAAAATGTGAAAAATATAACGTCATGTACGCTACTGGCGAGGGAATTTCCCTTAACCATACTTCTTGGGAACACTTAAAAAAAATTAGAGGACTTCTTGACAATGAGTTGGTAGAGAAAACTAGAGCCGTGGAATCCATGAGAGAAGCTGTTCTTAAGAATCTGACTGAAATATTATTGGAAATAACCAAATATTGTCAAAACGAGGCCTGTCAAAACCAGATTGCTCACGATGTACAATGTGAATTAGAAGAAAGTGATTGGAATGAAAGAGTACAAAAAAACCTCATTAAAGCCTTGAAAAAAATTTATTATGAAAAAGTTTTGGAAAATTATAGAAATGATTTTGGTTCTAACCAACCAATTGACGAGCCATTTCTTTTTAATTGTATCATAAACGATATTGACTTTTTCAAAACTAAGTTAATCTATACTTGATATTCAAGTAATCTCAATGTTTTTTGTTTATGATCTGTATACTTACTGATTTAAATAAAAAACCACAATAAAATACACTAAAAGTAAATAAAATACACTAGGGTACAAAAAACTAACACACCAAAACACAGTAAAACACAATAAAACACTCTAAAAATACACTAAACCAAGATAAATTATCACTATGCAGCCAAAGGTAGAAAAAACTAGTTGGTTTATATTGAACTGGTATTGGGTGAAAAGCGTTTCCAAAATGGTACACCTACTGTTTCCGTTTTGTCGTGACAGATGTTCGTGGAATGGTTAGTTGATTCAAACGAAAAATATCATAATAATTTTGGAGTGATATTTGGGATGTAGGTAAGGAAATTTATTTCGTTTTACTTTAATGTTATAAATGCACAATATATAAATAAACTAATAATAAACTAAATACACTAATAATAAACTAAATACTTTGTTTCACGTGTTATTATGATCAATATGATATTGAGTCTTACAGAAACTTTGTGAAAATACACATGTACCCCACGTATTACGTGATAAAGGAAATATAATACAAAAGTAACAGAAATTAAACAATATTTTACAAGGATTTTTAAATTACACGGGAACTGGGGGGGTAAAGTTTAAATTTTTAAATTAAAACTAATATTACAAGCGGGGGTATTTTAAGATTTTGAATTCGACGTCTGTTTCATCGAATATTAGGGGACGTTTAACGGCGTGGTAAATATTTTTAAATGTTTCTTTACAAATGGTTTCCGGAAAAATAGTGAATAAGGGGGTAGTGTAACAATTGTTACACCAATTGTTACCCTTATCCAGAACGATATTGTCGTAAATATCGTTTCTATCTATAATTGAATGATATTTTACACGGGTCACTTGATCAAAGTCTTTCTCAATATTCATATCGATATCGTAATAACACGTGGAACAAAGTTTTAATATACGTTTTGATTCGTTTTCGTGACACCTTAAGCAATATGGGTTTTTGTTGGGGCACGCAAAAACATTTTCTAATTTAAAATAGTCTTTTACAACATGATTACCGTGACGCCAATCGGGAATATTGTGAGGTAATTCCGAGGGGCGCGTCATAACATAGTTGTACTGAAGAAATGAAAGTTTATAATGCGCTTTAACTCGAGTGTCGAAAACATCTTGCGCCGAAAGATAGTTTAAAATGTTTGAATCGAGGCACTGACCGGCGGTAGCGAGTGTTTCTTCAAGTTCAGTAGCGATATGAGTTGGTAAACAACCCGAATAAAGATCATGCCGAGAAGCGAGTTCATACTCGTATAGTATATTAAAAGTTTCGCGCGACGCTTCTTTAGCCAAGGTAAAAAGAGAAGGTATATTCGATAAAGACATGACTATTATTATGGCGGAGAGAATTTGATAGATTTATTATTATGGCTAGTAGCGAACTTGATTATCCATCAGATATACTTTTTGTAACGGGGGGAATCCAGCAGATATACTTTTCGTCACGGGGGGAAAGAATCATATTATATTAATAAATCCACTGTACTATAGTCATCAACCGAATACACCCTCAAGTAACATTGGCTCGCTCGTTAACGTATTTGCCTTTAAACTCGTTGTTCTATGTATCACGAGTTCGAATCCCCTTAGCGAGAGTCCTTAACAAGCGAACCAAGGTTACTTTTGTAAAGGATATATATTTTTATCTCTTATAATAAACAGTTGTTTTTATGAAGCGAAAACAAGGTTGGTTGACGTCAAAGATAATTGGAAATATATTTTACTCTCTTATAACAAACAGTTGTTGGTTATAGACTTCGTTCCATAAAATACTATTAAGCTAGCTAGGATCCGAGGCTTCGTTATACCTAAGGTGAATAATATAGCGCCTATACCGTGTTATATTTTGCTCCGTTATAACTAACAGGTGTTTTTATAAAGCGAAAACAAGGTTGGTTGGCGTCAAAGATAATTTGAAATATACGTGTGACGTCAAGGTTATAGACTTCGTTCTACAAAAATCTATGAACCTCGGTTCAGCATACCTTAAAGGACGAGAATCATTCGGACCGAAAAATACTTTACTAACAACTTGCTATAACAAATTTCTATAAAAAGGTGAGTACTTTATACTTTTCAAATGGACTAGAAAATTTAGTAAGAGGGAAATAGTTATTTTATACAGCGAATCAGAGTAAGAGACACGCTCTTGTGACCGAAATGGAAGAAGAAAATATAATAGAATCTCCTAGAAAAAAACAAAAAATAGAAGACGTTAAAGTAACGTCTTTACAAGATATCGCTATAAAAAATTTGATGCATGTTTTTAAATATAAGTTGCATAATGAAAGATATTTTAATTTTAACGATGTAAAAAATTTTATACCGAAAACTTTTTGGGGGCAAATAGAATCAGTCTTTTTTAAAGCCGCCGAAGTAGAGAAACATCGACCACCTGGAACTTTCGAAGATTTGGATATAAGTATATCAAAATCGTCTATAGAGAGAAAAATAGTGTTCGACGAATTCATTCCCTTAACGTTTGAAGAATTTGAACTAGTGCATCGCAATCGGATAGAAACGCCACCATTTATCTTAACAAATGAACAAAATCATTTACATTACCAATATTTTGCAAAAATTTGCTATTGTGGTTGCCCTCAAAATTATAGACGAATATGTCCCGGTTGCTATTTTCATCATAGTTTAAACGATTGTTTAAACGCTAAATATGAACAGTTAACTGATCACTATCAGGTTAATAGTAAAGATGCGTTACACTATTATATCTGGAACTATAACAAAAGTTGGTGTTCCAACTGCATTTTACAACCATTATTCTCATTAAAAGATGCTGACGATTGCGAACAAACTACTGATTGGCATAGTCCGTCAAATAATTATCCCTTCGAACACGGTTTTATGGGGGAAGACATTAACCGTAACACTACTCCAAGACCTACAATAGAAGACGCGTTCTAACAGTTAATTACGTACAGGCGCCGCTCCAACTGAATTTTACCATAAACTCTAAATTTCCCTGAATTTTTTGCCTTAGTTTTCCCAGTTACCCAGGTTTGTACGAACCCTGAATTCATCCTCGTAGAAATAGGCAGTTCAACTCTATTATGAAAAATACAGAAATAATATCCTAATAACTTAATTGATTGGTTAAGAAAATTAAAATTAATAATAAAACAGTTCACCACAATGTTTAATAGTGTCATTTATTTTCTGTTTTTCTTTACAAACAAGAGATGCTTCATTACGAGTTTGTTTTTTAAAATGAAGAGCTATTGTTGTTATTTATTTGTCTTTGATATTTCCTTTTTCGTTCCTTTTATTTTTTAATAAAATGAAGGGGCAGGGACTGAAGAAACGATTTCATCTGTTTCTGAGGTTTATTTCAAGTAACGTACTCTAGTCCCTAGATGCACACACGCGCTGCTGTTTTTCAATTAATAGCAATTTTTGACAATTACTTCTTAACTTCTTCAACGTAATTCGCGGGGAAATAGTAACCATTTTGAAACACTCAGCCTCAAACTATACTCCTAATCTAACCTCAAATCCCAACCCGTAACTCGAACTCAAACCCCGCCCGTAACCCAAACCCTAACCGTAACCAACCTCGAACCCTATACCTTACCCGAACTCAACCCTAAGAGATGTTTCATTAAGAGTTTGTTTTTTAAATGAAGAGCTATTGTTGTTGTTTATTTGTCTTTGATATTTCGTTTTTCGTTCCTTTTATTTTTTAATAAAATGAAGGGGCAGGGACTGAAGAAACGATTTCATCTGTTTCTGAGGTTTATTTCAAGTAACGTACTCTAGTCCCTAGATGCACACACGCGCTGCTGTTTTTCAATTAAGAGCAATTTTTGACAATTACTTCTTAACTTCTTCAACGTAATTCGCGGGATACATATCCACGAGGTCGTCTTGACGACTTTTGCACCAGCCTTTTTCGTACGTATATATTAACGTTTTTCTAAAAAAGGTTTTATTCACTTATTATAAATTATGGCATGCAGATTAAAATTTATTCATCCTTATCAAATGGTTTGCTCCGGACCAACTATGTCGGGAAAATCGACATTTGTATTTAAATTGTTGGAAAATAGTCGATTAATGATTGAGCCACCTCCAGATCGTATAGTTTATTGTTATTCTATGTATCAACCAAAATTTGACGAATTAAAAAGAAAAATTGGAAATATCGATTTTATAAAAGGTTTACCGCCTAATGACGAAGATTTCTTCGATAGGACTAAAAATAATCTGTTGATTTTCGACGACTTATCATCCGAGTGTAATAGTAGCAGTCAAATTTCTGATTGGTTTGTCAAGGGGTCTCATCATCTCAATACCTCGTTGATTTTAATTACGCAGAACCTCTTCGCTAAGGGGAAAGAGGCCAGGACAATAAGTCTTAATTGTTCTTATATAATTATCTATAAATCTCCGAGAGATTCGTCCGCTGTTGAATACCTAGGACGGCAAACGTTTCCCAAAAAGAAACATTTTTTAGCTAAAGCCTATGAAATGGCTACGGAGAAACCGCATAGTTATATATTAATTGATTGTAAACAGGACCAAGATGATAAACTTCGTTTAAGGAGCAATGTCCTTCCTTCTGATGGTCCTATGATAGTTTTTGTCGAGGATTAAATTAACGTGAACTCGCCAAAATAAATTATTTACCATAACGATGGTACCCCGATCACTTCGTCCACACTATCCCTTCTTACACGTTTTAAAACATAGTAAACAAAGAAAAAAAATTCTTAAAAATAGTAGCAATGCTCAGATAAAAGCTATTTGCAATATTTGTCATAATATTACAACTGGAGGCTTGCCAATCACCAAGACTCAAAAGGCAAAACTTAGGAGTCATAAAAGGGTTATAAGAAGATTAGCTTTGAAATCTTTGTCATTAAAAAAGAAACGTCGTTTGATAACGAATCAAACAGGAGGATTCTGGCCTTTACTACTAGGAACATTGGTACCTAGTGTAATTTCGGCGATTAACGCTGCACGATGAAAAAAATGATACTAGTTCCGGCTTCGACAGTTTTGTCGGCCGTAGACAGAGAACTATCCGATTTAGACAAAGAAATGAGTGAAATTCTTGAAAAACCAGGAACATCCGAAACAAAATTGAGAGAATATTTGACAACGCTACAAAAGTTTCTAAACGTTAAGAAATTTGTTGAACCACCGACCGTAAAATTAAGTCAACCCTCTATTGTACAACCATTGCCAGTTCCAATGGTTCCCACATCGACACCTAATCTAATACATACAATGCCTCCAAATATAATTCCATCAACACCTGCAAATGTGATGTCAACGCAGTCACCAGCAGCAACAGCACCAGCTCCGCCATTTACATTTTCTGCTCCAGTATCTACTGTATTACCAAATCCTGAAAGGCTTAAAAAGAATAGGAAAAACAGTATGGTCCAAGTAATTCACGAATATCAAGAACTGAAAAAATTGTACTCTCCGCTTGAACTAAGAAGGAAACCTAAAAAAAATTCCAAACCAAAAGAAGAAGAATCAAACATAACTGTAAGACGACAAAACAAAAGACGAAAGACGGAAAATAAATGGATCGATTTATACGAATAAAGTTTATTGATTACAATACATGTCTTTATGATTTAATAAATGATTGCACATAAACAAAAGTACCATTGCTTCGTTATACATTAAATCATGAGGATTATATAAGTCTTGAATAATCATATCTAGGGTATAACCGTTACACATGTTAAATAAATAGAAAATACAATGTAGTCCACACGTTTCTGACAAAGGATATTGTATAGGTACGTTGTTAAAATACCATTTACTAGCGTAAAGGTTAAGGTCTACAAGATTGTAGTAAAAAGGATCATTTCCGTAAGAATCAAAAAAGGTACCTATTCCATTATCTACGTAGATTGCTAACCAGTGAAGGCCTCTGCTTGATTTTGGTTCCGTATTCAAACAAAAACAATATTTTTTCTGTCTGGGTGGTAATGGTTTTTGATCAAAGGCAAAAACACCGAGAAAAAATGGTTTTGTTACGGATTCACACGTTAAAAATTCGTTTATTTCTACGGTGTTCATTCTCCTGAGGGATTGTAAATCACGGTGCGATCTTTTGAAATTATTATTTCCGATTCAAATTCCGCGTAAACAATAGCCGTTACATTATGAACCAACGGAGACTTAAATTTCATTGATATTCTCAAGTTTCCTTGTTTATTCCGTGATAGATGGTCAGCACTAGCTTGCTCTTCCGGGGTTAAATCAAATCCGTAGAGAACGTTACCTTCTTTATATTCTTCGTAAGAAACACAATTTCCTTTATTTCTTTTGAACAAGTCCAAAGCCGTATAATTTGAAAGATACTCTCGGGAATACTCGTTAACGTTATAGTTTGGCGTGAACGGAGGGTTGGGAAATGTTTGGTTCCCTATTGTTAAGGCCAAGTAGTTTAAATTGAAATGAGCAAATTCGAAACCATTTAAACTCAGATCGCCGTTAAAGGCTGCCGTTCTAACTAAACCAATAATTACCCGGGCTGGCATTTTGTTCATAAATACATTTTCGCGTGTAATATCCGTTAAACCACTGCTAATAGAAAAGTATTTTAACACGGTCCGGTTAATAGGGTAAATAACGTTATGTTTTTCATGAACCATAGCGTGAGCTAACATTATTTCCGCATTTACCTTAACCTTTTTAATTAGTAAAGTTACGTCTAATATTTTAAATTTAAATTTTTGATTTGCTATTGTTGAGATAATAGCAAATTCGTTTACTGACTTTATGAATCGAAACCTAACATCTACGTTATTTAAAAGAAACTTGTCCATTCGACACACATCAAGATGTAAATCACCGATCATATCAACGGGGTTTGAGAGGGCTACGCGATTTTTCCTTTTCAACATACCATTGTTATCATTTTTGTTCGCAGCTAAAAACATTTTTGCGGCGTCTACTGGATTATCTTTTTAGTACATTTTTGCAGATAGATAGGAATTTTTTGCACTGTCACCGTAATTTAGATGCGTTTCAAAGAATGCCAAATACGGATAAGCGTTTGTCGAAGTATTAACTTGAGTATCTCCGAAAAACACATCTACTTGATTAAACAGAGCAGCGTGTAACAAATTCACAGGACCCACATCCGTTTCTAGAGCAGTTAATGCAGAACCATCATCTTTGAGTAATTTTACTCTAACTTGTAACAATGTTTTAGCCAAGTCCGTATTCTGACATCATACCCTCAACCATGTTTATTGTTTTTTAGTCCAAAAAGTCAGTCTTGGTTCGTTTTTTCTTTATGCTTCGATTTCTAGTCTTCAGCTTTCTACGGCGACCCGAACCAGTTTGCGGTTGTGACAAGTGTTGACTCGCTTTTTGTAATAAATTGGCTCCAGCTTCGCTCAAATTAGATTTCAGAGACTCTTTTAGGTTTCTACCCGCAATGTAATCACCAGCTATTTTGGACCCAGTTCTTAGGGCTTCTCTTCCTAATGCTTTTCCAACGGGCTTAAAAACTGGTGTTATAAATCTTATTAAGCTTTTAAAAATGCTCCCAAGACCATTTCCTCTCTGAAATACTGGTCCCCGGAAGTGACTAAGACCACTTCCGGTAAGACCACTTCCGGTTTGGTTCAAGTAGTAATTTAGGTATATGTTACTTCGTGTCATGTTTGAGTATGAAATGAAGTTTTATGACTGATTTGTTTAACTTAAACATAATATTCTCTCCATAATCAGTTCTCATGTCTATTTCTATCATTTCAAATGACGGACAT